>NC_071265.1:26813353-27413353 GCF_023375685.1 Ictalurus furcatus | reverse complement strand
ACTGATTTAATGATGCTATATCACACTAAGTAAGTTATTACATGTGCAGGCTGGCTAGCTAAGCAACTAATCCATACAGTCCTGTCCTGTGCAGCAAGATTTTTTATTCCCATTCCCATTGTTTTAACTCCACATTCTCTCAAATATTCGAACAATTCAAACACTGCATACAGAATGCAACATAAGATGACAAATCATATACTAAACGCTACTTTTATACTGAAATGCTCTTTTAAGATGCTTCTATTCAATTTATCCTGCTGACACAATCACTGACACAGTCACATCATCAATAATGAGTATGCCATGTTTAACAGATAAGGTGGTATACTTTAGAACATAATCAGCTCCTCTTTTCCTTCGATCCTCTACACTACTCCACTGGCACAGAATAATCATCTCATCTGGCCGCAATAATTCGTCCTAGAACACTGTAAGTTTAAGAAGTTATATGGATCTTGTAATAAATCCTCTGAGTTTATTCTAGTTTGTTCCTCTCGTTATTGATAGAGTTCTTTACCTGCTGTTCAGATATTTCCTCAAGATCACAATCTTCCAGTGAGTGATTCAGTGATTTGGGTGCTGTGCTGTGCTGTGCTGGCTGTCTGTCTGTCTGTCTATCTTTTTATTCATTCATTCATTCATTTGTTTGTTTGTTTAACTAGAAATGGCTTCATTTTGCTGTTAAATAAGTAACACAAGTACACAGTAAACAGTACAAACATGGTGAACTAGCATACATGCCAATTTTATTAGGAAATTCAAATCATTTACTATTTTTTTTTTTTTTAAAAACTATTAACTTGCTTTCAGGCTATAATTTTGGTAACATGGTTGTACTTTCAAAGTAACCCTGCCAGTCATCATCATCATCATCATCATCTTCCTCTTCTTCTTCCTCCTCCTCCTATGGGCCAACTCATGGGCAAAGCTATTTTACTCATGAGATGATAGATGAATTCACACGTTCATGAAATAAAATTTTTAAAGTATTTTTATGATTATATTTCCAGGTAAAATAAACGTATAGTGGGCTGAGGCAGGCAAAAAAAAGATGTTTTCTAAATGCTAAAATTTTTTCTAAATACTGCAGGTTTAATTAACATTTTTAATTATGTGTCTGAAACATACAGTAAACAGTTGTTATTGACACTTTATCTTTGTTGAAAATGTCTTTTATTTTTATTTTACATACATATTTGTACATGTAATATTAGTGGCATGCCAGTTGTGGAATCACCCTAGTAATGCGTTCTTGGTTTTTTAACAGTATACCAAGCAGCTGATTTTGAAACAGGTAAGATATTGACTCTCAATCCGATTAGTTTATTCTGAAATTTCAGCCCTATGAGAATTCACTTTACTAAGACTGGCAATGTTTTTCAGTCCTTATGTTTAGACATAACAGGAAATATATACAAAATGGTTGTGATTCCTAGATGATCCATCAAGTACAGTGCCCCCATCCCGATTTCTACTGTTTTAGTGTCTCTCATACTAAATAGTTTTATATCTTCAAACAAAATACAACATAAAACAAAGGCAACCTGAACAAACACACTAAGTTTTTATATATTTTTTTTTTTATTGAAGCAAATCACCCATGGGACTAACTGCCTCCTTAAACTTAAAATCTGGTTGTGTCACCTTTAGCAGCAGTAACTGCAACCAGACGCTTCCAATAACTGGAGATCAGTCTTTCACTTACTTCTATCACTAGGATTTACTCCTATACTTTGGATCATTGTCTTGCTGCATAATCCAGTTGCGCTTGAGTTTCAATTTACGGACTGAAGACCGGACATTCTCCTTTAGGATTTTCTGGTAGAGAGCAGAATTCACGTTTCTCTCAATTATTCCAAGTTGCCCAGGCCAACGTGTGTTTTGTAGTAGTTTGTGTGTTTTGTAGTAGTTATATGGGTACTTTCATTTTGGAATGTCGGCCACTTCTGGGAGGTTCACTACAGTGCTGAGTTTTTCCATTTGGAGATAACGGCTCTCACTGTGGTTCTTTGGAGTCCCAGAGCCTTTGAAATAGCTTTGTAACCCTTCCCAGACTGATGTATTTCAATCACCTTCTTCCTCATCATTTCTGGAATTTCTTTCAACTTTGGCGTAGTGTGTTACTGGGTAAGACCTTTTACCCAACTTCATGCTGTTGAGAAAGTTCTATTTAAGTGTAGATGTGATTGAACAGGGTTTGCAGTAATCAGGCCTGGTTGCGTCTAGTCCAGCTGAACCCCATTATGAATGCAGTTTCATAGATTTGGGGAATTAACAACGGGGGCAAATACATTTTCACACAGGCCTAGATGGTATTGGATACTTTTTTGCTTCAATAAATAGCATTATCATTTAAAAACTGTATTTTGTGTTTACTCACGTTGCCTTTGTTTTATCTTAGATTTTGTTTTAATTTCTGAAACAATTTAGTATGAGATCTACACAAAAACAGAAGAAATCAGGAACAAGGAATCAGGAAAATCCTTTTTCACAGCAATGTAAAGATGAGGTTACCCTTGAATTAAAAGGCCTTTGTTAATTCTCATATCCATTGTGCTGGAATACAAAAGTTTGTTGGTTTCCAGTAGGTTACAGACATGTGTGTTGTTGGGTTTTTTTTTACATCACTTTCTGACCCGTTATGTTTCTCTTGTACTTATCCACTATTGAACACTTTTTTTCCTGCACAACCACTCACTCACCACTTAGTGAAGAGGCACTTTGAGCAAAAAGGGGGCATCTGCCAAAATCTTCTGCTAACTTATGTGACTGACAGCATCCATTTCCAGACCTCGAGAAAGACTGGCGAAGCTCTTGCAAAGTGACCCTGACATCAGTCACTTACCGGCAAAGGGGTTTTACTCAAGAAATGGATGTCCTCCGTCACAGAGAGGCACTTAATGGGTCTGTAATATATATCCTCGACAGCGCAGTACAATGCGGAATCTATTTAAGACCATACTCAAAGCATTATCTTAATTGAGGGGCTGAGGTAGAGTGGATGCAACCTCTCTCCATTTAATGAACAGATTTCTGTTCGTCGTAGTCCATTTCAATCCACATCTCAGCAATTTGCACTAATGCAAGTTCTTGCTAATTTATAGACACCCAGCAGATATACTGTAATCTCTTTTTCACAGCTATTGTGTGCAAAATATGGCTTTCAGGTACTGTATAGAGTTATACAGTATTTTCAATAGAAAGTATGTTCGTATCAACTTTTGAATATAATCTAAATTTCTCTGTCTTCTGCACCAGAGTATTTTTGTGTTCCTAGTAAAAATGCACTGATCTTGTTTTACATTTCATTTTTTATTTTTTTTAAAAAATACAATAACAATAGCAGAACTCTGAGCCTGATGCCTTACACCGATCATATACTGACTTCCTTGTAGTATTTGAGGAATCTCTCAGGAAGCTTCTGTTGCCAAGTTTTACGACACATCACAACAATGATATTTACATGTTTTAAGACTTTTTTTTATTGTCCAACAATCAAACATCAAACATGGCATGTTCATGAACTGTATGGGAAACGTATCGGTGAATTCAATGAAGAAAATACATCAAATCTAATCCCATGTCTGTCCAGCAACGATCCTCAGTATTGGATCTGTGTACCTCTCGTTTCTGAACTGACACAAATGCTTTAATTATGTACATGTACAGTCATATACTGTACAAAGTATATTATTTTTAGATGCCAAACTGCAGCTTATGCTGAAGCTAAAAAACTTACAAAGCATGTACAAGATCTCATTGTCCAAAAGGTTCCAATCAGGGGAGGGGTACAAGAGAATTTCCAATTTCCAAAATATTAGAAACACAATGGAACACTTTAAAAGGCCATCATCAACAAGTGGAAAAAAATGAGAGCTATAGTGACATTACCAAGAACAGGACGTCCATCCAAAATTTATTAAAGGACAAGATGAAAATATATTAGGAAGGCTGAACACACGGGATCCCCTCACAATTTGATAGATCTGGAGCACTTTTGCAAGGAAGAGTGGAAGAGTATAGCCCTATTGAAATATGTTCATGTTGGGTAATATGACTCCTACCCAAAAAAGACTGAATGTTCTATAACAAGCAAAAGGTGCTTTAACATAGTATTAGTTAAATATAACATAGTATTAGTATTAGCAACCAGAGCTCTGTGTGATCGGTCAGATTGCCCATGCTGACCCCAGTCCACCACCAAAAGTGCCTACAATGGGCACAAGAGCATCAGAACTGGACCATGGAGCAATGGAAGAAGGTGGCTTGGTCTGATGAATCCTGTTTTCTTTTACATCATGTGGATGGCTGGGTGCCTGTGCATCAATTATCAGGGGAAGAGATGGCACCAGGATGCACTATGGGAAGAAGGCAAGCCAGCGATGTTCTTCTGGGAAACCTTGGGTCCTGGCATTAATGTGGATGTTGTTTTGACACATACCACCTACGTAAACATGGTTGCAGAGTAAGTACACCCCTTCATGGCAACAGAATTCCCTAATGGCAGTGTCCTCTTTCAGCAGGATAATGCATCCTGCCAAACTGCAAAAATTGTTCAGGAATGGTTTGAGGAACATGACAAAGAGTTCAAGGTGTTGAGCTGGCCTCCAAATTCCCCAGCTCTCAATCTTGGACAAACAAGTCCGATCCATGGAGGCTCCACCTCACAATTTACAGGACTTAAAGGATCTGCTGCTAATGTCTTGGTGCCAGATACCACAGCACACCCACAGGTCAGAGCTGTTTTGGTGACACAAGAAAAACTACACAATATTAGACACTCTAGGGTCTTCTCTTGTTATCCATTCTCAGAGTTGGATTCACTTGAAGTGGAGTGGTGAGACAAATATTAAAGGGCCCTTACAGCCATAAACACTGAAAAAGAAAGAACTGATATTTTCCTGGTACTCCATAAGTAGGTCTGAATTTCACTGGACTGGAATCACTTTGAAAATGAATCATTATTCCATTCACACAGGAAGCTACATTGATAGTGTTCTTTTCTTCTCTTTTGATCCACTGTGACTCTGTGAATACGATTTATTGCCAAAGTCCTGTAATTTCTGGTATGTTACCACATATAAGACAAGCCTAGTTCTGGTCTTGTATGTAAACAAGCATCATAAGTGTTACATAAGGGATGCACCAGCCTCATTTTTAATTTTCTGACATTTGTATGAACGCATGGACGGTGTACTGTCTTTTAGCTTTTTTGAGTGACTAAGAGAAGAGAAGAAAACAAGTCACTATATGAAGATGATGATACATTTTATTAGCTGCCACCCAGTGGAGACTGTCATCCCAGACCATGGAGTTGTCGTCTCCTGCTCTGTCTCTTCCCTCACTCTCCTCCCTCCCCTCTCTGGACGAGAGCAACATTAATGAAGCCATGTCCTTATAGCCATGCACTCCCACCTCATCGCTTAGTTCTGCCTGTTCTTAACCCCCCCCCCCACACACAGTTTTGCTATCCTTGTGAGGACCATCCACTGACATAAATATTAATGGAGCTTATTAATGTTATGTCTAAACCTAAATATAACCACAACTTTAAACTCAGTAACCAAAAAGAGACCGTTTGGCTCCTTCAGGTTTTTCAAATAAAATCTGCAGTTTTCTTATATAGTATTTTCACTGGAGCGCCATCAACTTCCCATGGCTTACATATGCTCCCTCTCATTCCTACTCTGCCTCTTATTCTCCCCTCTGGCTATCTCATCCCCCTCTTTGTATCTCTTTCTTCTTGCATTCTCTTTCTGTCTTCCTCTATCTTTCTCTCTCTGCCTTGTCCCTCCCTTCCACTACAGATGTATCTTCAGGTTGGTGTTGTCCATGTCCTGACACTAGCTCCTTTCTGAGAAGGAGTCGGTGCTGCTCTCTGTATTGATGTTTCGAGTCTGCTACAGTCGCTGTCCCTCTTGGCCTGCAGCTTTCCTCGACACTGTGTGATTGCTTAGCTGAGGGTGCACAGGGAAGCCTGTAGAAAATCAATAAGAGGCGAAAGGCCTTGGCTTCCTTTTCTTAATAAAAGTTAGATATTATTTGTCACATGGTAAGGTGAGGATTTTATTACTTAGCCTTCGGTGTTGCAGTGGCTGCAGTAAGAGGACACGGAGAAAGGTTATTACGCGCCGATCATATTGCTTAATATCTTGCCCATCGTGCTTTTTAGCTCCTTTATAGAGCACCAAGGGCTTCAAGTACATCTTTCGAGTGAAGTTCAATATGGACCTCTATTAGATACTCATGAAAGTGCTTCAGTTAGAAAAAAGAAATGAAGGTTTTCCAGTATCTAGTAATATAGTTCTGAAAAGAGGCATGTTTTTAGGGTCCTACGTTTCTTTATATAGATCATACCTAATTGGTGTCATCAATAAACAAATAACCATCTTTCTGTGAAATGTTGTCAATCCAAAGAAATGGGCTTTATTCTCACACGGCAGTTTAATTTGGTCTTAACAGGGTGTGATTAAAAAGCACTCATTCTCAACTTGGCCCAGCAAAGAGACAACTGTGTTGTGTTTCAGAATCACACAAGTAAAATAGCATCAGAAATTTGTCAATTTACCATCGTGACATTTCCCCTCACTCTCCTCCCAAAGTTTTCCTTTGTATAATTGGGTTTGCTATCTCCCAAATTAAATTACAATCAGCAATCTGCATCAAATTATGTTAATAAGCCCTCTTTAAGTGGATCATTATCTGCAAGGCTTTTTTCATAATAAGGACTGGATTCCTCTACTCATCTTTGTAGTGTACTCTATCTAATTGAATTCATTCCATCAAAGGATCAAGAGGGAAAAAAAAAAGTTTTAAATAAATCAAGGCATTTCAAGGAATGAAGTGCACTTAGGTTTTCTGTAACATTGAAAAAGTAATTAATTTAGGTAAAGCTAAAAATATGCATGTTTAAGCTTAAAAAAAAAACAAAAAAAAACACTGAGTTGTTGAAAACCATACATTCAAAGGAAAATAGAAGAGATTGGCTGTGAGCTTCTGAATTGTGTTGTTTTCACCGAACTATTGAAGGAAAGACAACAGAAATATTAACTATTGGTGATGATAATGATTGCTCATCAATGAACCAGTATTAGTGCTCAATATTTCTCTTGTTATGCTTTGCATAATACTGAATAAAATGAAAAACATAGGCCAATCACAAGGTATATACAGTGCCCTCCACTAGTATTGGCACCCTTGGTAAATATGAGCAAAGGAAGCTGTGGAAAATTGTCTTTATTGTTTAACCTTCTGGTCTTTTGTTAAAAAAAAAAAAAAATACTCCGCTCTCTTGGATATCAAACAATTGCAAACAAAGCAAGTTTATCAAAATAAAATCTTTGTCAATCTTTGGAGTGGGCGAGTAATGTGGGCACTAATATTAGTGGAGGACACACACACAAATTTTACATATATATATATAATTGCATTTCTAAGAGAATGTATGCAACCTTGAAGAAGAGTATGCTAGTAAGATATATCAATGCACCGGAGAACAGGACGTTTTCTCTATAAAGGGATAGGTCATGCTTTGCCCCTTTATTCAGAAATAAGGGGTATATGAGTATATGGAATGCAGTTAGGTATACAGCACAGAGGTCAACATCACAGCAAATGAACAAGATTTTCTATAGATCTTCTCTAGTACTGTATGAATAGCCTCAGTATGCAGACATTTCGAATATGTGGTCTACATTGCTGTGACACAATGTCTTAACAATCTATTCAGTTAATTTTTTGTTGCATGTGTGAGATCTTACAGAGTTCTTGGTTGGACCTATGGCTCAGGGAATCTACTCTACCAATGAACACAGAGTGGATTGGAGGGCAACCATCCATGCCAGAACTAAATCAATATTATATTGCATTCATTCATCTGCTGGGTGTGGTGTGCCACAGCCAAATGGTATTTGATCGACACAAGGTGTCTTATCATGATCTTCCCAGCCTCTCTTTTGACTTGGAAACATTCTCACATCAATAGGCAAAGGCAAAAGATTGAGAGGTAGCCATCATGGGAACGTCAGAGCCAAGAAAACGGATCTGTTCTTCATTGATTCTCTTACTTTTGATAAAGACCCCATTGCTGCCGTGAAACGTCACTGTCATGACGCTTACACATCGGATTTCATATTAAGAACAAGAGCGCCCACTGGCTCTCCATTATCCATGAAGAAGGAAGCAAATGTCCACTTCTGAAAATTAAGATTTTGATCAATCTAATGTTGATGTTGATCAGTCTTATCCTACATCTGTGCAGCAGAGTACAGAAATGCCATCGTAAAATTGCATTCTAAATAAAATTAGGCAGCATCCAATCCCATGTGTTTCTATTGAGACATTAAGATCTGATATGATTTTGGGCTGAAAAACGTCCTTTTTTTCCCCCTCCTACTCTCAATGAAGCAATCAAATTTCCTTGATGGTCTCTGGGAGCACTTAGCTTAAAAGAATACACTTCCAAATCAAAAAGCTTTCAATCATCTCAAATCGCATTTGGATGAGATGGTGCTCCTGAGCACAAAATTTGCTGGACGCGATTGAACATTTGAATGACTCACGTGCACATTGGCCATGTTGGGAGACATTAGGATTGACTTCCTGTGAGGCCTGCCGATTGCCTGTGACGGCTGGACAGCTTGAGCTCTGAACCAGCATGTCAAACACAGGATAGGACAAGAGCGGAGCAGGACACAGCACTTTTCATTACCACCGTGAGCTGACTGATAAGAACAGAACATAACTGATGGGCCATGGAGGTAGAAACGTGGCCTACATAGCTACGGATCTTTACAAAGAAGAACTGACAGATTCATACAGCGGTTTATATTGTCATGTACAGTTATGAAACAAAAAGGTCAATATAGATAACATGTATATGTAGTAAAATGCAAATAGTACAACTGTTATTGCACTTGCCAATGCAAATGAGCTGTTTGTCTTGGCTTTCATTCTTGGTAAAATAAAAGGTCACAATTTATTCAGTAAAAAAAAAAAGAAAAAAATAGAAAAAAATCAGATCTGAAGTGGCACAGGTGTTCTCAAAAAATAAACTCTTCAAAATGAATTTATAATTTGACATGTAAATGTCATAATAGAAAAAGACTTATATCTTGATGTTGAACCCATGACTGAGAGAAATTATTCTCATGGACATATTCTTCTCTAATCAAATTTATTCATCTAATAGCAGGGTGTAAATATACAAAAACAGGGTAATAAATAAGAAAAGTGGATGTTACAAGCTGCGGTTTATCTGACATATGCCAGAAAGCACACATGGACGTTGGAGAAGGCCAGTCATGAATGATAAGGAGGGGATAGCTTTAACACAATTTTCCAATGTCACTAATGGGAGACAGATCACCCCTCTACACCAAAGTCTTATATCTCTACTGCTCATGTGGGGGAAATGTATGCTAATGGCTTCCAATCCCCATCCACTCGCATTTATTCTATAATGACTTTAAATTTGTGCATTAAAATAAAATAGAGAATAAATCTGGTGGAAAGCCGAGAGAGGAAAGTTTGAAAGGGGGGAGGACTGAAGCGTCATCACTCTTAAACCCTCATAAGAACTGCCTCGTCTCTGTTGAGCTCAACCATGTTTATTTCAATCAGAGAATTAAAAACATTAAGCTGTGTGTATTATTAGGCTTATAAACAGGAATCTGTGTGATCACATAGAGTGATGACGTCCATCTGCTAGCCGATGCCGAGAGGAACTGACTTTACATTCAGATTCAGATATGAGGGGTGTAACATGAAAACCTCACTCTAGGCTCATAATCTAAATAATTATGGTTCATGGAAGCACAGATTCTTGCCTTAATATGAAAATACTGTACAGTGTGTTGCCATTAGTTGCTGTAAAGGTGTAAGATTTCTAAGTATATAACAGGACTCAATTCTGACTGGTCAGAAGGTGTTGATTAATTTTCTGTAACAGCATGGTCGTGACAGTAAGTCTGGCTCTGGTTTATATTCATGCTTTATTATGCGCTATAGTAGCAGCTTGCACTTGGGCTTTTATGATGAATGTTCCACATGCAAAAATGGATTAAAAACACGTGAGAAGAATGTTATTTAGCATTTTTTGGAAGGAGTCTCCAGTGTCGTTGCTTTGTAACACTGGAAACGGTAAAACTAACTGTTTTCTGACACAATCTTCAGAATGGGGGGCTTCTTGGTAACATGACAAGCTGCATTCTTTTGTCTTATTAGCTTTATTAGAAAGGAAAAAAGAAAAGAGGCTGAAGATGAAGTAATTTTTATAGCGGTTATAACATGAGAGATAACAGGAGCTAACTTGTTTCACAGACATTCCACACCATTACACATAACTTTAAAGGAATAAAAAAGTATGAGGTTTTGTTCTTTAATTAATATAATAATTGTTGCCAAAATAATGGTATAATACAAATTAAACAATTCAGGATGTTCTGTTATTTGGGGAAAAACAAACAAACAAAAAAAAACTTTGGGGTGGTAACGTCACACCACCATTTCATGTTTTATTCCTTACGTATGGCATGGGTAATAAGTAGGCTTGTGTTGATAATTGAGTGTGCAATACAGTATAATGTAAACTTACATTCTTCTGCTCTTACTTTTGAGTACAATCTCAAGTAATAGTGAGAACTAGCTCCTGATATGGAGAAAGATCTGATGCTATACCTTCAGGAATGTGTAAATGGTGGACTAAAAGTATGTTAGATATTGTTTTTGTTGTTGTTTTTTAAAACTTCTATCTACGTAATTCAATAAAGAAGCTAAAACAACTGGACATTTCAGCAAATGATGTTTAAAGCAAGATCCAGTCTTACTTTAAACAACAATAAAAACAACAACAAAAATGGACTGCATTTGCTTCTAGTTTCTCTTAATTATTAATATTAATTGCTAAATTTCTAGGAAGCAAGTGTGATTTTATTTAATTTAATAACCAAAACTGCATTGATTCTGAGGTTGCTTTTTTCCTTAATAAATCTTTTTCAGAAATGCCTTTTCTGTTAGAACCACCACAAAGAAAGCATACAAAATATCCATACACTATGCTTTACAGTGACGTTCGTTTTTCTTTCCACTTTTGTTTGACAGATAAGTTAAGCATCACCTTACTTGGTTCCTTTCTTGTATCCACCCTAGTGTCATCTGTGGTTTTTGGGTGAAGAGCAGAACATTGCAGACACTGACAGTGAGTTTTCAATGAAGACCACCAGTGTGAAATACCCCCTCCTTCAGCCCAACGGGGATGTGTGTATAATTGTGTCTCTTCAGAAGCTGAAAGTGCACGGCACAGCTTCAACCGTCCCTCTGCGTATGGATTTTTCATTCACTGGTATTTGGGTGACAGGGTCGCTCAAGACAGATTTCCCTTCATCTCTCCAACCATTTGTACATGTCTGACTGTCTAATGAAGATGCAGGGGAACACCATCGCAGAGAAGAGAGAGAGAGAGAGGACAAAAAAGTGTGTTTGACTACAGGAGTAAAACTTATAGAGTAATATAAAAGACAAAAATAGTTACAGTAGCATTCCTGTGTACCCTTTCTCATCAGGATCACTGTTTTAAAAGTAAGTGTTCTCTATGGTTTATATTTTTCAATTACACGCAGTGCTAAACATAGAAGTCAATTATGCCTGAAACTTTACAGAGTCATTGACTTAATACTAACCAGGTGTATAAATAAATAAATTAAAAAAAATAAAAATCACACACACACACACACACACACACACACACACACACACACATATATATATATATATATATATATATATATATATATATATATATATATATATATATACATATATATATATATATATATATATATATAATTTTGGAACAATATTGGCATTACATGAAACTCCTGTAGTGGTATTGGTATACATACACACACACACACACACACACACACACACACACACACATACATACATACATACATACATATATATACACACACACACACATACGTACAGTATCTTACAGAAGTGAGTACACCCCTCACATTTTTGTAAATATTTGATATCTTTTCATGTGACAACACTGAAGAAATGACACTTTGCTACAATGTAAAGTAGTGAGTGTACAGCTTGTGTAACAGTGTAAATTTGCTGTCCCCTCAAAATAACTCAACACACAGCCATTAATGTGTAAACCGCTGGCAACAAAATTGAATACACCCCTAAGTGAAAATGTCCAAATTGGGCCCAATTAGCCATTTTCCCTCCCCAGTGTCATGTGACTTGTTAGTGTTACAAGGTCTCAGGTATGAATGGGGAGCAGGTGTGTTAAATTTGGTGTCATGGCTCTCACACTCCCTCATACTGGTCACTGGAAGTTCAACATGGCACCTCATGGTAAAGAACTCTCTGAGGATCTGAAAAAAAGAATTGTTGCTCTACATAAAGATGGCCTAGGCTATAAGAAAATTTCCAAGACCCTGACACTGAGCTGCAGCACGGTGGCCAAGACCATACAGCGGTTTAACAGGACAGGTTCCACTCAGAACAGGCCTCGCCATGGCCGACCAAAGAAGTTGAGTGCACGTGCTCAGCGTCATATCCAGAGGTTGTCTTTGGGAAATAGACGTACGAGTGCTGCCAGCATTGCTACAGAGGTTGAAGAGGTGGGGGGTCAGCCTGTCAGTGCACACTGCATCAAATTGGTCTGCATGGCTGTCGTCCCAGAAGGAAGCCTCTTCTAAAGATGATGCACAAGAAAGCCCGCAAACAGTTTGCAGAATACAAGCAGACTAAGGACATGGATTACTGGAACCATGTCCTGTGGTCTGATGAGACCAAGATAAACTTATTTGGTTCAGATGGTGTCAAGCGTGTGTGGCGGCAACCAGGTGAGGAGTACAAAGACAAGTGTGTCTTGCCTACAATCAAGCATGGTGATGGGAGTGTCATGGTCTGGGGCTGCCGGCACTGGGGAGCTACAGTTCACTGAGGGAACCATGAATGCCAACATGTACTGTGACATACTGAAGCAGAGCATGATCCCCTCCCTTCAGAGACTGGGCCACAGGGCAGTATTCCAGCATGATAATGACCCCAAACACATCTCCAAGACGACCACTGCCTTGCTAAAGAAGCTGAGGGTGAAGGTCATGGACTGGCCAAGCATGTCTCCAGAACTAAACCCTATTAAGCATCTGTGGGGCATCCTCAGACCGAAGGTGGAGGAGCACAAGGTCTCTAACATCCACCAGTGCCGTGATGCTATCATGGAGGAGTGGAAGAGGACTCCAGTGAACTCCATGCCCAAGAGGGTTAAGGCAGTGCTGGAAAATAATGGTGGCCACACAAAATACTGACACTTTGGGCCCAATTTGGATATTTTCACTTAGGGGTGTACTCACTTTTGTTGCCAGCGGTTTAGACATTAATGGCTGTGTGTTGAGTTATTTTGAGGGGACAGCAAATTTACACTGTTAAACAAGCTGTACACTCACTACTTTACATTGTAGCAAAGTGTCATTTCTTCAGTGTTGTCACATGAAAAGATATAATCAAATATTTACAAAAATGTGAGGGGTGTACTCACTTTTGTGAGATACCATATATATACACACACCCCTATTTAAGGTTAGAACCACCTGATAGTAACAGACTCACACTGGAATATGGGTTGGAATCCATGTTGCAGAAGTGTTTATTCAATAAATTCAAAACAGCAGGCTCAAACGTGGTCAATAAAACTAGCAGGGATCAGTAACGGGTAATCAGTCCAACAGGCAAACAAGACAAGAGTAATCCACAAACGTAAATCCAAATACACAAGTAAAAGGTCATGAATGAATGGGTCTCCGATTGTGGCCTTACAGAACCCCTCCCTCTACACATACCTCCCGGAGTTCTTCTCCGAGGGCGTCCCCTCGGTCTGGGTGCTGGGCAATTGGGGTGCATTAAGTGGAACTCGTGGCTCCATCGATCTCCAGCAGTGGTGGAGATTCCATGGTTTCAGGGCAAGATGCAGGGTGGACTGGTTTTAACAGTGACACATGAAAGGAAGGAGAGATGCTGTAGTTAGCAGGAAGCTCTAGTTTGTAGGTCACAGGATTTATTTGTCTTAGGATATGAAATGGACCTACCTACCTGGGGCTGAGCTTCCTGCAGGGTAGCTGCAGATGAAGGTCCCTTGTAGACAGCCAGACTCCCTGACCCAGTTGGTAGACGGGGTGGGGATGTCTCCTAAGGTTGTCGTGAATGTGTTGAACCCGGACATGTTGGAGCCAAACGTGTGCACTGTTCCACACCCTCTCACTTCTCCTGACCCAATTGTACACTGCTGGCACTGTTGAGCATTCACCTGACCAAGGGAACATGGGTGGTTGCTAGCCCAGAAGAATTCAGTGGAGGAATGCTTGAGGGAATTCTGTGCATATTCAGCCCATGGAAGGAAGTCGTTCCATTTCTCCTGTTCCCAGCTACAGTATGATCTCAGATAATGCCCGATCTCCTGATTGAGTCTTTCAACTTGTCCATTGGCCTGTAGATGATAGCCTGAGGTGAGGTTGACGTTAATATCTAGCTGTTTGGAGAATGCCTGCCATACTCGAGAAGTAAACTGCGGATCTCTGTCAGACACAATGTTCTCTGGGATTCTGTAGATTTGGAAAACGTGGCGAAACAAGGGTTTCACGGTTTCCAGGTGCATTGTATACCTGGGTTTTCAGTGCTGAGAGAAGTACGAACCCGCTGGGTGATGCGTTGTCTGAGCATACGTGGTACATATTGTTTAGTAGGAGGATACATCGGTGGGGGAGGATTAGTTTGTTGTTTCCGATGAAGGTCCTCCATGATGTCCCATCATATGGGTGCAACAATGATCGACAGTGGTAGAATAGAATCTGAGTGACTGGGAGCGTGTGCAGGGTTGTATCTCCTGGAGAGAATGTCGGCTCTGCTGTTTTTACTGCCAGAACAATACGTAACTGTGAACTGGAATCTGGTGAAGAATAATGACCATCGTGCTTGCCTTGGGTTCAAACGTTTCACACTCTTAATTCATTCAAGATTTCTAAGGCCTGTGATTACCTGGAATGGGTAAGCCACCTCTTCCAGCCAGTGTCTCCACACTTCTAATGCTGCCTTGATGGAGAGAAGTTATTTTGTTGCCCACATCATAGTTCCACTCTGCAGCATTCAATTTCTTAGAAATGAGAGCACATGGATACATCTTGCCCACTGAGCCATGCCTTCGTGAGAGCATGGCTCCTATGCTACAGTCTGAGGCATCAACTTCTATAATAAATGGAAGGTTTGGGTCAGGATGTTTGAGGATGGGGGCTGTGATGAACTTGGTCTTGAGCGTGTCGAATGCAGCTCATGCCATAATTTCTTAGGATCTCCTTTCAGGAGGGAAGTCAATGAGGCCACAGTGACGCTATAGTTTCTGATGAACTGTCGGTAAAAGTTGGCAAAGCCTAGGAAACTCTGCAGTTCTTTTATAGAGGTGGGATGTGTGCATTTTGTTATTGCCTTGATTTTTGACAGATCCATCTCCACCCCTTGGTGACTGATCCTAGGAAGGTGGTGCCGGTGGTGTGAAACTCACTTCAGTTTTTACAGACAGGTGGTTTTCTAGCAGTCGAGTCAGAACTGTCTTTACATGCTGAAGGTGTTGTGCTCTGGTTTTGGAGTAAATAAGGATGATGTCTATGTGGGTGATGATTAACTGGTTTAGGAGGTCATTTATGAACTAATAGAATGCAGGTGAATTAGCTAGGCCATACAGCATTATCTCGTATTCATAGTGCCCCCTGGCGCTGAGAGGCCATTTTCCACTCAGTTCCTTTTTAGATTTGGATAAGGTTTAATGCACTTCTAAGGTCTAGCTTGGTAAAAATTCAGGCCTCCCGCAGTTGTTCCAGGACTGAGGGGATTAATGATGGTGGAAATCTATACTTGACATTGACTGAGTTGAGGCCACATTGGTCAATGCAGGGTCTGAGGCCGCTGCCATTTTTTTCCACAAAGAAGAATCCTGCTGCTGCAGGGGATGTGGATGGGCGTATGAAGACTGAGGCTAACGCTTCCTCATATACTTTTCCATAGGCTGGCTCTCTGGAAGTGATAAAGGGTACACCTTGCTTTTAGGAGGGGCTGTATTGAACACAATCCCAAGGACAGGGAGTTGTGTTGCTTTGACTTTATTGAACACCTCCGCAAATTCCTCTGGAATCTGGGTTAGAGCTTGAATGTTGGGGCTTTTGATGCTGGTGAGACAATGACCATTGGAAAAAGCGCTATACAAATAAAATTGAATTGAATTGTGGAGAGACATGGCAGAGTGATTGTCGACTGGAAACATCTTTGCTGAAGTACCTTCACCACTGGAGAAGTTCACCTTGTGCCCAGGAGATAGTTGGATCATGTGTAGTTAATCAGGTGTAGCCCAGGATGATAGGATTCTTCAGTGAAGATATGACATAGTAAGATCTTCTCTGTATGGAAAAGGCCAATTCAGACTGTTAGTCGTATGGTTTGTTGTGAGATGCCTGTTCCTATGAGACCATTGTTGACAGCTGTAATGTTGATGGATGGGGTGCATGGTGAGGTAGGTATATTGAGTTCAGTGACGAGGTCATGATGGATTATGTTTGCAGCTGCCCCGGAAACATGGTTAGAACTTCTATTAAAATCAATGGTTAGGGATAGGTGGAAACTTTGCCTGAATGGTAAAGGAGAAATTATCTTACTCACTTTTCGGCTAGAAGTCGGGGTTTTTTGGGGGCACGTAGCCCATTGGTGACCTGATTATCTGCAGTAGAAGCACAGCCCCTTGCATTGATGCTGATGGCACTCTTCCAAACACACCCTGGTGTATCCTATTTGCATGGGTTCTGGGGCTTAATGAATTAGTGATTGAATGACATACTGGGTGGTGACTAGACTTGAGACAGTTTAAATTGGGATTGTTTCTAATCAAATTGTCCAAATTCACAGCCATATTGATATATTCAGAGAAGGTCATAGTTTTATCTCGGCATGCTAGTTCTGCTTCCAAGTTTTTAGTCCTTCACAGAAGACCACTTTCAGCACGTGATCATCCCATCCACTAGCAGCTAGTGTACAGAAGTGAACAGGGTATTTGGTGACGGATTGTTTTCCCTGGCACAGGTGCAATATCTGTACTGAAACATCCAGTCCTCCCCCAGGATATTTCAACACTTCTCTAATTTGTTTTGAGAAATAATCAAATGAGGTCTGTAACTGAGTCACCCTGGAAGATGGGTTAGAATCCATGCATTGCAGAAGAGTTTAATCAATAAATCCAAAATAGCAGGCTCAAACGTGGTCAATAAAACAAGCAGGGATCAGTAACAGGTAATCAGTCAAACAAGTAAACAAGGCAAGGGTATTCCAACAATGTAAATCCAAATACACAGGCAAAAGGTCATAACAGGAAGCAATACTTGAATCAGTTCGACAAACACTCAGTAAGACAGGTAAACTGGTAATACTACGCAGTGTGTCTAACGGAGCACATGGTTTACAAACCTACACACAGGAAGTGGCTGTGGAAGTAGTGGGGTGGAGTCAATATTCAGGAGAGAGCTCCCTCTGGTGGTGGGATGAGTGGGTCTCGGATTGTGGCCGTACACTGGTGCTTTATGGAACCATTTTTGATGGACAAAGAATTTTCGTTAAGCATTAAACTTAGTTTATTTGCACATTTCCACAGGTGGTTTCTGATAACCACTACATATTTGAATATAGACACAGAATAATATATTCTACACTACAAAAGGCCTTGAGTAGAAGTTGAATATACACTGCCTGGCCATAAAAAAGGTTGCAATGATTGGAGTCTATGTGAGCCTATGATTGGATCATTATTGCTGTGATTAATATATGTTTCAGCTGGCAACAATTCTTTTAACCCTCACTGATGCAGTGTGTAGCTTCCCATTTCTTAAACAACCATGTTCAGAAGATGTATCCCATGGCCGTGGAAAAATTTTACTGTGTTTCAGAAGGGGCAAATTATTGGCCTGCATCAAGCAAAGAAAACCAAGATGATTGCTGAAATCCCTGGAATTGAGTTAAGAACTGTCCAATGCATAATTAAAATCTGGAAGGAGAGTGGTGAACTGTCAACTGGTCAGAAAAATGAATGGATCAGAGATTGGCGAAGTCATATCATAAAAAATTGACAGTAGAACTCATGGCTATGTTTAATAGTGAAAGTAAGAGCATTTCCACATGCTCAATGTGATGAGAACTTACAGGATTGGGATTAAACACCTGTGTGGCCTAGTCTGAGGCTAATCAGATAAAATGACTTCACTTTGCTAGGGAGCATAAAGATTGGACTGTGGAGCAATAGAAAAAGGTCATGTGGTCTGATGAGTCCAGATTTACACTATTCCAAAGCACTCATCATTCATAGTGCCTTCTGTACAAGCCTCTGGAGGCAGTGTTATGATATGGGGTTGCTTCAATTGGTCAGGTCTAGGCTCTGCAACATTATTCAGCAATAAGTCAACGGAGTACCTGAACGTACTGAATGACCATGTTATCCCATCAATTGATTTTTTCTTCACTGATGGCACAGGCAATGCCAAGATTCATTGGGCTCAAATTGTGAAATAGTGGTTCAAGTGACATGAGGAATCACTTTCACACATGAATTGGGCACCACAGAGTCCTGACCTTAACCTCACTGAAAGTCTTTGGGATGTGCTAGAGAAGACTTTACAGAGTGGTTCGAAAAAAATTAAGGCAACTCTGGATGAAAATAAATGTTGTTATGTTGCACAAGGTTGTCGAAACAATGCCTAGATGAATGCATGCTGTAGTCATAGCTAAAGGTGGTACAACGAAATTTCTGAGTGTGCGACTTTATTTATTTTTTTTGGCTAGGCAATATACGTAAACTGTGAAACACAGAATAAAGAAGAATAGTTTAAAGACATGATGAATAAAGATATTCTTCCTGCACTTAAGAAAAACTTCCATATAATGTTCACTATAAGGTCATAAAAGGTTCTCAGTATTAGTAATAGAAGCCTAAGTGACCCTGAACTGAACTTTATCAGAGGTATTTGTACACTGTACATTCACTTTCACCCAGCCTCATTTCCATTCTCTTATCATTTTATTTATGGGGACGTGAGGACAACTCAGATGTGAAAACATATTTCACAATTAAGCCAGTCAGTCTCATTAAGGAGAGGCCGGAGGCAATGGAGAGAAGCGAGGCACACAAGCCAAACATTTCTCAGATGAAACACTGTTCATAAATGTCTGTTTTTATTAACTAGCCTTTCTGTGACTACATGGCTCGGCCTAAAAGACCAAAACAAGGAGCGTGCAAGTGTAATACAGATGGGTCCCTAAAGAAGAAAAAGAAGAAGCAAAAAAACAACTTAAACAACAAAATAATAATAATAATAATAATAATAATAATAATAATAATAATAATAATAACAATAAACAGTACTCTATTATGTCAATAGACCGCTTCTATTATCTAAATTTATAAAACATTAAACCTTAAACTAAGGCTTGGTGGTAAAACTTCATACAGCATACTGTATGGAACCCAAAAGCTCACTTCACACCTGCTTCATCCTGTACAAATTTGTCCTCTTTCTAGGTTTGAATAAAGTGTCTCGTCCTTTCAAGTTGAGCCAAGT
Source organism: Ictalurus furcatus (assembly GCF_023375685.1). NCBI lineage: Eukaryota > Metazoa > Chordata > Actinopteri > Siluriformes > Ictaluridae > Ictalurus > Ictalurus furcatus. Next base: position 27,393,689 of record NC_071265.1, on the reverse strand, counting down.
CCTAATGCAGTCTGTTTAACGCTCAGCACAGCTATGGAGAAAGGTGGAAAGGGTGGAAAGGGAGGGTGGACGGTGAAGAGGTGACAGATTCTTTTCCCCTCAGTAAGCCTCGGAAATAAATCTCCTGCCTCTCTGTTTGACTTTTTGATGAGAAAGTGTTGTGCAATAATGCAATTCTGAAAGGAAAAGGCACTTAGGAGCCTGAGACGTGGATTAGCAATTTGTACAAGCTATGTATAACCATAAATCGTGGACTATTGGGCCAGCGTTGTCTTTGATAGGGGGATGTTTGAGTTCCACAGAGCCTGCTTCAATCTGAAATGCAATATCCAGGCAGAAACAGCTGTTTCAATACTGCAGAAAATAAATGGATGGTGCGAGGGGTGAAGGGGCGGGGAGTAAGAAAATGTACGAAGCAGCAAAAACGATGTATGTCCAGACATGACCTTATCAAAGTGACTGGAGTCCTTTGCTTATTGCCCAGAACCAATTTGAGCTGACCAAACGCAGCGGGTACATCATGGGGAGGTAAAAGGACAGCTTTCTCTCTCCCCTCCACCCTCTCCTTCTTCTTCCTCTCCTTTGCTTACAGTGGACCAGAAGTGGCTGAAGATTAGCATATGACATGACAGATTACATTAAATCACATCCTTGCAGTGCTTTATGACATTAGCCTCTTAGCCCAGGCAGCTAGGCACATGCAAATGCAGCTTTGTTACTTAAAAGCCCTTCTTACTTAAATCTGCTGAGTGACATGACACCTTTGATATGATTATTAGGACGCCGCAGGAATGGGAGAGGAATTCAGACAGTTCTGAACAAAGATTTCCAGGAGCTGATGAAAACAGCAGCCCAGTACTACTTCAGCCTATAGCTCAAGCACCATGCATCTATAGACAAAATCTTCAGCATGTTTTTAATGGCGCAATCTTTCTCCATAGGCGTGCGCAACATGTTGGACTTTAACCTTGTTTCCTGAAAGAAATATTTAAGCAATGTAAATGTGACTATACTAGTAACTTAAATGTTACTTTCTCCTTCATTTTCCATCCAAATAGCTCATTGTGAACGACCCTGCTAATGATTCAAGCCGATGAATCATTCTTATGATTCATTACGGCTTCAAAAAAAAATCCCACTGTAATGTCCTATTTCCTCTGCTTACGATTCAGACAAAACTAGCATTGTTGCATTCAGTCCATTCGTTTTCACACTCATTTGTTACATAACAATGTATCACATTTCATTCCAAATAAATCAATTGGCGTCATCGTCCTTGGTCCTCTCATACACAGAGCATGGTGTGTGTCTGTGTGTGTATTTGACCTGGATTTCAGCTCCTCTTCCCCAATTATTCAGAATGTGACAGCAGAAGCCCTCTGCCCCTCCACAGTGTCTTCCAAGTGTTCACTGGTCTTTAATCTTAATTATAAAGCTATCATTATGGTGCAGACATGCGTCTGCCGGTAGCATGGCTGTGGGCGTCCATGCTCAGAATCAATCACGCCCTGGGAAGTTTCGGCCATGGCGCTTTCTTCTCCTTTCATTTATTCTCGTTTCAATTTTCATAATTGCTGCTGTCCTTACACTTATGGACTGCACACACACATGCACACACACACACACACACACACACACACACACACACACACACACACAGTTATTCTCTTAGCTAATGTTTAGCAGGCTCGAGCGGTTTCAGACATTTTGTTGCATCCTGGATGTTCACTTAAAAGGATAAAAAAGGATAAAAGGATCTCGCCTATTTTTTGAGATGGATAGCGGTTGGCTCACAAACAGGAGTAGTAAGATTTCTTTGATGGGTGTTGTATAATCTAGCTGTGTAACTGCTGTTTGTGTTTGTTCCATCATGAAGTAATCATGTTTCCAAAAGAGGTCTGGATGTGTCAATAAGAGAGCATGCATTTGGAAGAGAAGTCAGATGATGTAGTTAAGCTCAACATGGCAGAGTGCATTAGTATCTCTGCGCCAATTTATGAAAGTAGAAGAAAAGCCCAGCAGAGCAGAAAGCGACAGAGTGCTATTCATCATTCAGCATTATGCTGTTTTTATTTAATTCATGCACAAATCACTCTCCAGCGACCGTCGACAAGGACTAAAATGTCCTAACATGGAGAGTTTTGCTCCTAACAGTGCTTTCACACCTTATTAGATATGTTTAAGATGGAAAAAAGCACAAAAGCTTGCCAAACTGTCAAGGTTCTGCAAGTCATCTGACTTCTACATAATTCAAGATGGCTGCCTGTAGTACATGGATCAGATGTATGAGGACATGGTGTGTGGCTAATTTCCTGAAAGCTCACTTGCTAACCTGAGTAACTGAGGTGGTGAAATTTAGGAGTAGAGGAGTTGTCAGGACTGCATTAGAGGAGCTGATCAAAGGCCTTCGTCAGGCCAGCCTCACCAGACCCTCCGATGACTCTGATCCCTCTGCCAACAGACTTGTTTTACTGTTAAGGCAGCTTTATGTTTGAATTTTATGTGCCAATTAATTAGGTGCTTTCTAATATATGTCGAGAGAACTGTAAACTATTTAGAGTGGGCTAAAGGCAGAGAGATCTGCACTAAAGTTCTCTTGATTTATGACAGCCAACATTCACATTCAGTAAGCAAGAGACAGCTGAGAGTGCATGCTTGCCGCACGGAAAGCACTCCGCACTAGGAGGAGGATTAAAATGGCTTCCATTGAAGTCTAAATATTTAATTTCTTAATAGAGGACATTAATTTTAGAAGAACTGTGAGGACATTAATGAGGCTAATGCAGAGTGGCATGCCCCATAACGTTAATTTGATAGGTAAAAAAGGCAATCTGAATTCCGTAATGTGACTGTCCATAACACTCTGAGCTCTTTGCTTTGGATGTGAAAATTTATTTTCTCCTGCAATCCAGCGACCTACTATATGTAAAATATTCCAATGGCTAGGACTGAATAATAATATTTGTATTTTATTTTGTTCAGCAGTCACTTTTATAAAAATCAATTTATGGCAGAATTACAATCCAAGCATCCAGCTAATCATTTGAGGGTTAATAGCTTTGCTTAAGGGGACAAAAATGGCTGTCTGCAAGACCCGGGATTTGAATGCACAACCTTGCAGTTGAGGCCAAATTTTTATGTACACCTGGAATAAAGAAATTTAATCTCAGTTTTTTCACAACTCCATATATTTCATGTTACCAAACATTGTTGGTAAGTCAATTCATACTAAGCTTACATTCATAGTAATAAAATGGCTTAAAGACAATGGCAAAAAAGACACACTTTTAAAATTCCAGCAAAGTATTGTGAGAAGCTTGCAGGAAGCTACCCCAAGCATTTAATCCAATTAAAGCAATTAAAAGGCCACCAAATAATAAAAAAAGTTTATGTAAACTTTTGACCAACGGAAAATCTGAAATAGTAAATTAATGCTCAAACAAACCTGTCACTTAACTGCGCTTTTGAAATGACCTCTTATGTAAATAAAATAGATCGACTAATTGACTTCACACAATAAATGTACGGTAATGTGAAATGTGTAAAGTTGTGAAAAAGTGTTTGAACGTCTTTAGCCTAGGTGTATGTAATTTTTTTGGCCTCAGCTGTATAGTCTCTACCCCAAAACATTAAATACTGAGAAACTGTTGTCCCTTAACCTAAGCCATATAAAACTTTATATATTGGCTTGTGTAAATTCTTAGAATTTTGTGAAAACATGTTCCCTACAAATGTCAAGTGGAAAAAAAAATTGTCTCTTTTGGCGCTTGAGAAATGTACAGATTAAATCAAATAAATAGATTAAATATGACTGACAAATATTCAACTTTTTGGAAATGTAGGAATAACAAATCACAATAAAAGTCATTTTGATAATTTCGATATTTTCAGTTAGCCTCTCTTCCTTTTTGTAAACTATATGTTTGAGTATGTTTGGCTAGAGTAGAGAGTATAGTATGTGTAGTAACCAGTTTAGCACTATCTTTTACTAGTTTTATTTTCATTAAATAAGAGAATTCCTGTAATCATGAATAAAATAATGAATGTTAAAAATAAAAGGTAAAAAACAGGCATAAGTAATTTCATTAATTGGATGTTTATTTCAAAGACATTTTTTTTTTTTTGCCAATGTTCTAGGTGTGAAGAATCATTTGGATTCAAGCCCCCAAAACTTGGCTTGGTTGACTTGAAATGCTCAAACTTGACACTGAATGTATGTGACAGCTTGATGCTAATGTTGGTGGCATAAGCCAAGCTATATATAAAATTCCTGGAAAAACATGGGAGGGAAACATCACCTCAGATGGTGTGAGTGGGATCTGATACCTAATAAGGCTTTACACGTTCACCTTCATTAGAAATTCACATAGCTTTTCTGTTAAAGAGGAAAGGGGAGAAAAGGAGACTGCCATAATGTTACAAGATTTGGAATTCAAAATACAGTTTTGTTGAATATCTTCCTCACCTAACCATGCGTAACTTTACATACGAGTTGGTTTATGAAGATTTTTTTTTAATCAATTTGAGCTCAGGTTACTGTCTGTACAGAGTTTCACATGTTCTCCCCAAGTAAGGGTTTCCTTTGGGTTCTGTAGTTTCTCCCCAACTCCCAAAAACATGGTAGGTAAACTAGTGACTCTAAATTGTCCCTAGATTTGAAGGAGTATGTGAATGTATGTGTAACCTGCAATGGACTTGTGACCCATCCATGGTTTATTCCCACCTTAAGTCCAGTGTTCCCAGGATAGGCTCTGGAGCCAAGTGGATACTGAAGTTATACCTGAAGTTAGTTAGTGAGTGAGCGAGTGAGTGGGTGAGTGAATGGTTTCAATAACTATCACTGTGGAACTTTTAAATGAATTATTTTCAATTAATCAAACAATAGTAATATAAGCATGCACTAAATTGGACAATTCAATGAAAATGTTAATGCTAACCTCAAATCTGAAACTGCCACAGCTAAATTTAACAGGGCGCCTTTCGGATATGTAAGCCTATAGGTTGTTTAGCTGTATATATGTCTTTCATACAGAATAAAGAGACAAAAGCACATACACAAACAGATACACAAAGGAGGACATAAGATTGGATACAACAATGAAGTGAAACCGATTTAACTTCCAGAAAGAGCATGCTGAGACAAATATCAAGAGATGGAAACTCAAGTCTGCGACTTGGACTTGAGTCACATATAAGTCGTGCAAAAAAAACCCCCCAAAAAACAAAAAGGACGACTTGACTTGACTCGTGAACAACTGACTCAAGACTTGACTTGGACTTGAAGACAGAGACATGAGTCATTTTGGTTTGGCATTCCTGTTTACGTTCTCTCTTTACTACCCCACATGAAAGCATAAAACACCACATTTTACTATTCATTCCTCACTCATTTATTCTCTATCAGTATGTGTTGCAGCAGCAAATATCACAATAATTCATCTCTAAACACACCGAGCCAGCATTATTATATACACATGTGAGGCATCTGAAGACGTGTGTTCATCCCTCACTGGAAAAGTGCTGCTATATAAATCAACAACAAACAATACCGATACAGCCAAGTCTTACCTTGTGATAATCTTCGTCTCATTTAATTTGACAAACAATCAATTAATCCAAACGGAAGCTGCGGTGTTACACAACTGGCAGGTGCTTTTCAAGAGGTACAAATGTTTCCATGTTCTTTTCATGTTTTTTTCTCTCCCAAGTATTAGCTACCATATGCATATAATATCCAAGTTTACCAAGTTAGATACACTCTATACACGATCGCTTGAGTGTTTTGTCTCAGCCAGCTCAGTTACATCCGGTGCCGCACCGGAAGCCGTTTTCGCTATTGGCGATAACTGTGAAGATGGCGCAAGAGAGTACAAAATATTACACTTGCTGTTCACAAAAGCTTCCCCAGATTACCGTGAATGACGTCAATCATATTGTGAGGCAGTCAAGCAGTCGCCTGTTACACCTGACAGTGAGAAGGAGAAGGGCTTCAAATTATATATTTCGAGTTACATTACTACACATATATATATATATATATATATATATATGCGCCACAGAAATCACAGGACAATTCTGCCTTGGGGTAGCAGTCAATCCTGATTAAACTTATCCTCTGTAAGCTGATTACCAGGGGGTGCTTCCAAAAGTACTAAAAGCAGGGTGGCTCCTAGGTGGTGTCCTAGTAGATCATGTTCATTAAAACTATTGCACGGGGGCTTTAAAGGTCAAGTTAAGATTTTTATGCTGGATGTGTGTCAAGTGTTCGCTACTACCTTCAGTTTCTGCATGGTGGATTTGGTGGATGTAGCTAACATCCAGCAGCTCCTGAAATCTTGTTGTTGTTCTTTTGGGTCCTTCACAGAGTTTCTCTCTTCCACATAGTTGGTCCAACACTGCATGCTTTGGTGCTAGAAGAGGCAGGAGATTCTCCTTACAGAGTAAAATAGAGGTGTACCTCTGAACTCCCAGCTATATCCACTCATATAGGCTTCTCTTCCAGTAACCAAACTGTATCTCTGTGTTGTATACAATGGGTGATGAGGTTTTCATTCTTGCATGGTATAATGACCATCTGCCAGACCTTAACCACATTGTAAAGGAGTTGATTTGATTATATGCCAATGTGAGTGAACAGACAGTGTGAAGGAGACAGATTATGAAAATTGGAATTGATATACAGGAGAGGCTGGCCTTAGCTCATATAGTGGAATGGAAAAGCTATCATTACAGCTTGATGATATTCTTTCTTTATTGTCTTTGCTGGATGTATGTGTTTCCACAGGTATTAAAAACTCTGTATATGAAAAGACTTGAGACATGAGTAATGGGGCACATAAAGCGTTAACATTAATTTCTCAAACATCTTGTTCGATGGTTTTCTCACTCGTTTGCCTTTGACCACTTCATCCTATCACTTTCACCATGTTGAGAACACAGCTACTCTAGGTACTAAGTCACAGGTTGATGACTTTCTTTGCAAATGTTGGTGTCCCTGCTGGACTTTTCTTTTTGCTTTCTTTAAAACTCTCAGTAAGCTTGTGAACGATTTACAGGTGTCTATTTCAGCATACCTGGTACTTGTCTTTGAAGTAGCACTGTTGCTTGATTATCTCTTCCACACATCTTGTATCACTTTTCTGCCCTGATCCTGTTGTACTTCTGATTAAAGTCAAATTTAACTTAATACAGAAAATGTGGTATTTCTTAGGCTTAGCTGACTTGCTAGCCTGAGTGTCAGTGTTTTTGGAGGTTGGTTCAAATTGGGTGGCTGGCCTAGATGACTTTATGCTGATCACTATGGTCTTGTTTCCTGGAAGCTTGAACTTGGACACACTGTATACTTCATATTCAAACCATTCTTTGTGATCCAGTAGAATTGGAATTGGCCTCTCAAAGGCAGTAATGAAGGGTTTCAAGTTTTCTCTAAGATCCTGAGGTGACTTCAATGGCAGACAAGCAACCTTGACTTCATCCCCTAGCTGATAAAACATCCCCACCAAGGACCTAACTTTTAGTGCAAACATCTTGATTGCATGGGCCCCCAGTACATCACCTACAGACTACAGAGCTATCTTGTGCCATTCTATGCAACACGATCTCAGCCAAGGCGATGGCTTCTATTTATTCGCCTCTCTGATCTGCTTGTCTTGAAAAAATTACTGCAGGACTGATCTCGACAATTAGTGCATAGTGAGCATGTAACTCTTTGTCTAGGGATGGTAATCAAATACCAAGGTTGTATAGTCTAGGACTGCTTAAAGATCTTTAAGATTGCTTGGTGGCCAGATAATCAGGCAGGGACATCACATCATGTTCTTCTTCTTGATACACCTCATAACTGGAAACAGTCAAATCTGTCTGAAAGGTCCAAAATTGTAGCATATATTTTATACATGGCCAAAATGGACCTTTATTACATACACTATATGGCCAATATTATGAATAGTATGAGTATATCGCTATATTTTGGAATGTGGCTGTGGGGATTTGTGCTCATTCAGGCCCAAGAGCATTAGTGAAGTGAGGTATTGATGGGGTTGAGGTCAGGGCCCTGTGTAGGCCACTTGAGTTCTTCCACTCCAACCTTGGCACACCATGTTGCTATGGACCTCAATTTGTACACAGGGGCAATGCCATGCTGGAACATCTTTGGCCCTTTAGTTGTAGTTGTTGGAAGTCTTGAAGCTACAGCATACATTGATACTCTGCACAACTGTTTGCTTCCAACTTTGTGACAACAGTTTGGGGAAGGCCTACATGTGGGTGTGATGGTCAGGTGTCCACATACTTTTGACCATATAGTGTATATCCAAATTACTATTAACGTTTTAGTGCTCTTGCTGCTTTAGGTTTTGTGTATTTTCTGTATTTTCAATAGAAACTATTTTGAACTATTTTATTTTAGCCAAAGAGCTTGTTCTTGTTACCTGGCTTAGTAGGTATGTTAGAGCAGGAGAAATGATCAAATTATGCTGTCCTTCCAGGACTGGAGTTGATGACCCTGCTGTAAAGTGACGCATAGGAATAAAAAAATGTCTGCTATGAAAAAGATAACCACTGAATATTTACTTATGCTTATGTTACATAGGCAGCACTTTAAACTACAGATACTTACAATACTTAAAAATACAAATTAATACATGAATAATTGATTGCCAAACTCTACCTAGTTCTGACTCAGTTGGTTTCCCAAAGTCTGTACAAAGTTTTGAACCTCTAAGTCTAATTATTAGATGGTCTTTATCTACCATTCTCATTTACTACTCATGCTCTCTGTAATTGGCTTCACAATTTACTCATTTCCAGCGTTCTCATTTAAGCTCCTTCTTTCACCCCGTGATCTCAGCTGTTTCTTAGAATTTCAAAGCTGTAATGCGTAAAGACCCACATCTTCTTGTACAGAGGATTTTAAAATCTTTGCAACCTGGAGCCCTGTAAATTAAATTTCACATACCCCCTCAGTATAGCTTTTCTAAACATTACAAATCCAAATATTAGGCTGATTATTTACATTGTGTATGATTACTTGGGTATTTATTGGAACCGTGGAACGTTTTATCTCTCAACTTTCCACAAACAGAACACATTAGGTAGGTCCAAGTGACATTTTTTATAGTACTACTTGTTTCGAGTTATTAAGAAGATCATGAAGCACCTGGCTAAGTTTCATGGACCCTTGTTCTAGTCCATTTTGTATTGTGTCCCTTGGTTTGACCCCTGTGTGTGGTTTATATTTGCTATGTCTGTTCCTTGACTCTGACTGTGGACTTCGCCAGTGTTACATGAAAAACTTGATAAAACTCTGCATTTGGGTCCACACATGTCTCCAGAGTCCTCCTTGATACTATTATGATAAAAACAGCATGAGAGATGTGAGCTAAGCTGGGAACTTGAGCACATGGGTCAAGTATTCATCACAGAATGCTCTAGGAGAATGAGACCTTCTTTAAATCTCTAAAAGCCTCGATTTAATGCCGTTACAAAGCACATTATTATGAGCCATAATGTATGTAAAGTCTCTCATGGTTAGGCGCTTAGTTAGTGAGACCAGCAATTTATAACAAGGTATTTCTAAAGGAAAACAAAAGGAGCAACTTTGAAAAAATCGTTAAATTTTTCATTTTCTTTTGAATAGGCGTATTTGATGGCTTTGGTGTCTTTGCTGTTTGTTGTTACCATGTAGGAGTGGTGGCTGGTGGTTTTTAAAATAGGGAAAGCATTTATCTCTCTCTCTCTCTCTATCTATCTATATAAAAATGATATAACACTATTATAAATGCTATCATAAACGTAACACGAACAATTAATGTGCTCATTTTCTCATTCTAATACGTTATTGCTCATTCACAGGGATTTCAAATCTAAGATTACTGATAAACACAGGCAAGTGATTTTACTGTGTCAAGACAGCTGAAAAGACCTTTTTTGCTTCCTGAATTTTGTATTAAAATCTTGGGTCTGCCCTCTTGTTTCATTTTCTGTCTCTCCTCATAATTATGAGCATCAAAACACTTTTCTCAAATCAGGTCAACACTAGCAGTGTCTGCCATTTTGTCCCCAAAAGCAGCTAAGCTGCTAGCTGAAAAAGGCAGCTAGCTAGCTAGACATACAAACAACAAATTTCAGAAATTAATGCAAATAATCAAACAGAGCTTTCTACAGGCTCCAGGCGATTACAACCAGCACAGATATGTTTAAGTTTGACATGTCAGTCATATTCATTCCCGATTTATTGATTGGCAGCTTGTTTTGAGGTTCCGCCACTTTGAGAGGTCTACCAATCATCATAAGGAGAAACCGTACATTCAAGCAGAACAAATGAAAAGCGCACTGTCCAATGAACATTGGGAAGTTTATTTACTCCATTCACTCCCAGTGAAGCCATGCATCCAGGTGGGACTCAAAAGAATACTTTAAAAGCCTTTTTTGTGTTTGTGTCAGTGTTTGTTAGCTGTGTGTTGGGGGCTTCAAAGGAGATTGTGCTGTCTGCTGAAAAGAGTTTGAGTTTAATGAATAAACAGTGTGATATTGCAGTGAGATCATTTGATTCGCCAAAATATTCCATTCCACCAAGACTGATGAATAATATAGACACTTTGGTAAACATTTCATTGCCGCATTTTAATGAAATTTTAGGGGAAGCTGGGTTTCTTGTGTGGTCTTAAAGCAATCGCATGTGCCATGTAGATAATGAATATAAATAGAATGGTCCAAAAATAATCAATATGTAATGTTAACTACACTATCTTAAACTTCCCCTTTGTTTGCATCTAGTTTTTTTAGAACCAAACTGTACAAGACATAGTGCTGCTAAATATAGCTAGAACTAAACTGCAAAAAAACAAACAAACAAAAAAACAACACAAATTGCTACAATATGATATAATGCATGCATGCTGAAAGCCTGTAGAGATGTGTTGGTCTGCCTGTACAGAAGTTAATGAGTTCCACTCCTTTCCACATCTCTGATTCTCTGCTTGAGATAAGATCCAGACACTTCAAAGGAGATGATAGGGTGCTATAATGAAGAATTATAAACCTAAGCTGCCTGCTGATAACCTATCTACCATTTATTTCATTATTGCTTACATGGTCACCATTTGCCTTTAAAGAAAATCCTCAGTACACACATGACTCTAAAGAGAGAATGGCTAAGCTAGCTGACCTTTTTGAAAGGTTAAGTCTTGTTTTGCTTCGTGGCCTTTCTTGGTCCCTTTGCCCCAGGAACAGATGAACTCTTTGTTTACAATTTGCCAGACAAATAGAAAGAGAGGGAAAAAGCTCTGGGCAGGTTTTAAACACTCCAGGTTTCATCAGCCTATTCAGCAACTAGATTGCAATGCTAGGCATCTCTCTCCCTTTTTGTACCTCTTTTTTTTCTTTTTTTCCAATAACAACCATCACAAAGTTTGGTGCCGGTATGTAACTGCTAATTTATCCTCTCAATGTATGATATCCTGTCATCTCCTCATTTGTCTTTGAGTGTTTCTAATCAGAGATAATCCCAGTCAAATCCTTTGATTGTGTGTTTGGACGCGATCCATCTCTAAAGAAGCAATTTAATGGGGTCTGTGGCACATGGTGTTGAGTCATTTATCTAGTGAAATGACTAGAGATGCTTGTTTTCATAAGAGAGCTCTTCATGAAAAGAAGCGAGACTTGCCATTTAATTAGCCGAGGGGAAGGCCTGACTTACTCCTTGATCAAGCATATTGCAGGAGATATGAAGAATTTTCCACTGACATGCTCTCTGTCCTTCTCTCCTTCTTTGGAAGAGCTCGCATGCTATCTTTACTCTAACAAGGTGCACCGGTTCCAGCACTCACATTTTAAAAGCTTCAAACCTGACAGGCTGCTCTTACATCACGGCTGATTACATGAGCGGAGTGAGGTGTGTTGCTAGGCTGCACACATTCCATGGATGGCACGATACAGATGTTGCTCCATTTTTTGCCTGTCATCTGATTGATCTCTAACTTGTTTCTGTGCACGACTTTTAAATTGAGGGAATAAGCAACCTCTCTATCCAAAATGCCAAAAGTATTTAGTTTGACAGGATAATCTCCCATCATGCATACATTGAAAAGTAGTTTCCCCAAAAAATAAAAAATAAATCAACAAGCATACAACTTGCTTTCTGTTAGCTTTTGAAGGCCAGGAGGAGTTTTGTTAAATACTGTTACATGTAATTCTGTCTTATGGAATTTGTTGTATTGTAACATTTGGGAGCCAGAAGCGGTTAGATGTAAGTATATCATTAGTTAGACATTTCCAGTAGTCATGGTGATGTTTCAGTGCTTTGGTCAAAAGACAAACAGATAAGGATGTCACGTCCAAAATAGGCAGGTTTGAAAAGCTTAGAAAAGAAAATATTAAATATTAATATTGATTCTATTATTGTGCACTTACTTGATGTAATCTTCTGCTGTAAAAAAATAACCGGTAGTGTTCTTGATTTCATGCAAACATCGAGAATACCTGATTTGGTGACATGAAAAATAAATCAGGAGAAAGAGTGAGAAGGAAATTACAGGGGACTGTAAACTTTCAGTTCTTTTATACTTTGAATCAACTTCTCAGCTGTATAAATGAGATTTAAAAAAAAAAAAAAAGTAATGTCCTTTCATTCTGTAAGTCACTCGGGATAAATGTCTGCCAAATGCCGTAAACATAAATGTAAATCTCTCACAGCTCCAGTGTCTGCAGTTTGAACTAGGGCTCAGGTTACTCTCTGTGTAGAGTTCAACATTAAGCCTGTGTACATCCGCCAGCTTTTCTGGTTTCCTCCCACTTCCCCAAAACATGCCAGTGTTGGACGGATTACGCTATGGTTTATGGAAGTATGTTTCACCTTTCATCTGGAGTAAGCTCTCACCTATTCTAGTTTTCTGTTCACTGATTAATATCCATTACATAATTTATTAAAAATAATTAATTATGTTTGTTTTTAGGGCATACGGTGGCTTAGAGGTTAGCACGTTCACCTCACACCTCCAGGATTGGGGGTTCGATTCCCGCCGCTGCCTTGTGTGTGCGGAGTTTGCATGTTCTCCCCGTGCTGCGGGGGTTTCCTCCGGGTACTCCGGTTTCCTCCTCCAGTCCAAAGACATGCATGGTAGGCTGATTGGCATGTCCAAAGTGTCTGTAGTGTATGAATGGGTGTGTGATTGTGTATGTGATTGTGTGCCCTGTGATGGATTGGCAGCCTATCCAGGGTGTACCCCACCTTGTGCCCCATGCTCCCGGGATAGGCTGCAGGTTCCCTGTGACCCTGTAGGATAAGCGGTATAGAAGATGGATGGATGATTGATTTTTAGGTACCATGCAAATGTTATAAAAATACTTTTATACAAAATTAATCTAATTTTACATTTTCAAGATTCGCTGGAAAAGAATGTCCCCTTTTCACAATCCTCTGTCAAGTCCCATTAAAAACAAATAAACATGCAGATTAAATAAAATGCCTTATTTCCACCGACTAGAACAGTATGATACATATCCTATATGATTTCCTGATAGGGTGAGAGGGTATTGCTCAGTTGCGGACTGCTCATTCTACACCTGTCCACCTAAATCAAATTTCAGCTCATGTTTTGGGAGATGCAATCTGCCACATAACCTTGAAATTGGACGAGAGGCACCATCACTCAAATCCTAATGTTTACACACACACACACACACACACACACTTACTTAATATATATATATATATATATATACACACACACATACATACATACATATATACATACACACACAGTGCCCTCCACTAATATTGGCACCCTTGGTAAATATTGGCAAAGAAGGCTGTGAAAAATTGTCTTATTTTTTTAACCTTTTGATCTTTCATTTAAAAAAAGTCACAAAAATACTCTGCTCTCATTTATATCAATCAATTGCAAACACAACACAGGTTTATCTAAAAAAAATATCTTTGTTAAATATAGGTGTGCTACAATTATTGGCAACCCTATTAATTCATATGAGAAAAATATATTCACAAATTATACCCCATATTATATTCCCATTGATATTTTACTTTTTTTTGTACACCCGGGTGACTAGGAAAAGGAAATTGAGGTAACACATAGGCCAAATTGCCTTAGTCATGGGTAAGACCAAGGAATATAGCTGTGATGTGTGGGTGTTGAGCTTCACAAAATGGGAAGTGGCTATAAGAAAATAGCACAAGCATTGAAAATGCCCATTTCCATCATCAGGGCAATAATTAAAAAGTTCCATTCAACTGTTATGAATCAACCTGGAATTGGCCGTGTGTCTATATTGTCTCAATGCACTGTGAAGAGGATGGTTCAAGTGGTCAAAAAGTCTCCATGGATCACAGCTGGAGAAAGAAAGTCTCCAAAACTACAATCCGAAGTCACCTACATCACCACAGGTTGTTTGGAAGGGTTTCTAGAAAAAAGCCTCTACTCTCATCCAAAAACAAACTCAAGCGTCTTCAGTTTGCCAGACACTACTGGAACTTCAAATGGGATCGGGTTCTATGGTCAGATGAAACCAAAATAGAGCTTTTTGGCAATTAACACCAGAGGTGGTTTTGGAGCACACAGAGAGGTAGCCATATGGAAAAGTACCTCATGCCCACGGTTAAATATGGTGGTGGCTCTTTAATGTTTCGAGTCTGTTTTTCTGCCAGAGGACCTGGACATTTTGTTAGGATACATGGCATCATGGACTCTATAAAATATCAACAGATATTAAAGGAAAACCTGACTGCCTCTGCCAGAAAGCTTAAAATGGTCCATGGTTGGATCTTCCAGCAGGACAATGATCCAAAACATACATCAAAATCAAGATAAAATGGTTTAGATAGAAAATCCATAGAAAACCTGTGGGGTGAACTAAATAGGAGAGTCTACCAGCGTGGACCTCAAAATTTGAAGGATATGGAGAGATTCTGTATGGAGAATGGTCTCAGATCCCTTGCCATGTATTCTCCAACCTCATCACGCGTTATAGGAGAAGACTCACAGCTGTTATCTTGGCAAAGGGAGGTAGCACAAAGTATTGACTAAAAGGGTGCCAATAATTGTTCCATCCAACCATCCTCAACCGCTTATCTGTTATCGGGTCACGGGGGCAGCAGCTCCAGCAGGGGAACCCAAACTTCCCTTTCCCAAAACACATTAACCAGCTCTGACTGGGGGATCCCAAGGTGTTCCCAGGCCAGTGTGGAGATATAATCTCTCCACCTGGTCCTGGGTCTTCCCCGAGGTCTTCTCCCAGCTGGACATGCCTGGAACACCTCCCTAGGGAGGCGCCCAGGGGGCATCCTTACCAGGTGCCTGAACCACCTCAACTGGCTCCTTCCAACGCAAAAGAGCAGCGGCTCTACTCCGAGTTCCTCTTGGATAACCGAGCTTCTCACCCTATCTCTAAGGGAGAGGCCAGCTACCCTCCTGAGAAAACCCATTTCGGCCGCTTGTATCCGCGATCTAGGTCTTTCGGTCACTACCCAGTAGGAACGAAGATTGCCCGGTAGATCAAGAGCTTTGCCTTCCGGCTCAGCTCTCTTTTCGTCACAATGGTGCGGTAAAGTGATTGCAATACTGCTCCCGCTGCTCCGACTCTCCGGGAACCATCACCTTACCGTGGTGGAGAGGTTTGTGTGTCCCTACAAACCTGAGGGCTGTGTTGTCTGGAGCCTTGTGCTCCTGGTCGGGTCTCTCAAGGCAAAGTGGTCTCAGGGGAGGGGCCAGATTAAGAATGGTTCAAAGACACCCTCATGAAGAAAACAAAGGGAGGAGGAGTTACCCTGCCCGGAGGAAGCCTGGGGCCCCCGACTACGAGCACCTGGTGGCTGGGTTTGCCACGGAGCCCAGCCAGGCAAAGCCCGAAAAAGCAACGTGGCACCTGCCTCTCCATCCTATGGGCCCACCACTCGTGGGGTGAAATGTGGGGGTCGGGTGCGCTGCTACATTGGTGGCAGTGAAGGTCAGGGGCCAATAATTGTTGCATACCTATTTTTTTTTTTTATAAACCTGTGTTTTGTTTGCAATTGTTTGATATCCATGAGAGCAGAGAATAATGAAAAAAAAAAACTATTAACAAAAGATCAAATGGTTAAACAATTAAGACAATTTTTCACAGCCTTCTTTGCTCATATTTAGCAAGGGTGCCAATATTAGTGGAGGGCATTGTAAAAACATATTTTACATAACAGATGTTTACATATAGTCCACAAGACACAATAATAACTGTTCTTCAGAAAAATCCTCCAGGTCCTGCACATTCTTTGCTTTTCCAGCATCTTCTGCATATTTGACCCCTTTCCATCAGCGGCTATATGACGTTTGAGATCCATCTTTTCACACTGAGGACGATTGAGGGACTCGCACACGACTAGTACAAAAAGGTGCAAACATTCACTGATGCTCAAGAAGGTAACACACTACATTAAGAGTCAGAGGGATGTAAACATTTGAACAGGATGATTGGTGTAATTTGTTCTTTCATTTATTTCTTTATTTATTTCTTCATTCATCATTTCTTTCATTTCATTTATTTCTTTCATTTAGTACTGCCCTTCAGAAGCTACACAAGATATTAACATGTTTCCCAGAATACAAAATAATAAGAATTCGCTCCAATCATCAAGTTCAAGAGTTAAGGGCAGTTACACTCCCCTGGCTGTTAATGTATCGTATGTAATGTAATGAATTGAATATAAGGCAATAAAATGATTTGAATAGAGAAAAGTAGCCAACCCCATTAAAGACTGCAGTAAAGTGTTAATAAAAAATGATTTGCATGTTTAGAATTGCATCAAAAAGACAGGTAATTAAGATGACCCAGTCACTATTAATGCTTTCAGGCAGAGGCACGGACTTTCATACCTTTCATACTCTACTTTCATAGAGTCATAAGGGGCATCCACTTAACACTTCAAGTAACTCAAATAAGTCAACTTCATCAAAGTTCAATTTCTTACCATGACTACCTTGGCAACTATTGAATTCATGAAAAATAGTGCTATTTAATAGCAATAATAAACAAGCCCTCAACTATGCCCATGCCTAATGGCTCTCCAAAATGAGGCAAAGGTGAATTTCACTGTAAGTAGAAATAATGAGCTTGTCTCACTGATTGAGCAGAGGGACTTTTTCAGGAATTTATGATTTGTCCACATATCCTTTATTGTTGTTTTTTTTTTCAGGTTTGTTAAGGCATTGATTTTCAGCACATTGCTAGCCTGCAATAATTGTCAAACCTACTGTAAAATACACAAGACCTTTTGTTAGACATGCGTAAACTGCCCCTCAGAGCATTACATTACTCACAAGCTTTCAGCCCTCTGTGAGGTAGGCAAAGAGGCCCTGTAGCTCCATTGATCCTCTGTCATATCACAGCAAACCAGTGACTAGATTTCCCATACTACACAGGGGCCTACAAACATGGCCGCCATGAACTGCAATTCCCAGAACACTCACACACACAGAGCACTCTCACTCATTCTAATCACACACACCTGTATCCAATCTCACACACACTCACAACCACAGTTTATAAGAGACTGTCCTAACACTATGACTTTGTGAAGTATTACGTGAGTTTTTCCGTATACCAAGTTTGTTATAGGTTCATGTGTTATTGTTTTGATCTCGTTCTCACCCTCGTTCTTGATTCTGGTTTTGCCTCATTTATGCCTACAACATGCAAGCAGGTGAGCATCACACCGGGATCTCTATGCCAGCCTTCGATTCTGTGCGTTTTCCCCAGTGGTACCCCCTGGAAGTACCAGCTTCCTTCATTGGCTTTGAGGTATATAAGTTTATATATATATATATATATATATATATATATATAAGGTTATATACTCCAATGCCAGTTTTATTTTTCAACGGAGGACCCCAAGCCCAGAGAGGAGCAGTGGCTGGGATTCATGCTGTCTCAACTCACTGGCCCAGCTCGCAGTTGGGCTGAGTTCCTGAATTCTAGGGGGGCCGGTGAGCTTAGCCATGTAATCCAGTTGGTTAAACTTTTAGTTCAGGTGTTCGGATGTCCAGGGCACAAACCTGACCTTGAAAAAATGTTAGGAAGGCCCAATCTAAAGGATGAACCCTCTCAGAATTTCACCTCATATTATGAGAGGGAGCTGGCCGACAGGAGGGTCTCTACAGCTCAGCTTCAGCCCCCGGCTGACAGGGCAGTGATGGTGGTGACACAGACTTGCAAGGCTGAGGGCTACTGTAAAGAAGCCCAGCTACAATGTCCCACATGCAGGAAACTTTGTATCCATGGATCATATTTCTGCTCTCAGGGATATTTCAAGAGCAGCTCGAGACCTACAAGGTGGTCTCACCTGCCAAGCTCCAGCCGGAGGTCAACGTGGTGACCTCGGCTCCAGAGCTCCAACCTGAGACCCATGAGATGGTCTCACCTGCAGAGCTACAGCCAGAAGTCAACGTGGCGACCTCGGCTCCAGAGCTCCAACCTGAGACCCATGAGATGGTCTCACCTGCCGAGCTCCAGCCGGAGGTCAATGTGGCAACCTCGGTTCCAGAGCTCCAGCTCAAGACCTACGAGGTCTCATCTCCAGAGCCCCAGCATAAAGTCGAGTTCCTCCTAGAGGTCAACGAGGTGACCTCCCAAGTCATGTTCACATCAAGCCCAGTTCCTGTCCCAGTAGCTAATTCACCTACACAAGGAGAGTAGGAGAACATGCAAAATCCTGCACATATATTAGCTGGAAAACAGGAGAAAACCTTGGGCCCTTGATGTGAGGTGAGAGCGCTTAGCTAGCTAACAAGTACCAATATTTCTGCCAGTATTCCTTCACTGGAATATATCACTCTTTCAGTCACTTTCAGTAACTGTTTATTCTGGTCAGGGTCATGCAGGATCCAGAGCCTATCCCAGGAACACCCTGGAGGGGACAATTGCAGGGCACTATGAACACACACATTCACACCTAGGGGCAAGTTAGCATAACCCATTCACCTACTGGCTTGTTTTAGGAAGGTGAGAGGCAACTGGAAAACCTAGAGGAAACCCATGTGGACACAAGGACAGCATGTACACACACAGTAATCCAAGCTCAGGATTGAACTTGGGACCCTGTAGCTGTGAGGCAGCAATGCTACCCTCTGCACTATTGTACACACTGGAAAAGTTGTTTAGCCAATTCCTCATTCCTAATTATGTATATTGGTTGGCCCTTAAAAGGTCCTGATATCCATAGTTTGCTGTTATATGCTAAACTACCTTTGATATTCAGCTGCTTTGGCAGCTATCTCCCTATCTATAATATTTTTACTGTAGTAAGTGGAGGAGAGTAAGCCTGAGTAGTGCCCTTGCCACCAAGACAATCAAATATGCCTTTTAAGGGTTGTAAATAGAGTTAGAGATTTATGTAACCCTTTATGGAGCTGACTGATATGGCAGTTTGTATGTTGCTGAAAATATTAGTAGGTACAATCATGTACTCTCTTGAAATTGGTAGGGAAATGTTACTACCATCCATAGCCAAATCAACACCCATGGAGTTGTTGTTGTTGTTGTTGTAGTAGTAGTAGTTGATATTTGTGATGCCCTAGCAACACATCTAGTGTGAATTCCTGCTGTATGCCCAGTATTCCTGGGATAGACTCTGGATTCAACATTACCCTGATCAAGATCAGGTGAAAGTGAATGGATAAGCTAAATAACTAGCTTAACCCACAGGTCATGTAACTAAAACTTTACCGTTCCGAGGTTCTTACTGTACTATTTTGAATCAAAAAGCCATTGAGCCAATTTCATGAGATCTGAAATTGTGTTTATGGTATGTAGCGCTCCCCAAATATATATTTTTTAAAGGAGTATTGACAAAAGCTCTGGATGTGAATTTAGTGATGTAACAAATTGGACCAAATCGAGTAATCTGTAATCTGACTCAGCTATCCAGTAAAAGTAGGCCATTTAAAATCATGATTTTGAGTGCATGGTTACATGAAGGAAAGGAAACGTGCCCTTGCGCAATTGCGCACGTGCCCTTGAGTCACATCAAAGCCCCCCCCCCCCTTTTTTGTGGGGAATTCACTGACAGAGTTAGGTTAGGCAGCACATATACCAGCAAAAATGATATCCTGACCAGGTTTTGTTTTCATACCAATATTGATATGTGGAGGAAGGTCACATGGTCTGAATACACACTCTGGTAAACTTCTCACCATATGAAATGATACTAGTGCATTAAAACCTCTTACAGTTCAGAGGTTTAAGTAAAACATCTTACTTAATTTCAGGATTTTTTACCCCAGGGAATTTTTTTTTATGTGTTTAGGTTAATACAGTTTCAGCTTAATCAAACAGGAAGACTATAATGTCTAGGAAACTAAAGAATGTTATTACAGTATCTAACTGTGTGAGCAATGTAATTAAAAAATTACAGCATTTATTAAATGATAGTGAAACAATTTACTGCCATCATTCTGTGGCTCTGCTTTTACCAGCTTGGAAACTTGCCAAGCCCCATCCTGTTGATGACTTCAGACTGACTTGGGTAGGCAGATGTTTTTCTCAACATGCACACAGAATGACTCAGTCCTTGCTACAGTCACTTCCTGTGTGGGAACTACGGAGATAAAAAAAAGAGGAGATCCGATTGGTTCCCTGTTTGCCTGTTTCCTGAAATACAAAACACAGTGAGACATACATGCTGGAAAAGTCTGTTAGTTAAGAACAACAGATCCCTGCATGTGTGTGTGTGTGTGTGCGTGTGTGTGTGCTTGGCATGTTTGTCTGCTGTACAGCTGTCAACCTACAGTACAGAACAGTATCCTGCATCAGTTCTAGACCTGTTTATGAGAACATCTGCCCACAAGAAGAGAGAGGGGGATAGAGGACAGGAAATGGTAAAGTGAGAGCACTGAAACATGCTTGAAAGAGTTCAAGAAGATGTCAAAGCAATGATGGATGATGGCTGTGCAGATACCTGTGAAGTTCTCATCGCAGGTAAGTTATGAATGACTGTCAGTACAGCTTTAGTTGTTATAATCAACATGGGATGAAGCCATAGCAATTATTTGGTGAAATCATGAAATCAGTGGTTTTTTTTCTCTTTTTGTTTTTTTGTGGTCTGGTCCATGTCGAAGTTTGACAAAGTGTTTACTCTAGGCTGTGTAAATTCTGGATCAGTGTATCCAGCTTGAGCTACAGTAGAGTAATCAGTCTCATTCAGTTGAATTGTACATATTATTAAGACACACACACACACACACACACACACATTTGTCTTATTATCCTTATAAGGACCTTCCACTGACATAATTAGTAATGCAGCTAATTATGCTACTCCTAAATCTAACCCTGACCTTAACTCTTGTAAACCTTATGGCAAAGAAAGAAAGAAAGAAAGAAACAAGCAAACAAAAACCCACAGTTTCCCAAATCTGGTCAATATGGCAAAAATTATGGGATATCACATAACTATTGTTGCTGTCAATAAACTTTACCCAAGAAACTACAGCCAAGAAAATACTAAGACAAGGTCAGTTGATTGTCCATTAAACAACAATCACAACACCAACAACGATAATAATAAATTGATAGCCAATACAATCTGTGATGTCTTGAGTTAATAAAGCAGTGCATTTAAGTATATAATCTTAATATTTAATTACACTTTTCACATTAATTAAGATCTTATATTAGCAAGTCAACTAAATTTCTTCTGCTTTTGAAATGGGTTTTAAAGAAAGCCCATCTGTTGAAAGAACATATTTAAATGTAGCGATATCCCTAACCATTTAACCCCCCCCCGAATTTAACCACCAGTGCTAGTGGTGTAATTCTGACCAATGTACTGTATTAAGATTTTACATGTCTTCCTGCTTAAATAAATTTTCCATTTTCTTTCTTTCAATGTTCTAGGTTCTCTATAATATTCTCCAACCGACATAATGGTGCAAAATATAAAATGCTTACTCTTTCCACATAGAACTTGGTTTAAATCTCATCTCAGTTCTGATTCAAATAGTTTTCATTAATAGAAGCTCATACAGCTTAGACAGCTTTGGAAGTGGGAAATGGAATGAAATGAAAATCAGTGTGAACATCATTAATGAATATTCATTAAAGCTATAAGCTTAGTGTAATTGCATTTGCCTGTCTGAGCCTACTCTCACAAACCCAATGAAAACATATCAATCACAAATCAAATCAAATTTTCAATCATTATGGCTGCTAAACATAGTAATGAGAGTAATAATTAAGAGAAATATCCAAGGCAGAATAAGCTTTGTGCAAAAAGATAATAATTGCCTCCAGAGTGATGAGTGTCGATGTAATAAATGTAATGTTATGTTCATTGTTGTTCAACAGTTCTGTAAATTAAAAGCAAATGTTATTCTCTCATGTTAAGTAGACAAGATGCCACTAATCATATGAGATTTGAACTATCAGAAAAAGGACAAGTGTCTGTGGCATAATATTTATTATGAATAATTATAATTAAATATGAATAATAGATTTCCATTAATACTTCAGTCACTACAGTCCATTTATAGTTATGTACAAGAGTGAGAAATGAATCAGGACTCACCAAGGGGTCCTGGGAGTTTATCTAATTTTTTTTTTACCCTATTTGTACTCTTATTTTTTTTTTTTGTTTGTAGGCTTCTGACATTAATTCAGTTATCTGGAGTGGGCGAAAAGAGAATAGGTTTATTCCTAATGTTTTAAGGAGTACTCAAATTGCCCATAAGTGGTTTGGACCCACATATCTATAAATCATGCATATCATTGCATGGTAGTTATTGTTTGTAGCTTGATCATAATCTTATAAAATCATATCCATTTACCTGTGCAGACTTTTTTAAAGTGTTTAATTTACAGATACATTTGCTACATTAATCTCAGTTTGTAAGATCATTCTTACTAAATCAGGCTGCTGCTGTTATCTCTTGACATAAGTTTAAATTGTATACCTGAGACGACACACTCTGGGCTAAAAACACCCAAATGAAAAGTTCTCTTTGCTGACTCTCAAGGCTGCTCCTGATCGACCTTGTCCTCGGCATTCGGATGCCTATCACACTCTGTACACTCCTGATTCATTATGCTACATCTTGGAAAATTGAAACAAATTAACAAAATGGGCCGTTTCAGTGCAGCCATGAGCCAAGTGCAGTTAAAGTGAATTTATACTTCCCTTGCAAATTGAAAGTGCACTAATGTTTGCTAATGTATTGACCCCCAGAGGCTTTTTCAGTGGTGTGAACAAACGAAACCAAAGCATCTCGCTCTGCTGCCTCAGATTAAAGAGAATAGACGGAGGTTAATGTAAGCTGCTGCATAACAAAATGGCTACATGTCACTTTTAAGGTGTAGCAGCAGTTTGTTTTCTTGGTTTCTACCAGATGTTCACAATGTTTTGACAGAGATGCCACATTCTAAGAGACAAGATAGATGAGGCCATATGGCAGAGGTCCAAACATGTATTTGGATGGTTCCATTGGCCGTGGTGCAATCCTGTTTTTTTTTTGTTTTTGTTTTTTCATTTTTTGCCTCCTGTTTTGGCCAGATGGCTGTCACACAGGCTATCTCTAACCCAGATTGGCCTAATTCACCATTATTCTTCTTTTAATGGGCTCATTAACAGCATTACTGCTAATTGAATTTTAAGTCCTCTTCGATCAGGCTGATTTGGAAGCTGTAGTGGTGAACTGGCAACTTATTCATCAATTCCAATCTGGGCTTTTAGGTTTGACCACACCGTTTCTTTTTTTGAATTGTGTTTTCTGCAATGATGTTAGCTTGGCTT
This sequence comes from Ictalurus furcatus, assembly GCF_023375685.1. NCBI lineage: Eukaryota > Metazoa > Chordata > Actinopteri > Siluriformes > Ictaluridae > Ictalurus > Ictalurus furcatus. Next base: position 27,369,919 of record NC_071265.1, on the reverse strand, counting down.
GTTACACTCATGTTATAAAACTCCAGATTCCTCTTTGTTTCTTAATCACAAAATTCATTAAAAAGTAATTGGAGAACTTTTATATTTTCCTTGCATCTCCAGGGTTGGGGGTTCAAATCCCACCTCCCCCCGTGTGCATGGAGTTTGCATGTTCTCCCCATGCCTCGAGGGTTTCCTCTGGGTACTCTGGTTTCCTCCCCAAGTCCAAAGACATGTGCTATAGGCTGATTGGCATGTCCAAATTGTCCATAGTGTGTGAATGGGTGTGGGAATATGTGTGCGATTGTGCCCTGCGATGGTCTAGCCACCTGTCCTGGGTGTCCCCTGTCTCATGCCCAAAGTTCCCTGGGATAGACTCCAAGCTCCCCTATGCCCCTGTGTAGGATAAGCGGTACTTAAAATCCATGGATAGATGGGGACTTTTACAGAATACAGTATCCATTACATTTACTGCACTCACAATAGTGCATTTATACTGAATATTAGCATAGCTGTGATGACCTATGGCCAAATCACAGCTATACAGATATTCAGTATAACCACACGATTGCGAGTGCAACGTTGCATTTATACAATAGTTCTATAAACAGGAAATAAATATTGAGTAACTGACATTTCAGACACTATACGGCCAAATGTTCTGTTTATTTTTGCTCCACTAGCAGAAATAGATCCTGAAGAAGCCACACTCGCTTTATAGCATGTCTGTTAGCTGGCTAGCTATCTCACATTGATTTGTACATTTCTCTTAAATGTGCTTCTGGTGAAATTGGCTTCCCTTCTTCCTTTTCATCCTCATCTGATGAGCTTTCACATTTTAAGTCAAAAGTTGAAAATCCTGAAAAATATTGTTTGCCATGTCTGATGATGTTGTTAACTCTACTGTAGTAAATGTTTCAGTCTAAAGTGGAAGTGGAATTTTACATGGCAACACAGAGAAGTGAAGTGATGCATACAGTGAAACAAACTAGTGCGGTTATACTAAATGTGAGCACTCATGAAACACTGCTCGACCACTCACATTAGTAGACCTAACTGGACTAAATGCTGTATAACATACTAACTATATATATTTACTATATATACATACTAAAAATATATTTTTGAGGTATAATGCAGTGCCACTATCTGTATCTGTTTAGGTCTTTAAAATGGAAGTGGATGTGGTGTAATCCTATATGTTTTATAAATTTTTTTTTTTTTTTTTTTTTTTTAAAATATGAACCTTAGCACTATTCTCCGGGGCACACTGGAATACACTGGGGACAAAAAACAAAGATAGAAATGCCAGTACAGTCAACGTGGTCTGTGAATTCTGGATCTGACACTTCCTCAACCTCAGCTACGTCACTCAAGTTCATAATTGGTCTTGCGGGACTGATTTATTTATTTATTTTTGAAATCTCGCTAGTGCAGTTGTTGTTTTTTTTTTTTTTTTTTTTTTGCTAGTACCTGTCCAAGACTTTTTCTATTTCTGTTTGTGTCTATTTTGTAAAATATAAAAGCACCAGTAGCCTAATTTAAATCCCACGACCCTGACCAGGCAGCTGAAAAAGCATGCTAATGAAAATATTCTTTCTTTGTCCCAGCAAGCTTCATATGTGACCGCTTGCTCGCACCTTGAATTAAAGTAACAACCTCCTGCTCAGCCAACTTTTTTGTTGCATCCACGCAAATCTCAACCAGTCACCCTGTGAATCTTTCTATTTTTTTTTTTAAAAAAAGGACAAAAAATAAGAATAATCCAGCTCCTACCAATATCTGTATTTGTATCTGTTAGAAGACATTAATGGATTCATATTGGGTTTCATCCCTATTATATTTGCATCTGAGCCCTTAAAAGAGAGAAACGTTCAGTGTCGTAGGTGTGTGTAAAGAGGGAGAGAAGTTGAGGTCTTGACAGGTTTCATTCTGTGTGATTTTATGATTGTACCCCGAAAAAAAAAACATGCAGCTATCTGTCATGAAAACATAGATTGCATATTTGCTTTTTAAAAGACATGCTATTGACAGTCACTTAAAGACACAGATGTAAGCAATGTAATTCTGACAAAATGCATATCAACTCTTATGGCAGAGCTCTGAAGATGTCTGAGACAAGATCGAAATGGTGCGTTTGAAGCTAGTACTGTCTCTGTTCTCCTTCTGTCTCAGTGCAGTGGGAGCAGAGGAGCACACCTGACATCCACAGGAAGTTTTGTTCTGTCAGAGCATGTTTGCAAGCTGACTTGGTGCAGTTAGTTCACTGCTAACCTCGTATTAGGAGGCTACCCATTCAGAGAGTGAGAAAGGTTGACAGTTAATTATGGGAACCATGGATCGTTGTAGACATGTGTGTCAGCTGTGCTGTGCTTCACTCACCACTTGCTTACTGTTTTTTTTTTTTTTTTCTCCTTTCCCAGTGTTATTCTATTGTTTTTGGAAGCTGCTGAAATGAGTCTATTTTGCTGCATGTGAGAAAGGCCCTGAGGGCTTGCCATAATGATGGTAATAAGAGAGTGAGAGAGAGTGAGTGAGTAAGAGAGAGCAGTATCATATGTGAGAAAGAAAATAATTGGTGGAGTTGACCTGGCTGACATTTTTTTGACTCCATTACCATTGGTTTTAACCCCTAGCTGCTGCCCCGCCTCTACAGCCTGCAATTAGTCTTAGCAATTAACAATTTACCATTGTGTTTCTGTGTAACACACAACACTTGTTCACCTCTGGCGTACCTTAGCGAGGCAAGACCTAACCACTTATTCTGTATGTCCAAAAAAAAAAAAAAGAGCGAGGGGGGAAAAAAAAAAAACAGCCATCAAAAAATGGGCATTAATCCCACCTTGACACATACTACTTTGAAAACTCTGAAGCTTCTGGGACAGTGACTCTTCTGACTCACTCCCACATGCTGACAAACCTCTAGTGGCTTCTAGAAACAAATCATTAGTTCATATATTTGGGCAGTGGCAGCACAGCAGTTAAGGTTTTGTTCAAATCACAGAACTGCCAGAGAGCCACTGCTGGACCCTTGAGCAAGACCCATGTTCCTTACTTCTAAGTCAGTGCTGAAAGGATAAACGTAAACATACACCGTTAGTCAAAGGCTTTTGAAAACATGATGGTTGTATTTTATCACTGTTTAAGTGCCACAGACCAAACAAAAGACAATTTTGTTAATAAAGAAAACGTACTGTATTCAATGGCTGTTCCACCAAAAACCTGAATCTTTGATTTAAGCACTGGCCATTCTCAGGTGCTAAATTAAGGCTTTGGTTTATCCTGTAATAAAGAAGGTACACTTTGAGGTTGTTAAGCCTGTTAGGGCACCTTCACGCCTATTAGTCCATGTACAGAAAGAATATATATCTACACCATTTCATACCTCGGGTCACTAGCGACCCTATAAACATTTTACAATAGATGAATTAGAAAACAGATAATATTTAACAATTTTTTAAAATATTTTTTTCTAGCCATATAAATAGACCGAGGGACACCAAGAAGGCAGTCTAATAAAAAAAAAAAAATGAAGGGAAGTGGATGATGTTCTGGGTTGCTAACGACCTGAGGAATGTGTTTAAGGGTTAATATACAGCATTTGAAGATGATTGGCAAGCAGTGTACTTACCATAATCAGTACATTCTTTGTTAATTGTTTTTTTCCTCCATTTTTTTGTTGTCTCTTTCTCTCTGGTACCTTTTTACTGATGTATTTCTCTGTGGGATCTTTTTTTTTTCTGTAGTGTCCCTCTCTTTTTTCAGACATGTCTCTCTCTCTGGTATCTCTTTAATGTTTCATTCTCTCTTGTGTCTCCCTTTTGTAGCTTTTTCTGTTGTCTCTCTAATATCTTTTTTTCCTGTTGTCTCTCTCAGATACGTTTTTTCCCTGTTCTGTCTCTCTCTGGTATCTTTTTCTCCGGTCTCTCTGATATCTCTCCTTTGTGTGCTTTTCTCTGTTTTTTTTACACCAAATGTGTCTCTCTTAGCTGTTTTTTTTTCTGATGTGTCTTGTCTCTCTCCTTCATGTGTCTCTTTCTGATACCTGTTCTGATGTTTGATCTATTTGATATATTTCTCTCTCTCTCTCTCTCTCTCTCTCTCTCTCTCTCTCTCTCTCAGCTATATATGTTTCATTGTAGTGTTTATTTCTCTAATGTGCGTCTCTATCTGATGAATCCCTTTACTGGCCCTAGCATATCTTGCTGGTTTGTCTAGCTTATGTTTTTCTCTCGTGAATCCCTCTGAAGTCTCTGGTGTCTCTCTGTCTCATGTGTCTCCATGGACATAGTTGTACAAAGCTAATTTGTGGCAACTTTTCTTGCACAAGGGAAAAGTAATGGCCTGTTTGGTCAGTAGCGATGCACCATTCCTATTATCACACTGACTCAATTGAGGTTTGACAGAATTAGGCTCAAAGGATGCATTGTGATCACTCTGGATCATGTTTCAAGGGCATACAGATATAATGAGGCCTGGATGGTGTTGTTTGCGTGGTCTTTAACAATTATTCTGTATTGTTGGGTCTGGTGTCTCTCGTAGATTCTCTATGGGGTTCAGGTCTGGCGAGTCGGCTGGCCAATCAAGCACAGTAATACCATGATCAGCAAACCATTTACTTGTAGTTTTGGCACTGTGGGCAGGTGCCAAGTCCTGCTGGAAAAGGAAATCAGCATCTTCATAAAGCTCATCAGCAGATGGAAGCATGAAGAGCTCTAAAATCTCCTGGTAGACGCTGCATCGACTCTCGACTTGAGAAAACACAGTGGACCAACACCAGCAGATGACATGGCAACCCAAATCATCACTGACTGTGGAAACTTCACACTGCACTTCAAGCAGCTCGGATTCTGTTCCTCTCCACTCTTCCTCCAGACTCTGGAGCCTTGATTTCCAAATCAAATGCAAAATTTACTTCCATCTTCCCCATGATTGTGGTTGTGTACTGAACCAGACTGAGATTAAAGGCTCAGGAAATCAGTTGTTTTGAGCTAATTATCCGATTAGAGCTCTTCTCCAGTCGACTTCTCTGTATCATAAATTCTTTATTCGAATATTCTGAGATACTAGATTTTTGATTTCCGTGAGCTGTGAGCTGTGAGCTGTGAGCTGTAATCATCATGATTAAAACAAAAAAAAAGTCTTGAAATATTTCACTTTGTGTAATGAATCTAAAATATATGAAAGTTCCACTTTTTGAATTAAATTACAGAAACAATTGAACTTTTCCACGATATTCAAATTTTTTGAGATGCTGTATGTTATGTTATGACCTGTATGTTACTTGAGGACACACAGCTTGTTGTGAAAAGAACTATAGGAGACAGCAGGGCTGAAGCAGCAGTGTATCAGGGCTGGATATGAGAGAGCTCTAATGACAGGTAACCTCCTGTGTCTTACTAAAAAAAGGTAGAAAGATACCTAATTCATGGAATGGCTTTAGCCACCCTATTTTGGGCAAATTAACAGAAATAACACCATGCTTAATCAAAGGCTTGATTCAAGGCTGCACTACAAAAAAAACAAAAACAAAAGTCATCTTAGCAAGTGAACATATCTTGAATATAGTCAAATTGATCTAGTATTTCTTATTATAAGATTACAATAAAACAAATATAATTACTCAGATATATCACTCATTTCAAGCTTGTCAATTTCTTATTTTATATTTCTATAATATATATTTTTTTTTAACAATAAATGCTTCAAATGAGTAAAATTATCTACCAATATAACAATACTATTTCAAACTTGAAATGATTACTCATGGTTTGAAATATTAAAAAAAAGGTTTAATAATCTTATAATTGGTTTATTGTAATCTTAAAATGGGAAATACTACATAAATTTGACTATATTCAAGGTATTTCCACTTGCTAAAATGTTATTTTTTGCTGTGTGGATATTACTTTAGGCCAGATGATGCAGCCCACACTCTTACACAACATACACGTCTGTTCAGTGCCTGAGTGTTGTCTACGGGTAGTATAAAAGTTAGCATGTCTAACCACTTAAATAGATTCTGAGTTTGGTTTTTGAGGTGTGTATGGCTCTGTCCTCATTGTGCAAGTCAGTGCCTGTCTTTATGCCAGTGCTTAGTGTAAGAGTTAAGTTGTATGCGCATATCTTTTTTGTTGTTAGAAACAAGAATGGGCTGTTTTTTAAAAAAAAAAAAAACAACAGCAACAAAAAAAAAACAATACAAGCTGCTTTAAAACTGTACTATCAAGTGGCAGATATGGACACAGGTGCAGGTAAACAATGGCTTTATTTAACAAACTTGCACGAGACAAGAGCATGGTAAAAAAGCAAACAGGTAATGATCAGCCGATGAACAAACAACGCGAACTAGACACGGCAAGGGCAAATTGAATTTAATTGAATTTAAATTAGAATAGGATCAGAAAACCAGATAGACACTGACTACATTCACATGCACTTCAGTATTCCGATATCAATCAGAATTTGGTAATATTCTAATTAATATTGAGTCATGTAAACGCCACAATCCGATTGCCTGATTCAGATTAAGACACTATTCTGGTTCCCACCCCTGGAATATGCCTGTTTTCGTCGGACGTGTGTTGCACGTAAACACCTTATTCAGAAAATCCACTGAAAGGAAATATATGCACATGCTCAGTTCACAAGGAATTGTGGGTGCTAACAGGTGCTTAGCTATAGGCTAGGTATTTAGGAATGGCAGCTCAGGCATACTTACAACAACCATGCATACATGAATATTCCGATGCCCGTATGCATATAAACATCATACTTGGAATATGGCTGCAACCCGAATATAGACCTTAAACAGAATTTGATGTGCATGTAAACGTAGTCAATGACAATCAAAATGCTTGGTATAAACTGGTAAGAAACACAGCACATATACTTCACAATGAATTGTGGGTGTCCTTATATACTGTGTGGTGGTGATTCGGGTGTGCGTGATCAATTAGCCGGTGAACGTGACAATCTCTGTGGTTGTTGGATTCTGTAGTCTGCGGCGGCTTTGTTTGTAGGCTGTATTGTGTTCTGGTAAGTGTGTACTTTTCCCACATACCTTATTAGCAACTATAATTAATTCAAATTTAATTATCATTGTATATAATTAATATGTATTTTCACAGGTCATCATCTACATTTAATCACCATACATTAATGCTGCAAAGTAGCTAATGTTATTTCATTGATGAGGATCTCTGAAATAGTACTAGTTGCAAGCTAGATGGCTACATACTGTATAATATTTAACAAACAACCATTTCACAACAAAACATGGCACCATGGCTAATTTACCTGGCAGTTTAACAGTAAGTTGAGCAGCTTCAGTTTCGCAACAACAAATGAGGCTAAAAAAAAGACCCCCAAAAACATTTCAGCTAAATAGCTAATGCATTAAATTTGCAAAGGGTTGACCTACTCAGTCATTGCTACACACAACATCTCTGTTTAAATTTCACATGATTTTATAATACATTATATATTATATTTTGGTAATTGAAAGAACCAAGCAGTAAAGGTATTGATGTCATGTGTGAAAAAGCCTAGCAAGTTAGCACTACATTTTCATACTGAATCATAAAAAAGCATCTGTGCGAATATTTTATTCTTTATATTTTATAAAGCCCTCAGACAGGGTCAGGAGTGTGGAACAGACGTGCATGTGTGAAGCTTTTTCGATCAGTACAGTTATGGAATTAGATGTCCATCCATGCAAGGCTGCTTATTGTCAGCGCACAAGTCAAGCTAAAAGCTGGAATATGTGTGTGACTTTCCTCTGTTTTAACTCTTCTGCCAGCTCTTTACTTAGATTCAAAGCAGTTTTTGGTTTGGAACAGAGGCTTTCCCCTGCCACATCATTTTAGAGTGAAAAGCCAAGTTACGAATGGTGTCTTCTTTTATCTCCACTGTTATAGAAAATCTACAAACTTTACACTCATGGCAGAAAGCCCTGTCCATTAGAAACTGTATCTTCTCTTGTGACACTCCTCGTTACAGCATGGCCAAAAACATGCCTCAAATATTTACTCAGAGCTTAACCACGTTCATTTGTGCATTTTCCCTACATTGCGTGATTACAGCACAGGGAATGATTTTGATTTTCAGAAAGCAGGCTTTGCTGGTAATTCTAGGGATTAAAGTGATGATGGAAGACAGCGAGGCAAAAGCAGAAAGGGTTTTGCTCACGCACAGCTAGCATTCCTAGAGGGGTGCGTCTCTCACTTTATTATATTTTATTGCGTTTGTAAATTCTGTACATCTTAAATCAGTGGGTAACTGAGTCCAGGTCATCCCCAGCAGAATTTGTGATTATTTGTAGAGCTACTTTCTGAGAGTGAGCATGAGAGGAGAACTGTTTTTGCTTCTTCTTCTTCTTCTTCTTCTTCTTCTCTCTCTCTCTCTCTCTCTCTCTCTCTTTATTTATTTATTTATTTATTTATAATAAAATCCCCCTGAAAGCTAAGATTCTTGTTCACTCACTTAGCAAAGGCTCATCTTATTTGAAATGAGTTGACACTTGGGCTTAATGGGCTAATACGAAAAACATTTTCCCCTCACACTCATTTCTAAACAGCAAATGAAGCTGGCAGATGGTGGAAAATATGTGTAGTGAAGAAGTAAATCAGGACTGCACAGTCCATGCAAGGGCTTGCACAAGTTTAGAAGAGGAAACTACAGTATTTCCTAAACAAGGACTTTCCAAACAAACGCACACATGGGTTTGAATAAGGCAATGTATTAACACAAATCTGGAAATGTCCCTTTAGTGCAAATACTGCCAAGAGGTAAGAACACAAAATGAGATTAAATCAACATGGTTTCATGAGTGCACATTCACACAGGCTAGTGGAAAGTTATAGTTTGTAAAAGTGATGCTTTAGCCAAAAATGAAATTTTCATAATTTTCCCTTTATCCCAAATGTATCAGCCGAGACATGTTTGGTTGCTGAAGTTTGCTGCTCTTTTTTTTTAATGCAAATGTGGCAACAAGTTAGGAAATCATACAGCTGTCAGATTTGTGTTGAGAAAACTGCATGTCTAAATTATCACACACTTGCCTCAAACTGTGTTGAGTTGTTAAATTTATCAAGTAGAGTTGCTGACCTTGACTTGTACTCTCATTTCTCATTTCTCACCCCATACTAACTCATCTCGAACAGTTTAAATGTATTCTTAGCCCCTGACCTACTTGTACTAGCATGAAGAAATGTTTTTTGATGGAGACTAAAGCATTTCTAAAAGCCTCAGTCGATAAGGATGCTTTCTAAACGCTGTAAATGTAGTTTCTAACACTATCTTAAAAATGGACGAAAGTACATTGTATAGCTAAACACTGTGTTAGCGCCTATCTTAAAGCCAGAATCACTTTGTTCTTCAGTACACAACACAAGCATCAGACTCTGTTAGGAAGTGAACGTGGAATTGCACATTATAATTGGTATATAGCTCCCAGTTTGTATATTTAATTTTTTAAAAGGAGCAACATGGTGGTGAGCAGGCAGCATTGTCACCTCACAGCCACGTCACAGCTCCAGCATCCCAGGTTTCATCCTGATCTCCGGTTACAACGTGTGGAGCTTCTCATGTTCTCCCCATGTCTATGTGGGTTTCCACTGTGTGCTCCAGTTTCCTCCTACTTCCCAAAACATGCTGGTGGGTAGATTGGCTACACTCTCACACACACACCCACCCACCCACCCACACACACACACACACACACACATTGTGTTGCTTTTCCAGGCTTGCACTGCAGATTTTGTTTGTTTTAGGGGGGTTTCTCTCTTCAGTCTCATCTTCAGGAGGTGAAATGCTGCTCAACTGGATTGAGGTCTGGTGACCAACTTGGTCAGTCTAAAACCTTCCACCTTTACCCCCTGATGATGTCCTTTGTTGTGTTGGCAGTGTGTTTTGAGTATGTTCTTGCTGCATGATGAAGTTCCTCCCAATTAGGTTGGATGCATTTCTCTGTAAATTGGAGGACAGAGTTTTAGACTTCTGAACTCATTCTTCTGCTACCATCATCAATAAAGATTAGTGAGCCCATTCCAGAAGCAGCCATGCAAACAGAAGCCATGACTACCTCCACCATGCTTGACTGATGAGCATGCACGTTTTAGATCATGAGCAGATCCTTTCTTTCTCCGTCACTTTGGTAGAGGTTAATTTTGGTTCCAGAACTTTAATGGCTCATCTCTGTATTTCTTTGCGAAATCATATCTGGCTTTCTGATTCTTACTGCTGATGAGAGGTTTGCATCTTATTGTATGGCCTATATATTTATACACTTGAAGTCTTCTTCAAATGGTGGATTATGATACCTTCACCCCTGCCTTGTGAAGGTTGTTGGTGATGTCACTAACTGTTGTTTTTGGGGTTTTTTTCAGTAAATGTAAATGACACTGCACATCACCCTTAAAACACTACACCAACAGTGAGGTTTGGAGGTGAAGCGTCATGGTGTGGGGCTGTTTTTCATCACATGGTACTGGCAGACTTCATATCATTGAAGGAACGATGAATGGAGCCCTTTACCGGGAGATTCTTGAGAAGACTCTGCTGCTATCCACCAGGATGATGACGATGAGACGTGGGTGGAACTTCCAGCAGACAACGATCCAAAGCATACAGCAAAGGACACTCTCAATTGGTTTCAGAGAAAAAAAAATCAAGGTGTTAAAATGGCCCAGTCAATCACCTGACCTGAATCCAATTGAAGAAGATTTAAAGACAATATATTTAGAAGAATGGGTCAAAATCACACCTGAATACTGCGAACATTAATTTCTTCATACAGGAAGTGTCTTGAAGCTGTCATTACAAACAAAGGCTTCTCCACTAAGTATTAAATACATTTCAGTTAGTGTGTTCAATACTTTTTTCCTGTGCCATTCCTCTTCATTAAACATAACTTAATTTATGGACTTTAATGTTTGGATTTTGTTCACTTTAATGTGAAAGTTACATGTGAATAGCCTCACTGGAACTATATTTACTGAAAAAAATATTGACGCGTTCGATGCTTGTTTCCCCCACTGTATATATAAAGTGTGCATATAGTGTATGTATAATATGGTATTACTGAGCATGCAGTTTGCACAATGCTAAAATGATGCCTATAAGTGTTACTTATTTCCAGGCTAAAGTAGCCTCGTTTCCCCAGTCTAAACCTGAAGAAGCTTTGGATCCCAAACTCCCAAAGTCTTGGCTGGTAGACTGCTTGTCCTAAATAAACAGAACAGTTTGTCAATTAAATTATTTTAACAATTTTAAGTGTGTCAATTGAAGTATTTATCTAAATTATTACCTTAATGTTCGGTCTCCTTGTGTTTGTATGAAATTGAATAGTCACTCTCATCTGGAGCCGCTCTCCAGTGTTCTTGTAACACTGGATTGGATTGGATTAAACAAACAAAGGTTCAGTTTATCTAACAGCACTGCTGATCGGAAAAGAGCAGATCAGAGAGCAGAGAAAGAAAGAAAGAGAGAAGAAGAGAGAGAGATCACACTTGCAGATCTGGAGAACAAGCTAAAGCCACTGAGCTATTTTTTTTTCTGCACACAGCACACACGACAGCTGAGGATTGTTACTTTAAATGCCATTTGGCTTAGTCAGATGGTGAATGTGTCTGCACTTGTGTGTGTGCACAGTTAACATGTTATTTGAGTGCCTTCATTAGCACTTCTGAGTCTGTGCTCATTAGTGTGTGTGTGTGCGCGCACGCATAGACTCTCGCTGATAGGGGTAAGAAGAGGACCTGTGATTGCTGGGTGTGGAGTCTGATCAAGGCTGACAATATTTAACATAATTATGAAAAGCTTCAGTCACAGTACCATTAAATAAACACCTCTGAGAGAGGGAGGATCTGATGAGAGAGAGAGAGAGAGAGGAGAGTGAGTGAGTGAGATAGGGGGTCATTTCTCAGTCACAAGATGAGACGTGTGTGTGTGTGAGTCTTCTCATTACTGCACAGCTTGACCCACACATACTTCCTGTCTCGCAGCAGTAAGCACTTGCACGCACACACACAAACATGTGCATTGACTATGCTAAGCTGTATGGTAAACTAGCATTACTTACATGGGATTTTTCAGAAAACTCATGATCAACAAAACAACAAATGTCACAACCCTAAGATAATCAGACTTACCCGTGTCCACTACAAGACACAGCCCCTTGAACTCAGTTCGAACTCGCTTATATTATTGTTTAGCAAAATGTGTTTGAGCATCTGTGACATGACTTGGCTTGAATGATGTGATTGTTTCGTCAGGAAGCATCAAAGGAAAGCAACCTGGTCCTCAGATCCATCCTGAGCTCAGGTTACTAGCTTAGAGTCCCTTGTGAACGTTGTGTTCTTGTAGGTTTTATGTTTGTTTTGCAACTTCTATTTTATTTTTCTTGAATACTTTTGGCTGTTGAGTTTGTCTGCTGATTCTGGTGGAGATCCAAAGCCAAGAATGAGTGGCAGACTTCCCCTGGCCTTGATCTTCCAGTGTGTGATGGCTCTCTGTGGATCCATGGCATGGATCAGAGTGGTGGTGCCTGGTCATGCTGTGTTTGTATGGGTTTCTTTTGGGTTCTCCGGTTTCCTCCAATCTCCAGTAGGTCCCGGTAGGTCCACTGCCTATGCTAAATTGCCTCTAGGTGTGAATGTGTGTATGCATGGTGCCCTGGCATCCCGTCCAGGGTGTTTTTCTATCTTTTCTGTGTTCCCAGGATAGGCTCTGGATCCACCACAATCCTGACCAGGATGAAGCAGTTACTGAAGATAAACAAATTAATTATAGTGGAGTATTTACATGCAGATTACCAGTATGATGGTATATTTATTGTTAACCCCTTAAACTCTCATAACCATGTGCATATACAGTACTGTGCAAAAGTTTTAGGCACATGCAAAGAAATGCTGCAGAGCAAAGACGCCTTCAAAATAGTGAAATTAAAAGTTTCTACATTCAAAAAACAAAAACAAAAAAAACAAACAAACCATAAAGAGCAGTAAACAGTAGTAAATGAAACAAAGTCTATATTTGGTGTGACAAAGAAATAAAAATGAAAATAGTAGTCTCCGGTACAATTGGTGTATTTTTTATAAGGAAATGAGCTGTAAGTTTTATTGAGCATCTTGCAGAACCAGTCACGGTTCTTCTGGAGACTTTGACTGTTGCACTCGCTTCTTATTTTTGCAACAAAACCCAGCAGCCTTCATTGTGTTTATTATCTGAAAAGTGTCTCTTACGTAACATGCTGCTTTCTTTAATGACATACAAACATTTTTCTGTAACATTTAATTCTGTGCTAGAAAACTAATGTTTGAGAATTTAAAATGTTTTTGTACTGACTTCATAATGTAGAAGTCATAAAATAAAATAAAAATCTATAACAAAATTTGTACTAAAAACAATTAGGTACCTAAAACATTTGCACAGTTCTGTATGTACCTTTCCACCTTAATTTCTCTATACGTAGTTACTGAATAATTGTGTTAGATATAACTGAATATTTAGCCAGAGGACTTTAAGGAATTAATATGCACTGCTTTGTGTGAATCTTTAAAAGTAGAGATGCCTTTATTTAAACTGGACAAAAATGAGAAATTGGACTTACATTCTTTCTTTGATAAACTACTGGAGGCTAAGAGCAGTCCTTTTAACAAGCCCAGCAGTCTAATCGAATAACACAACCTCATATTGCTTGTGCAGGGTTTTATGCTGTTTAATGTTGTCCTCTTTAAAAATGTAATGCTGCACGCAGATACTGTGATATTGTGTTTGACGTTTTCCATAATATCTGCTTACAGCTTTATATTTTTAAAGAGGACAGCAGTAAACCAAAATGATTGCAATATATTGTGTAATATAAAAATCTAGTATTGTAATATTGCAAGCAATTCAGTCTGGCATAAGTTTGTTTTCAAGAGGTTAAGGTGAGCACCATAACAGTTTTCCCACTAATGAGACGCACAGGCTGGACTCCAGATTATCCAATCCTTTTTCCTCTAATTGCCAGTGTCTTCTGAGAATAAGGCCTTAATAATCAGCTTCGTCTTTACATCTCTCTCTTAGGATTGCCTTGATTATAACCATATGCTCTCGACATTCTCTTAAAAGATAAGGCCATCACTGATGTCATACATTCAGACACGTTTTCCTCCTCTGTCGGAGCACTTTGTGTCAAAGCTGAACATTTGAGGAGCTAAATGATCCCTCAGGTAATTGTATTTGGAAAGTTAGTAATGGCTTCCTTTCTAAAAGAACTGTCCATGTTGTCCATGCAGTCCCTGACTGCAATTAAGGAGTCTAAGGATCCGATGCATGGCGTGCCCTTTTAAAAGAAAGCCTCTTTTGCATTCCTCATGGACGTTAAGCTCCACATATGATGTATACGGCGACACGTGTTGGGTAGCCGTGCAGTCTGGGTACAGCCTGAAGACCTGCCTGACAAGGTGACGAGAAACAGGCACTCGCACACACTCCTCCATGGCAGTGTGTATGAGAACGGCTCTCCTCTCTCCTCTCACACTGTTCCCTTAGGCTTCAGTTTTGTAATAGAAAACACATGAGTTAACTAATAAAGCTCTTCTTTATCCCTTGCAAAGAAATATGACTAATGGTGCATTCATGTCTTGTGCAATTAGAGCAAAGTCACTTATACTGCAACTATCAAGAATGTAAAATGGATCTGTATTGGAAACTTCTGTCTCCTAGAAGTATTGACTTCATATGGATATGCATTCTTTTTATTTGACCATTTTGTGGTTATTAGCCCTTTGCTCACTTAGCTGTCCAAGGCATCTATTTCCTTAGAAGCCTTAAAATGCCTGACTTATTTAGTCTGATAGTCCATAATATTTACACAGCAAATTAAAATTAGATAATGATTTTTTTTCCCTGAAAGCACTTAGGTGTTCATGGCTGATGGAGTGTTCATTAAGAGGCAGCCATTGCCTGATGTAATTGCTTATTTTTTTTTGCCACAGATAGTTAATTTGTTCTCTGTTTATGGCGGTTCCCGTATAATTTTCTGTTTAGATCCTATCTGAGGCGGCACCTCGAGTGAATGAGCCTGTTAATGACTTGACAAAAACAGATTCACATCAATCGCTGTTAGGTGTGACAAAATGACAAATTGACAAGGTAATAAGCAACGCGTGTGAGGCAAGCCGTAGAAGATTTACTCCCACATCTCTCTCGGCGTGCCCTAATCAAATAATTGCCCGGCGCATGGTTAATGTTGCACAAATTATGCCTGCATTAACCTAGTAATGGACACACACTAGAGACTGTGTTCAGCTGCAAATAATGATGATCATTTCTTCGTCTTATCAGTCTTCATCGTTCTGTCACCAGTGTCTATAGATGTGAAACACAGAACCGCTGTTTTTTTTTTATTTTATTTTATCTTTTTATCAGGCCTACATTTCTTTATAGCTATTAAATGGGTTAGCATTTATAACTAACCAAACAGCTATTGAACTTAAAAACTAAACTAAATTGGAAGGAGAGAATTGCAGCTGAAATTCATTCTCTGTGGATGTTTTATAATCTGACCGATCTGATAGTGTACTGTCTATCAAGCTGAGCTTGACTGGCACTTGGTCTTGTTACAACCTGATTAAGGGCTCTGGAAGAGTTAGCGGTTGTATCTCTTTCTCAGGTAACGA
Organism: Ictalurus furcatus; assembly: GCF_023375685.1. Lineage (NCBI taxonomy): Eukaryota > Metazoa > Chordata > Actinopteri > Siluriformes > Ictaluridae > Ictalurus > Ictalurus furcatus. The sequence continues at coordinate 27,354,272 of NC_071265.1, read as the reverse complement.
GTCTATTGGTTCAGCCCAAGGCCAGTTGGCAACTATGATGCTGCCACAATAGCACTTATTATGACACCAGGACTCCTTGCTACCACTGTCCACAATATAAGACATGAATAATAGAGAGCATTTTCTTCCCAGTCTAATCAGAATGTGATTCTGTATCTGTTAATGATTTGAGAGGCTAGTGAGTTGGCCATCTTGTAGAAGCATAGCTCCGAGCCTACTGCTGCTGGCATCACAGAAGTGTTGCTGGATCAAGGAACTTGAGCACTGGAGGACATGAGTAGAGGTCAGACTATCAGCGCTCATCAGTGATCCCACATCTGGAACTGCTGTTTGACAAATAGAAAACTTGTCGAAAATAAGCTAGCTGGTGCAAGAGCTTTTTACAGGGAATTGCAACATGCTGTTCCATTATGGGTGCTCCATCCATAACCCATGTAGTGCTAACAAAACCTTTCATCCTGCCATCTAAGATGATTGTTGAAGGATATCTATGAGGCAGAAGGGTAACGGCTACCAAATCGAAACTCCCGTCTGGCATATTAATGCGACAATGCCTCATATGGATCATGGATCATGGATCAATTTAAGTAACCAAGCAGCCAGCATGGTGGACATGGGTTTTTTTCCCCCTGTTGGTACACATAGGGTAATTATCTCTTTATTTAGGTCACGTGGGTTTATATGGGAATGCATGATGGCTTAGCGGTTAGCAAGTTTCCTCGCACCACCGGGGTTGGGGGTTTGATTCCCACCTCCACCCCATGTAATACATTCCCGCCCCATTGAGTGGAGTCAATGCACAGGATGCACTGGCAAAGTTCCATTTCAGTGCCAGTTCAGAAAAGACATCCAGCCTAGCTGGAACATTTTGTACTAATGAGGCCTTGCCAGCACTGTCTATCTTGCCTTTTTCAGTGTTATATTGAGGGGAAACTAATAATTATACGTAGAGCACATTCTCATGATATATTCACAATTTCAGACTCTGCTGTTTAACTGGGAAGACCATCTGTGGCCGTTGGTTGAAACGCGTGATTGGAATGCATATGAAGTACTTTGAGTGTTTCAACTCACCATGGCAGTCCACGATAAGTATGTTGCTCATGTGTCTACTCTGAACTGCACATCCTGAGATGGAATTTTGACTTTCACTATTCATTTATCTCCATTTCACCTATAGCTGCCGTATCATCTGTCTGTGTCACATTCATATCCATCATCTAGAGAAGGTGGTGCTTCTTCCAAGTGTTTTATTGCAAGCTTGCAGCAACCAGCCTCTCAGTGATTTGATAACAACATAGAGAGCCTATAGCAGGATTTCCTACAGTTCAGACAATTTCTGACATCGTGTCCTGATTTCTAGTTTTCCACCCTTTGACATTGTGGTTGACTAATTCAGGTAGACACTGCAGAGCCTTTTGCATCGTTGACACTGGCTATTTTGATTTGGTTTTATGGCATTTCATACAGCTGAGAAACTTCAACTGGCAGGTCTTCACTCTTATCTAAAACCTTTCCTGTACTTTCTTTTCCCACACTCCTGCAATTACGGCGTTTATCAACATGTCATCTGGGTCAGCGTACTCCCAGTCTCAAAGTAGGAGTCGCATATCGTGTACAAAATGATCAAAGCTCTCACCCACACCATGCTTCCTATTCCTGAAACTATGCCTGGCTAAATAGTAGTTAGCAAACATATCCAGTACTTTAATGGGACTTGCCTTCTCACTGTCACCTCATTCTGGTGTCTTGGAATTTCTCTGCCTTGCTCGCCAATCTATGTGTCTAGCCTGCTCACTGGATGACTGTAGCTTCAGACAAGAAGAAACAAGGCTCAAACTAGAGATGTTATTGCAATCAGTGTATACTGATATTAGCAGGTCTCGTTGTTCACAACTTCAGGATCCAACTACAAACCATCAGTTCAATTAAATTCTATATGATTTCTATAATTTTTTTTTTAACAATAGACATTGTCACGAAGCAGCTATACAGAAATCTGAATGTAGACCTAGATCCCTAATGAGCAAGCCAGAGGCGACGGTGTCAAAGAAAAACTGTCTGAGACGACATGAGGAAGAAACCTCGAGAGGATCCAGACTCCAAAGGGAACCTGAACTTTTCTGGATGAGTGTAGATTAAGTGTGTTGAAAGGATATTCGGTATGAGCATGTACAACAAATTGATTGATTCAGAATGATGAAACATTACATCGTCTCCTTTAGTAACAGAGACGTACTGTAGCCGAACAACTTATACTTTCTTTAACAACGATATATAACAATATAACAAAGTGAGTACCTACACTGACTACGGGCAATCAACAAGTCACAATACAAAATAAAAATTCTTGACAGATAGGATGGACAGCTGAATGTTTATATAGATATGTTGACTTTACACCCTACTGTTATACCCTATGCTCACTGCAGCATCAGATTCCTCTTCTTGGAGGACAGGACTGGAACCCGATATGGTCTCAGAGTTCAGTGCGTTGTGTTTTCTGGGATGCGTTTCTGTTCATCGTGGTTATAAAGAGTGGTTATTCGAGTTACTGTAGATGTTCTGCCAGTTCAGAACAGTCTGACTATTGTCCTCTGATAGCTCTTATCAATGAGGCATTTCTGCCTGCAAAACTGCCGCTTACAATATTAAATGGTCTGCACTTATATAGCACCTTTTAACCTTAACGGTTCTACAAAGTGCTTTACACTTTTTCTCATTCGACCATTCACACACACACTTACACACCAATGGATATCGGGAGCCTGGAGCAACTTGGAGTTCGATGTCTTGCCCAAATACATGTGGAGTCATGTGGGCCAGGGGTCGAACTGCCAACCCTACAATCAGTGGACAACCCGCTCTGTCCACTTCCTGGGGCTGTGGCTCAGGTGGTAATGTTGTTTATTTATTTTTATTTATTTATTTATTTTTTGGCTCCACTCTGTGTAAACTCTATAGACTGTAGTGTGTGAAAATCCCAGGAAACCAGAACTTTTTGAAAGACACAGTTCAGCCAGTTTTGTACTGAAATCGAGGCCATGGTCAGAATCACTGAGATCACATTTTTCTCCCATTTGGACATTTGATATGACAATTAACTGAAGCTCTTTATGAGTTGGCATGATTTTATGCATTGCAATAAAATGATTTTACAGGCTCTATTTGAGAAAGTCACTTACAGTTGGTGGTGGTATTCTGTGCTGATTTTTATTATTATTATTTTGCATTTATGGCATTTGGCATTTGTTTAGTTCCAGTTTATTGTTTTTTTGCAGAAACTCCTGAGTGTTTCATCTGTAGAGATGTGCAGCTGGTGGATGGAGAACAAGTGAAAAGGTTTTGTGACTGCAAGAACCTCATGGCACATCATGGTTGCCTGCTCACTTGGGTCAGAACGGTACGCTTGCTTTATTTTACATACAAACTTTCTTTATATTGCACACCTGTGCTGACCAAATGTGCTGTAAATCCAGGCAAGTGCACACCTGGACTTGGTGCGATACTTAGCCATGCATTTTTTTGTGCACAGTTTGGTCTAATCAGCATGTGCAAGAAGTAAAAGACACCAAGTAGAAAGTTAGCTTACACATTTTTTGCACCCTTGCAATTTTTCATTTTTAATTAAGGCTTCTGAAAGGCTGGTTGGGTGTGTTGGTTGGAGGGATGTCTGGGTGTTTTTTATCTTGTAGTCAAGGCTGTGCTAGGTCCTGCAGGTGGAGGTGGTAGGGGAGCTGCTCTCACCCCAGGACCAGTGATGAATACACACACAGCGTCGTTCATCATCGCTGCACATCGGCCATCAATAGCCCATCGCTGTGATTAACTGCAGCCGATAGGTGTTGTAGTTAGTTCTGTTTAATTAAACTCCATGCTCAGTGCAAACACAATTGGATTTCAACCCTGAAAAAAGGAAGAAAGACATCACTAATGGAGGTTGTCTCAAACTTTCTCTAAAATATTGCAGAAAATTGATGTAGCAGCGGTTCTTCCTACCTAGCGGTACAGTTTTATTGCCACAATAGAAAAGTGACTTAAGCACAAATCGTGCATCTCCATCCAAAAAGGAATGTGCGCGCCAGAGCTGGAGAAAAGGAGCTTCAATATGGTTAAGTAATGGCAGTAATTAGCAGGACCTCCCAGTATGAAGTGTATAAAGATGAATAAAATGAAGGCAAAAGCTCTTTTTGATTGGGCCTGGTTGTTTAGATTGTGACAGGAATCTGCCAACACAGCGATCACTTGTCCCAACAGTTAATACTGCTTTATGGGTTTTGCATCTTTTGATGAAAGTCTCTCTAAATCCTGTTTATGCAGTTGCCGTTTCATAAACACTGGCTCTCTGATTTGAAGACCGCCACAAATCCCAGAATGCTTTTTCAAAACAATCTCACACACACACATGCGTACATATACACGCACAGGACTCGTCTGTTGTTTTCCACATGAAATTGAAACCAGCGGATCTCATCATGCCGAAACTATTCCAAAATAGAGCACTCAAATCCGCAGCGAGATTATGATGATCAAAAGACACATTTTTCCAAAGTGACAAAGGATTTGTCTTTGTTTTATAGCCTGCTTAGCTCATGCTGGGAGATTCAGTTTTGTTCTTCTCGCTAAATAATAAGTGGGTTTTATTATTGTACATGAAGAAATAATATATCACTTATACTACGCACACACAATTATGGACGTTTAAAATCTGTCTGCCCCACATATTTCGTAAAATTACTCCAGTGTTAATTAAATCATTTGCCTGTATTTGACAAACCAAGAGTAGCGCTCGATGTGTGCAGCTGAAAGTGTTGAAATGCTCGTGTGTGTGTGTGGGGGGGTGTGTGTGTGTGGGTGTGTGTAGAAATAATGAGTGTTGGCATGGTACAGAAGTCATCTGTCCTATAGTTGCTCTGCATCAGTGCGGTTTACGCACACAAGCGCACCATACAATACTCTTAAAATGCTAAATTAAAAAGGAGCCGAGAAAAAAGGAGTCAATAAGAGGAAAAGAGAATGGGAAGAAAAGCAGGGAAGGGAGGGAAGAGAAGAGAAACACGAAAAGGGGAGGGGAAGATAAGAGAATGGAAGCCATTTTCTCCCTCAGTTACTTAGTTTTTTTGTACATACACTAAATATTTATATGGATTTTTATTTGATGGATGATGTTTGGACAAAAATGGGATTGTGTACTATTTGAACCCGACTTGATTATTGTCTACTGATGCTTACTGGGTTTAATTATAAAATACAATAGTTAGTTGGGTGGCATGGTGGCACAGCTTGGGTTGAGTTTCACACATTCTCCACGTGTCCTTGTGAGTTTTCTCCAAGTTCACTGGTTTCCTCCCACCCCCCAAAAAACATGCTGGTAATTTGCTACAAGGTGTGAACAGGTGTGCAGATGTGTGTGTGTGTGTGTGTGTGTGTGTGTGTGTGTGTGTGTGGATGGTGCTGGATCGGCGTTTGATCCAGGGTTCCTCACACCCAATGTTCCCGGGATTCTAGATCCACCATAACCCTGACCAGATATATGCTGGTAAAGCATTTATAAAGCATTTATAAAGCATTTACTGAAGATGAATGAATTGAGTTAATAGTTAGCCTAAATGGACAGCTTGCTTAATTACCTATATCAAGTACTACCAACTTCAGGGGAAACGACAAAGCTAGATAACTTAAGTGTAGGGCTGACTTATCTGCACAATTATATTGTTTTACTATGTAATAAAAAATCAGGAAAAGGAAAATACGAGAGGAGGAGAGATCATCATTTGAGAGGAAAACGAGGAAAGGGGAGGAGAACAGAGCAGTGGACAGACTAAGAGAGGAGAGAAAATGAGAATAGTGGAGACCGGAGAGAAGAGGAGGTAGCAGAGGAAAGTAGAAGGAGCTGTGTGCCTCTGACACTAAAGCTGAACTCAGTGATTGACCTGTCACTTCTCGTCTGATAGATATCTCCCTGAAAAGCAGGTCAGCCGCGTCCACCTAAAGTGCCTCTTAACCGCATTTTATGAAGCCAGAACATGTAATCCAATAACCATTTGACTCGTGAGTGCTTTGTGCCATGAAGCTACCAATAAGAGCATGTAGGCCTACTGATACTACTCTTAAAAGCAGCCTAGGTGAAGAAAAATGGGATTATAAAGCAAAGTCCATGTCCCTTACCCAAGCTCACTAAGAACATTTACTGACTGGTTAGGAATAACAAAGCACTAGTCATGATCCAAACAGCAAAGACCAAAAAACCCTCACAATCCATTATTTGCTTTCTTTTGTGTTATGTACGCAGATCAGATGCAGGATCTGTATTGTAGTACCTTTGGAAGAACATACTGTGTGTCTCTGTGTCATGGTGGAGAAAAAAAAAATGCATGCACTTGGCATCTTTTTTTAGGCCAGTGCAGACCCCCCCCCACCCCCCACCCCAAACCCCACCCGGTCTCAGAGAGACAAATAGCGTGACACAAAAACTAATTAACTACCAGGAAGTAGTTAAAAGATGCAGCCAAGCGCCAGAGGCCTGATTTAAATATAGGGCCCGAGTCAGTGACTGAGTGGGCCTGGGAGATCCTGCCTCCTCTAGGCACACAGCTCAATGACCTTTGACCCTCATTAGGAGCAAGCCGCTCCTGGTAGAGAGAGACTCTCGACAGGGTACAAGGACGTAGGAGGCATTAGGACAACTGAAATCAGGATCAGGCTTGTAGTGTTGGCAGTTGATGTAGCAATAGACATCCCACTGAGCCATCTCTTTTCAATTTTAGAGTAGAAATACAATTGTGACAAAATACACTATCTGTACTGATTGGCAGATTAAAAATATTTTTATGCCCCCCCTCCCCGGAGGACCATAAGGTTTTCATTCAGAATGAGTCGAATTCCCAGAACACCAAAATGAATGAATAAATAAACAAATTTACAATAAAAAAATAAAAAAAATAAATAAATAGATAAATGAGAAGAAAGAAAGAAGAACATGTTTTTGGATTTTTTTTTTTATTAAATGACTCATCACGTTTATTAGATATAATAATAATAATAATAATAATAATAATAATAATAATAATAATAATAATTTGTCCTATTTATGCTAAATCAGGTAATTTTCTTCCCTGAAAGAAAAAAGGGGTTTGATACTGGATTGAGATAACACAAAACAAGAACAATATCATCCATTACTGCTCAGCATAAAGCTCATGTCAAAACCACCGCAATCATTCGCTCCATATACCGACATATGAATATGTTTTCCATTCTTGTATGAAAGGGCTGACATCTGTTTTCAGTCTGCTGCAGCTAATGGAAGTGATCTTACGTGAAAAATAATACTCTTTTCAAAATATGTAATTCAATCCATATGAAATAGACCTCAGAGTTATGGAGCAAATGACAAGGGAAAAATAGTGGATATGATTATGGTTGGCCAGATGCAGCGCAGTCTGTAAAATGCTAACAACTGCCTAAATTTAGCCTGCTCTCGGCGCTGGCTTCTGAGAAGCGGCCTTGGCTAAATGATGCTTAGGATTTTTCAAAGACCTGCTTGCAAGGATAAAACGGTTTTATATGCTGGATTCAGTAAAAGTGACTTAACCACAGTTCCTTAAGCTCCCTGCGTTCTGCAGATTGCATTTAGAGATACTGGCGTAACTTGATATATTATATATTCGTCTTCACGAAGTATAAGTCTTTTATTTCTGTTCTGTAAATAAACCGGAGGATGGAAATTTCGGAGAGGTTTATTTTAACATAGCTTAATTACAGTGTTCAGAACATCATGTTATCAATTTGTTGAAAAATCATCTTTTTTCCCCCCTCTCTCCTTATACCAAAAGCTCTTACGATCACAGCAAACACTGTATTCGTGTGCTCGAGGCGTGAGTGTGGCGTGTCGTTCGTGAAGCAGCCGTGCCTTTGTGGGCGTATGAAGAATGCGTGCGGTTAAGTGGACTCTGTGTGCTGAGAGTAATCCTAAGTGGACCGGTTTAGATGTCATATTTCTCTCTCACTCTCTCATGGCTTGATAATACTCATCATTGCAAACACACATGCATTTCCATTCATTAGCCAAACACTCTCAGCAATCAGGCCAGTGCGCCAGGGGGCAACGGGCCCCTTGTAAAATCACATCGCTTAATAGCACTGTTCCATAATTATATGCCATTAACATCTATCAAAATGAGTTCCTGCATGTCAGGCCTATAAGCTGTAGATTTAGCCATCTCTCTCCCTCTCTCCCCCACTCTTGCTGCATGTCTTTCCATTACCACGTCCAGCATTTAGAAGGATAAATCTGGCTAATTGCTAATGAGTAGCTTTTATACTATGAGGTCCTTAATTATTCAGGTAATTAAATTACATGTAGTGCATAAAGTATTCTATATATATATATATATATATACATTATTCTTCTAAATTATGCATATCTCTCTGCTGGTGCATGATCAAAGAATCGTTAAGTTAGGTAATGTTTAAAAGAGTCTGTACGCATTTAAAAATGTGCTAGGTCAGTTTACTTGTTTGTAGGTTTGTAATCTGTTCTTTCATTTTAGGGGTTGAAGAGGAACGAACGGCTGAGGTGTCGCGTGTGTAATGCAGAGGTAAGGCCATCGTATATACAGTGCTGTTGAATTAATCAGAAGATGTGGATTAATATTCTATGACAGCAGCTTTGACAGTGGTCCTGAAAATAATTCAAATCACAACTTTATATTAACCCACTTGTTCTGATACATCATCGTTGTTATAGTAATAAGTCATTCATTAGTTTGGTAAATGGTCAATGGCCTGTACTTATATAGCACTTTCTCACACACACACACACACACACACACACCAATGGTAGCAGGGCTGCCATGAAAGGTGCTAACTTGCCATCGGGAGCAATTTGGGGTTCAGTGTCATGCCCAAGGACACTTCGGTATGTGGAGTCACGTGGGCCGGGAATCGAACCACCAACTCTACAGTTAGTGGACAACCCGCCCTACCACCTGAGCCACAGCCTCCCCAATATTGGTGGACACTAAGGATAACAATAAATGGATTAAAACACAAAAGAAAACCATCTAATTGTTGATACTGTGAAGCTTTATTTAAACTTTAGAGAAGTAGTCTCAGGTGTCAGTTTATAACAGTCAGTAAGTTTTTCAGTGTCTTTGGAAAAGTACAAGTCACATTGTTTTAATATTTCGTTATCGTATTCATTTCAAGAGCAGGAGAGCAGAGAGATTAGTGGTGGAAAAATGGGTGTTTCTAGTTGTTATAACATAAGTGATAACCAGATGTTCCACAACAATAGAGTACAAGATTATTCTTTATGATAAATCTCATTTTCAAGTGGGTCCTAACATACAATACAAACAAACAAACAAACAAACAAACAAAATGAAATGTAACTATAAATGGATAAAGAGTATGATAAATAAAATTGTAAGTGGTGGCAAATTACTTTGGTATGAGAAGAATAAAAGAGTTCAGGATATGCTGTTATAGGAAAATATGCATCATTCCATTGTTGACTACTTTCTTGTAACAGCACACCTTGAAATGTTTTACTCCGTACACATCTGATTGTATTGGGCCTTTTTTATGCTGGTACTGTACTTGTCAGTATCTTTGCTTTCATGCTTGCAGGAGCACTTTCATGAGAATCTTACAGTCAGTAAATTTAGTGCAGTTAAACGGATACAGAAGAAAAAATCGCCTGCCTTTAAGTTTATAGTTTGCCAGGGCCAAGACGTTATAAACTCTGCCAGTTGGATTGAAGCACAAGGCCACCGTCACAAATCTTGAGTGTGTACATGTTCAGTGTGTTAGCGGGGCCGTTTTGTCCTCTCCCAGCAGAGAGTACAGTATTTAAGTCATTAATAGGACATCGTCTCCTGAAACAGAGTGAAACCCGCCGATTCAGCCCACTAATAGAACTAATGAGCAATCAACTCTCTCGACCACTCCGGTTGGGACCAGTCTAAGAGCAGCCATGTTGGTTATGCGTTTTATATGCCTTAGGATTATTTGCTAATAATGTGCCAGGACACCCACAGTGGGGGAGTGGGGTGTAGGGAGGAATAAATGATCATAATATTTGGCACTGGAGGTGAGCGATGTAATTTCCCAATGCATATTCAGTGTGTGAGCTGAAATTTAGCACTCAGTCCCCCAATACGTCCATGATGCTAATTCCATGAGGCCTTATCACGGAGCACTGCAGGAACTCATTTGTGGGAAATGACAGATGTTGATGTGGCGACACACGGGAGGTCAGCACTTCGGTACGGCATGTGTGTGGGGCACAGCGCCATGCTTTCCTGTTGGCCCATGTTATGATTTTAGGTGTGTATTCATGCTAACGTTCCAGCTGAACTCTAAGTAAGGCAGTAAACAGTAGTGACTACATTAGAATTTCAAAGAGAGTGCGTATGAATTGTTTTTTCACAGGAAGAAGGTTTTCTTTTATGCCAACCGACTAGAGGATCAAATGCACAAGGATGTTAACTGTTTTGTTATGTTTTGCCTTGCATTTGAAAAGTGGAATTTTTTTTTTTTTGTGCATTTTCTTTTTAAAACTTTAGAAGCATGAAAACTATGTGAGCCAAAGGCTCTTTGAATCATGGCGCTCAGTTTGTCTGTGAAGGTTTTCAGACATGTCACCTCATTTGAATGTGTTTAAAGATGTTTCAGGTCTCATTCTGAGGTGCTTCAGGAGAACTGATAAACAGATTAAATCCTTCACCTGAAAACCTCATTCAAAATGTCATACAGCATGTGAATCGTTGCAGGTATGGATGCAAGTGCAGGTATACACGGCTTTATTAAGTGTTGCAAACAACACAACGACATAATTCAAAATCAAGGTCGAGGTGAAGGCAATGGTCAGGCGCACAACAAAAAACATAGACTTGATTGGACAGGCAAGAGCAAGATGAGAAAACCAGAAATGAGATCAAGAACCAGAACGGCAATCAAAATAGAAAGGCTTGGTAATGTCCGGTATCAATGAACACAGAGCTTATACTTCACACAGTGAAGGGGCAATGAGGGTGCTTATGTAGTATGTGCATGATTGAGTCCAGGTGAGTGCAATCGCTATCAGTAGTCAGATGCTCGTGAACATGTCCGTAATGGCTGCGTTTGCTGGCTGTGCTCTACTCTGGGAGTTCGAGTTTAACGCTGATTCCAGCGTTGACATGACAAGTCAAAACCCTTTTAATCAGGATCCTCAATTTGTCTATGAAAATACAAATTGTCCGTACATAAATACAAATTGTCCATATATACACCCTGTCAAGTGTGTCCTCTGTGTGTTCTCTGTGATAGGCTCCAACTCTCCTGTAACCCTGTGTAAGCCATGAAGAAAATGGATATTATTATTATTATTATTATTATTATTATTATTATTATTATTATTAAATCTCTTCTGATCCTTTGTCCTTTGTTGTCAGTTAAGTTTGTTCTTCTCTTGTTCGAGCAAGTCCTGGTCCATGTTTAAAGACTGACTGGAGAGCCTGGTGCACCACAGCACACACTCTTAACCAGGCAAAAAAGTTCTGCAGATGTTTAGATACTGTCTGTGTGTTATATAGTGCAGTATAGTGAAGAAGTATGGTGTTGGAGTTAATGGGTTGCCATACCCTACCCAGTTTAGCTAACATCTCATCACAGTACCATGTATAGTAAATCATAAACATCACACATGTATAATAATCATAACATAATAATAAAGTGCCTTTCGCACACCCAATCTCACTTTACAATTACAAAGATGATCAAACAAACAAACACAGAAAAGACACACATGCAGAGTCCTCCAAAAGCTGCTGGGATCTAATTTCAGTGGTGTAGCTGCTCATGGTTGCACTGAAGGCCTACACAGGTAAATCCCACTCAGCCTGTACAGCCGCGATGCTACCAGGCAACAACACTCAGAACACTGTGCCACGGATCCACAATGAGTACAGACACACTGCAGTACAGAGTGCTGAGCAGTCCCAAAACCCCTCAGAATGATCATATAAATTCTCCGCCATCGACCAGAGCAACAGGCATGCTGTAGTCGATAATGAGCGTCCAGACATACATCGTGCATGGTGGATCAAGACCTGGGGAAACCGGCCGCTCAAGATTGGGTCTGGAGCTCTGTCACAACCAACAACCAGCAGACAAAAGGCAGCAAAACATCAAACATACAAACGCCAACACATACAAACACAGGAAAAAAGAGAGAGAGAAAAAAAGCAAACGCTCGGGTGAGAATCTGCAGCCAAAACGTGAACAGCGCTCCCATTTTATAATGAAAGTCACAGTTCTGATGAATTTGAGGGGGAAAAAGGCCACTCCACATTTAATGCACCTGCCAGTTCTTAACTCCTTCATCTGGACTCTCCGTTTATTGGAACAATATGAAAACGAAGACTTATTTCATTATAGCCCATATGTCCTCCACAAGCTCTCATCCCTCAGGCATTTGTCTTTACTGAGTGACATAGAGACTACTCAATTTCTAACATGTCTCTCTTTTTTTTTTTTTTTTAAAGAAGAAGAAGAAGACCTAACCCTAACTGTAATAGTAGTATATTATGTAGAAAATAGCATTTAGAAGGCCATGGCTCTCTGTCGTGTCTGGCCTGACTACACTTCAGTATAGATTTTGCAATAGATTATGTGCCCACTTAACGTTAGTGTGCATTAGCTGCCATCTGATGATTATCATGCCAAAACAAATAATGGCTCCATTTAGGCTCTGTAACCCAGGGGCATTAGTTTCTTTTGTGTTGTTTTTGTGTTAAACTTGGCTCAACTAAATGATATCTTAATATTTAGATATATGTCTACTCATATTTCAAGAGCCATAGAACGGTATTATCACCAGCATGACAGATCATGAAATTCGCTCTCTCTTTATTGCCCTTCCTCTCTGTCTCTCTCTCTTTTTTTTCTTTCTTTCATTTTTGTCTTATTTTGCGCCTTGCAGCACCAAGTGGCCTCCACAACCCTCCATAATGGCTTGCTGACTCTCCCACCTGACCAGGGTAATGCAACCCAATACCCTTTAAATGGGAGTCATTTTCAGCTTTTGTTGCCTCACCGAGCCTTTGGGGCAGCTGAGCGAGGCAGGCCGGGGACACTGAGCGTGCAAAACAATTTCGAGCAAAGTGAGCAGCACTCTTCCCTTCACCTTACTCTTGAGTGAACACACACACACACACACACACACACAAACACACACACACACTTCAATCAGTAGTATCATACAGCAACTTTTTTTTTTGAAGGGACACACCCCCAACCCCACTCACTACCATCACCATCTCCTGTATCCATGTCGCCAAAATATGCCCCTCACATCCTCTAAGATTACACACTTTGTTTCTTCTGATCATATTTCTGCGCATTTTAGGTGACGTGAAACTCCCATTCGGTAATCAGTGGATCAACAGGTTGTGCTCGGATTTAGCTTTATTGTGCATTGTGAAAATCCTATCCTACATACGACACAGCACAATAATCAGTTTGGGCTGTATTTAGAGTTGGTGACCAAAAGTCAGAACATAACGTAAATATTTAAACAGGTTGTGAACCTGCTTACGTCAGTTTTCTTGAGCTTCCCATTAAGGTTATGCATGTAGTTTACACTTCCAAGGTTGCCAATTCTATTTTTTAAGTAGAAGCATCCGAGACAGGGTTTTTCATTAGCGTGTAGACCACCGCCTTGCAAGCACCTGTCTATCACGTGATCCATTTTCTGTACCACTTATCCTACACAAGGTCGTGAGGAGCCTGGAGCCAATCCCAGGGAACTTGGGGCACAAGGTGGGGGACACCCTGAATGGGCTGCCAACCCATCATAGGGCACAATCACACAAGCACTCACACACAACGACAATTTGGAAATGCCAATCAGCCTACAACACGTCTTTGGACTTGGGGAGGAAACCCCAGAAGCTCGGGGAGAACATGCAAACTCTGTGCACACAGGACAGATTTGAACCCTCAACCCCAGAGGTGCGAGGCACTAACCACTAAGCCACCAGCAAGCACTTACCTATAAAGCAAAAATAAATAAACAAATTATTAATAAATAAATTAATAATAATAATAATAAACAAGCATAGAAAATTCAGACTGAATGTTGTTGTTATGATGTAACATAAAAGCAAGAAAAAAATTTGAAATGAAAAATAAAATCTTCCAATTTGCTGACATATGAGTGAGAAGATGTAAAGCATCTTAAATGAAATAACATCTAATGGAGTGTAGCACATTGCCAATTTATACAACAGTTAGTTCCGGTCCACTAATTTGACTGGTTGAGCCAATAGTGCTTATATTTACTATAACCACACTGGGTCTTTCACTGTGTGTATCACTCGGCTTGTGTGTGCTCACTATGTGAAATTCCACTTCCTAGTTCAAAACTACAGTAGAGTTAGCGACATCATCAGCAGACATGGAAAACAATACATTTTCATAAATATAAATTTTGACTGAAAATATGAAAGCTTGTCAGTTGAAGATGAAACGGAAGAAAGGATGCCGGTTTCACCGGAAGCTCTTTTAACGGGAATGTACAAATCAATGTGAGCTAGCTACCCAGCTAGCGGATATGCTATAAAAGTGAGTGTGGCTTCTTCAGGATCTACGTCTGCTAGAGCGGCAACAATAAATACAACATTTATCCATACTGTGTCCGAAATGACATTTACTCAATGTTAATTTCTTGTTCATAGCTCTGTCATATAAAAGCGCTATCGCACTCGCAGTTGTACAGTTATACTGAATAACAGCACAGCTGTGATTAGCTATGGCTAAATTACGTATATTCAGTATTACAGCACTCTGGCTCGTGTAATATTGCTAAATATTGCTGCAAATTTAGTCTAATTTACCAATATGGCTTCCACCCTCATTATTCCACAGCTTATGAAATAGCACTTGATCCAGCACATCCTATTATTTTGATAGTGGTAAACAGTCTAACTGACTACTGAAACATTTTATAGAAACCGCGTTTGTTTATAGCAGCAGGAAAACTTATAGCCATGTAGCAGAATAACAGTTATTGAGCTTGTTAGTTAACAAGATATTTTTTGTGAGAAGTCGTAGCTAACAACAGCAACCCACAAAATTAACTGCATTCATTTTCAGCCTGTGTAAACATTGAAATTAATTGATTTCTCAACTTGTTGCCTTCAATCACATTAGCATTGCTAGTCAATTAAGTTGAAATGGGCGGGTTATGTAAGATGTTTTCCTGAGATAGGCTTCGGATCCACAGTGATACTGAGCAGGATAAAGTGGTTACTGAGGATGAATGAATGGTTATGTTGGATTTATTTTTTAAATTTATTTAAAATAGTCTCTCTAGGGTGCTGATGTCACTAAAATACCAGATACAATGGTTCACAAAATTTTTTTATATCATATAGTTTAACTCTTTTAACCAGAGGCCAAAAGAAATGGAATTCCACCTGTTTTGGGGGCGCTTGTGTTCAGCATTGAATTTATTTGTGATGTCATACTCCACAGTAGTGGTTAATGGCTTGTATGAAAGTAGACACTCAGTTCTTTAAGAATTTACAGCATTTTTTAAAATTTTTTAAATTTTTTTTTTAGGTTTAAATGTTATAATTGTATTGTTGCAGATAAATACAGTGTTTCACTTTCAAAACAGCTTTAGTTGTGCTGTCCGTTTTATCTCTGTACTAATCTTATGTTGGAGAAGTGCAAATCGTTTGCCCAGCTAGGGGATTCACACCCCTCCCCCTTTCCATCGCCCTGCTCACCAGCAGCTAAACTCAGAGTCATGATACTCCACACACAGAAACCCAACAGTGTCCTGACTAATCTTCTAACAGACTTCCGGTGATAAAATAATTCATTTGTTCATACTGATTGAAAATGTCTGATAAAGTAGAAAGCATGCTTCACTTTTTACGCCTACGCTAGGAACAGCGTACAGTACACGTGATGCAAATTTTGTCTTCAGCAGCACACGTGCGCCACCCAATTTTTCTAACCGCAACAGGTCGCGCATGCGCATTTAATTCTTTTGCACTATTTAGTTGTTCCACGAGGTGGCAACAGTGACCCAGGGTCGTTGATTGTCAAGATAGTCGAAGAATAAATGGAAGAGTGTAGGTTAGAAAGTACCTGGCATTTGCATTTCTATAATTCTAGCCTTAAAGTGTATAAGGATTTGTATATGGGTGCTAATTGTGGCGAGAGATTGTCAAGGCATTGTTCTTCCTGTTGTTGTGATTCTTCTTCGTTGTTGTCCTTCACACCAAAAGACCTGCTTTACTGCTCTGCACTGACTCTAGGCCAGGACGTGTAGTGCAAGCTGTCATAATGCGCATGCGTTGACCGCCTGTGTACGTGTCAAATGGAGTACACTTTGAAAGGCTGAAGAAAAAAAAAAAAAAAAGGCTATGCGTACTACTGTGTGCGGGAAAAAAACAAAGAATACCAGAGCCGTAAGTCGAGTTCCATTCTGCTGTACTGCTAGAAAGGGACATGTGACCTGTCAGACTTCATGAGCAAGATGCTCCTGAATCCACTGGTTGCATGTGCTAAGCCATTCTGTTCACATTTAAAATCTTGTTAAAGCCACAACCTGAAGCTTTCACTGCTTCATCTCCTGCTGTGACACACACACACACACACACACACACACACACACACACACCAAACGCTAGTAGACATACATATCATCAGGGCTGGATCTACAGTGTGGCTGAGGTTGGCCACCTCCTCCTCTACATTACCCTCAGTTGCCACCCCACTTTGGCAGCCAAAGAAATAATATATAAAATCAAGCCCAATTTGACTATGCTGCTAAAAAGTTGTATGAATTCACACACACACACACACACACACACACACACACACACACACACACAGCCCAGTTCCAAGAAATCACAGTACACCTCTGCTTGTGCATGAATGCTTTCCAACTCATAATACATATAACACATCATCTGACCTAATATTCCAGTTGTACTGCAGAACCATTGGAGGTCTGAGTGAGTAAGAATAGAAACAGTAATCTTTTAGCATAAAGTTGAACCCAAAAAGGGTTATTTTAAGGTGTTAAATGCTGTAATAATCACCCCACCACAGAAAAATCTTCTCTAGTTACATTAGAAGTTACAAGCTTCGGTATCACTGTCTAGCTACACCTGTCAGTTGAACATGTTCGATAGCAAATGAAATGAAAACGATGACTACTGTGCAGCTTCATCTGTTTTCACTTCTGAACTAGTCTACACTTTCATGCAGACTTTTTTTTTTTCTAAACTGATTCTTTAGATGTTTTTACTACTTAAAATGTGTTTGTTAATGTTAATTACCAAAATTATAGAAAAAAAAATGTTCTTTGACATTAAAAAAAAAAAAAAATTGTGTAGTTTAGGACTGTGTGATGCAGCAGTGTGATGTAAATGTGTGTTTAAGAAAGAAAAAGAAAAAAAAAAAAAAGCTAAGGCATTCGTTGGATTTATATTTATATTTATTTTGTTTCTAAACAAAAATTGTTAACACTTAGGTCTAAAATATTTAGTGTTGATGACCAAAATCCATCCATTTTCTGCACCACTTATCCTACACAGGGTTGCAGGGGGGCCTGGGAACTCGGGGCATGAGGCAGGGCACACTCATACGCTACAGACAATTTGGAAATGCCAATCAGTCCACAACGCATGTTTTTGAACTGGTGGAGGAAACCAGAGTACTCGGAGGAAACCACCAAAGCACGGGGAGAACATGCAAACTCTATGCACACAGGGCAAAGGCAAGATTCGAATCCCCAACTCCGGAGGTGTTCTTCTTCATTTAATAAGGAGAATAAAAATGTTATGTTACAAAGGGTAAGGCATTCATTGGAGTGTATTTAAGTTGGGATTTTGTGTAGAACGTAGTAGTATTAATGTCCCTGTTATATAGAGACATGTTGGTTTCTGTTGCTATGTTTGTTTGTTCAGTTTTCATAGGTTTGTATGACATTATAAAAGGAATGACACAGCCAACGTGAAGCAAACAATCCGTGAATAGGATATTCAGATAGATTTCAGTTTCCTACAAGGATTTCTGGAGCAGCTAAAAATGCATTTGTCTCAGTTTTCCATAAATTATTCTTGTGCAAGTCAAATGTGGGATTAATTTCTGATAACTGATGCAATCATACAGTTATATATATCAGACCTGTGAATCTGACTGTAACTGTAGATATGAATATATGCATCCTTCTATTTATGTCCATTTCGGAGCGAGGTAAAGTAGTAAAGCGTTCAGAGTGTGAAAGTCGTTTTTATCAGAGGCTGATGTACAGCACAGCAGCCATGTGAGAGGCAGTTCGTGCCCTCATCAAACTGATGATGTTTCAACAGCACTCAACATCAACTAATGCATCAGCGTAATAACCTTTTAATGTCTGCATTATGGTGCCCATTTAATATTCACTCTCAGAACGATGCACTTGTAGATCAGCTATGACGGTTATGATGATAATGATAATCATGCAGTGCTAAGCTATAAAGCAATACAGCGTTCTGCTCTGCTCACCGGTGGTTAAAATTAAGAGCCTTCAGCCATTGTGGCGTTAGCAAGAGAAAAAAAAAGCATGTGCATTTTATTAATGCCAATTTTTCTTCTTGCTGCTGTTGTTATTTTTTCCTTGTTTTTTTTTTTTCCCCCTAGTCTTAACAAGTGGCTTCAAAATGTGGGCCATTTGCATGAGTTATGCTAATTTGTTAGGGCAACGAATGCATTAATTTCATCAGCACATGGCCTCAAAGCAATAATTACCAGAGTAGGTGTGTCACAAGCAATCATGTTAAAAATTTGCCAGTTAATTATTAAGATTTTTTTCGGAGGGGCCGAGATTTGACACGAGTAGCTGAGGGAGAGAGAGAGAGAGAGAGAGAGAGGTACGGAGAAGGGGTAAGCTAACGTTCTTGTGGCCGCTGCAAGGTGCTTGTTGTTGTGTTGGCCTCTGGAGCAGAAAGGCGGGAGGGTTTCTCTTTTTTTTGCATGTCGACAGCACACATTGTGCACTAATTACCACAAATAGCAGTAGGCTTGCTATTGCTCTCTGAATCCAGTGGGGTGTAATTAGAGGAGAAAGGAGGGCAGAAGCTGGCCGTTACCTTATGTCGTAACTAGCAGTGGCTGAGAAAGGACACAAGGACTCGTGATAGGATGTGCTGTTGTGATAGATGATGCTCTACCAGTCTGAAGGGGTGAGGTGACCTAAGAATGCTGGGTAATGTATGCTCGCGGGAGCCAAAGTTCTGTCCTGTACTCACATTGTTTCAGGCCTCTTACTCATAACCTGTTTTGTTTCTCTTCCTGTCTGAGGAGGTCAGGTGACAGGTGGACAACTCAGTAGCTCAGGCTCCTAGGAGAAGCAAATTTTGTGTCAGAGTTATTAGTTTTTTTAATTCATTGTTAAAAAAAAAAAAAAATCCTACTCCTTTATTGTAAATGTATGGTATTCATGTTTAAGCATAACACGCTACTCATTATGAATCAACTGCTTCACTACACACACTGGTGATCTGTTGTCTTTTTTTTTACTAGTCAGACTCATTAGCATGCATGGATGAAGATATTTTCAGAATCAGGAACTCATACAGTAGGTAAGGGGAAAGAAAAATCCAGCACAATGGTCTTACATAAGTCTCCTGCTATAAGTAGCTCATGGTTATACATATAAATTGACGTGAGGACAGAACACCAACAGTTGCAATCAAAATTATTCAACCCCCATTACAAATCAGGTTTGAATGAACAAATCAGACAAAAGCAATTAGTTCAACACAACACATGCTTCAAGTGGTTTCCCCAAATTCAACTGAAAATGCAACTGAAAATGATTTCTCCAGTTTCAAAATGACTCAACCACCCAAGCTCCCCATCCCCACCCCCGCCCATATGCAAAACGGGTGTTGTCTCAAGCACACCTGATGCAACTAATCAAGGGCTTCATTGGTTGCACCAGGTGTGCTTGATCTGGAACACATGAAATATCTGAACTGCCTAGGGGCAGAAAATACATGAAATAACCTGAACGGGGCAGAAAAAGGAAGATATCAATGGCTGCAACCAGATTTCTGAGAAGGCAGGTTGTGTCATCTGGTTGTGGCTGACTTTCTCCCAACAGCGCAAACATGATGTGCTACAGTAGCCATTTTATTAGAATAGAATAATCAACATACTGTATATTCATACATTTCCCTTTCTGACGTACAGTACAGGGAGTTGGGATGCAAGTGTGTAAAATCAATATGCTCTTTATTGGGGGGGGGGGGGGGGGGGGGTACTGGAATCGTGTTCATAATACATAGCAGGGGTTAAGCTACAGGCAGACAGGCTTATTACAGGCATATCTAAATATGTAAACTAATACACAGATTAGTTTATATATTTTTTGTTATGATTATAAAAAGAGATTCATTTTTATATTTTATATATTGAGGACAATGACTTAGAAAGCTTGGTAAGATATGGAACATTTGATGAACAGTAACAGACAGAGGACATAAGAAGGCAAAGTAATCATGAATCAAACACAGGACAGATTAACACAATAAGTAACAAGCCAATGAGAGGACGGGGCGGAGACAGGACTGGGAGAGAAACGTAAGGTGTGTTCGACTTCATGCGGCGCTGCGCAGACCGATCGGCGGCTGAAGCAATGCAATACAATTTTTGTCCAACTTGAGACGATGCCGACGTCACGTCACTGTGACTTCTAGCATCAAAGTACCGTGATAGAGATACGAGAGCAGCTGGCTCCCTCAGCCAGTGCAGCTTCTCTAGAGCAGCTGCACGAGCTCTGATGACGACACAGCTATTTCCCGATTGGCCAGACTCACCGACGACAATGATGACGTACTTTTCATGTTTATTCTGACACCTTCAGTTCCGCTAAGTCTCACAAATCCGTATTTTTATAACAGTAAAACACTTTTCACATAATCTTAAAGTTATACTGTGTCATGTTTATCAAAATAAAACTGATTGAAAAAAAAAAATATATATATATATAGACCCCACTTTATTGGTTTGTAAATATTACAGGCTTATGTCGAACTGTCTTCTCGTAAATACAGGCACTGTATTAATTTAACCTATCCAGGGAAAAGTGTTTCTGGTTGCTACATGTAAAATTCAGACATCTGTTTATATGAGAAATATTACTAATCTAATCCACTTCGTCTGCGATCAAGAAAGCAAACACTGTGAGATTGTCACTACGGGAAGCAGACAGTGTCTGACTTGTGGCTCAGTTTTCAACTCCTCCCCCGACTTCAAGCGGCAACTCTCGCTGATTGGTTACATCCAGCCGAAGTCGAACACACCTAAACACACGGTGCATAATAAAGAAAAGCACATGGAGAACACAAAACAAACCACATGACCATAAAAGCAGTGCTTGTCATGCTGGGCATTTGTTATTACATTGCATTAGCTACACGTTTTAGTTTTTCAATTAGGTTTCTGGGCAACCAAAACATTAAACTGGGTTGCATATTGGATATTTTACTTGCCTGGTGGGCTTGCTAATGAATTTATAATTTGTCCACCCTTGTAACGCATGCTGAGAGGAGTAAAAATCAGATTTGTGGTCACATAACCATGTATTTGTTTAGTGCTTCTAACCTGCAGCAGGTGAGAAAAGAATTGACACTAAAAACAATAAAATGTACAGGGCAGGGTTACCCATGGACATTAATAAACCTTAGAGTCCAGAGGGGGCATGGATAACTTTTTTTTTTCTGTCCAATGATCTAGAGATAATAATATAATTATAATGAACAGTATGTGGCCAAAAGACATGGTGAGTTCCAGAATTTAAGTAATTGTCTTTTTACCAATAAGATAACCGGTTATTTTTGTTCACCCTGGAACTATTCTAAGCTATGTTAGTGCTATAGTTACCCTTAAGCCAGTAGAGCTTAGGCTACCTATGTGATCTTAAGAAAACAACTTTTCCACCGAAATCTGATTCTGCATATCATACATATCAGCCTGTAGCATTTCCTGTGCTGTTCCTCATTTCCAACGGTGTTACACAAATTGTATTATTTCGGATATGTGTGGTGTATGGATATGCATTATATAGATCTTGATGTAACCTTTTTATACAATGACTAAGTAAAGTTGTCATTAGTTGAAGTAACAGGACCAACCAAAAAAACATGGCCTCTCTTTGAGGAATCGCAGTCATATTAACCAAAATAACACTCCATACAGATAGCAGGTCTTCCTCATACAGACTGCTGTCTCTTTAGAGAGGAGTTTGGCATCCACCCTCGACACTCAAACCACAAATCTTCAACTTCACTTTAAGGGGTTTTCTCCCTTTTTTCTTAATCCACTAACACCCTCTCAAAGCGTTTCTCCCTCCCATCTCTCAAGTGCCTCCTTGAAGTGTACAAGCCCGTATTTACTCCTCTCCATCAAGCACTCTGGGAAATAAAACATATTAATCATGGCTTGATTCCAAATGAAAGGTGGTTTATTTGGAAGAGCAGCTACTAGATTCACCACTGCACTGAAAGTGGGTGTCGGTTTGATAGTCTGTCTTCCTCACGACCCTCAGATGTACTGCGGGAGATGATTACATATAAACAGGTTCTCTTTGTATATTGCCTGAAATGGATTTAGCCTTGATGCACTTTTATATCATTATATTGTGTGTTTACATTTATTTCTCTTGTTCCTCATCCATTACTTCCTTTATACAGTATGTCTCAGATGTATGACTAGGAACCAGACCTGTCTACAGAAGTGAGTATACAGTAACATAGCCATGTAAATTCTTATCCACATGTATTTGTTAGGGGCATAACACAATGTCTTTATCTATATATCTAGGTATCTAGTTTTGTGCTCCAAATATCCATATCTGCATTTGGATTTGGATTTAAACATGAAGTGGGCGTGGCATAAACTGGAAAGTTTATAAATTGTGACATTTTCTCAGGAATTTAATTGGTTCTATTACCCAAAATATAAGCAAACTTGTAGCCTAATTTAAATCAATGGAAACCTGGCCAGGAAATTCCGAAGGATTCTGAAAACGCATCATGCTGCACCGATCTTTTCTCGTCCCGCAAACTTCATATCCGAGTGCTCGCTTGCATAACTCTATTTATATCCACGTAGAACATGTATATCTGGTCAATCCAAATAATGTATTCATATTTGGTTACGTCCCCAGTCTCTATTATTGGCAAGTGAGTTTATTGGGCTACTTAACACACTTGGACAGTCGCAGTGGTATGGACCAGGTCCAACTTAAGGGAGATGTGGGGTCAGCAGTAGACTCGCCTTCATGAAGCAGCTGGTCAGAATTAATATGTTAAAACAGCAGTTTTAATTTACATCAGGCAATTGCAGCCTGGCGTTTGGCTAAAGCTAATTTAACTCCATTTCTTAAACCCCCCCCCACCACCCCACTCTCTCTCCATCTCAGCTCATTTGAGCTTGGCCTTGTGAAGGTCCTGTGGTGCACTCAATCAGACGCGCCTTTAATTGGCTTTCAGGCATTCAGATTGAAACTGATGGAGGATTAATAACAGCCACAACTGGTTGTCTTGCTGGTTTGTAGCCCTGGAAACGAGAAATTGGATGTAGGTACCATTCTGGGGCCCTTTTTGATTGCAGACAGGATGATGGTGGAGTTAATAGAGAGCACTGTCACATACAAACACGCATACACTCTCTTCAAGCTCCTTCCTCTTTCTCTAGCAGTCCAGTAGTGTGTGGATTAATGTGTGTGTGCTGCCCTGCAGCTCATTCCCCCTGTCATCACCCTCCACCTTTCCGTCATGCAGAAACACATATACACACACATGTCCACACACATACAGAAATACAAAGAGCCAGGTGTTCAGCTGTGGAAGCGGATCTTTATCCTAAACACACACACACACACACAGACACACACACACACAGACACATGTGTGCACACAGTTCAGGCATGTCCCAGTGCTGCACATGTTTACTGAAAACCTGCAGAGCTGTGCAAGACTTTATTGCCATGTGTGTTTTGACAACTGAGGATGAAAGGACAGCACAGGTGAGAGCAAGATAAGGCTTTTACGACTGAAACATTCTTACTAAATGCTGGCACTGACCTCTGACCTCAAGGCCAGATGGAGGAATTCACCGGAAGCTCAAACAGCAACAATATCTGCACTTAATTCCATGCAACATAAATATTTGCTTTTGTAAAATACTTTAAATTCAAATATATATTATGCATATATTTTTTGTGTCTTATAAGTTGCAACAGATTAGATTAGAATTTAATAATATAAATCAGAATAAATAAATAAAGACATCCTTTTAGTCACATGCACTATATGTACAGTAGTATAGGTTAAAAACTATTTGTTATGTTAATTAAATATATTTTACATACCTTGGGAACTACATTTTTAGTATTGTTCCCCCTTTAGTAAAAAAAAATAAATAAATTACAGGGTAAAAAATTTCACCCTGAATTATTTTTCTTTTTTTTTTTACATTTTTTTTGGTATGTATGACGTGCTGGTCCTACCTCATGAACTCCATATGTATGCCGTCCGAAGCCCGTATCTTCTGCCTTAATTCTTTTCTGTGATGTGCTAACTACACCTGACAGATCAGAGGCAGGGACCCGCAGGACGTTTGTGTTTTCTGATGCGTGTGTGTATGCGTGTGTGAGAGACCAGTCAATGTTTGTCATCGTGGACATGTCTGTGTAGTCATGGCCTTCGCAGCCTTCATATGCTGAGGTCACTGAGCATTAATCCAAACCAGTACAGGCCAACGAAGATCTTAACATTCCCCTACTGCTCAACAGACCTTATTTAGCACATAGCTGGGAGGAACAATATGCCAAACCCTTTCTTATTGTTTTGCTGTTTTGTTTCTATGAAAGACAACTGTGCTCAATGTAAACAGTTACAGCGAGTCTCCAAATGAAATGCATATTTCTTTGAATGTAGAACAGGAACATGTACTCCTCATTTTAAGATGGCTGGCAAAAGAATTCGCATGAAAAGCTAAAGCTGAAGCTTCTTAACCCATCCTGTATATGCAGCTCAAACCAGAGAGTTTCGCCATCCAAAATACAGGTAAAAAAAATATTGTCATATTACCAATTGGGGTGGAATTGTCTCCAATCTTGGATGGATGCAGAATAGGATTTGGATCTATATAAATATAATGATGTTTTATTTTACAGTTAAACAATTTGAAGTTCATATTGAGACAAGGGCTCAGACAAAACTTAATCGACCCTGAGGGACCTCATGCTGTCAGTAGATTTGGGACATGTCTGGAGCTTACACTGCTGACATTTAGGTGGGGGTTGGGGCAAAGTGTCTGGGTCTGGTGGCTCTTTTTCAGCCTCATCACTCAGGATCATGGCTAATTTTGAGACATGACATGGATCAGGATGGTGATCAGAATCAGCCTGAAAGGAACAGTTTGGTGGAAAAAAAAAAAATTTATTGTCATGTAAAAATACTTGATCAGTCAAGATATGTCTGGTGTCTGACATTTGCGTGTTTAGTATTAGAGCTAATGGAGCTAATCTCACCCAAATTTTTTTCCATAAATATATGCCTACCCATGGGCCTTAAGACTTCTCGATTTCTTCAGTAATATCACACAGACTTGGCAAAGAAAAATATGAACAAAACTTCACTGTGTAGATGAATTTATGAGGCCTGCCATCTGGAACAACCACAATTCCTGTATTTATGTTAGAGATGTTAGGTGATCTTGGCTTCGATTACTTATTATCTGCATTAGTCTCACAGCTCTAGTGTAAAATGTCAACAAACAAAAAACACAAAAGTCAGAAAACGAACATGCTTTGGTTAACTGAATATGTTTAGCGTACTTGGAATTTTTTTTTTTTTTTTTTTTTTTTACCAAACTAATCCTGTAAGATTATAGTTTTAAAGCTCTGCATTAATATTTGCACAAAGCAGCAGAAGGTGGCACAGAGTCTGTCACATGCAACTGTACGTGTGATTAGCTGGTGACACTTCACTGCAGAACATGTACATGATTTACTTTGGCACATCTCGCTCCTTCAAGTTTCATTGTCCTTCACACAACTGAGATAATTGCAGTAATGTTGTCTATAATTAATGCCAAGCTTGATATACATGCATGAAGATTTGTAGATCTACATTACTTTGGTTGACACAAGGGAGTTTTATACGAGAAGCTATGCAGACCACGTCCATTCACAGCAAAGCAGCAGCAGCAGAGAGAAGACAATCTTATGAATAATTCTGAATTCAGAGCGATCTGCTTTTAACACGGCCGTGAAGCCACTTTAAAACAGCTTAGCTTATTATTAGCGAGACACTTAAGAAGTGTCTTGTCCGGAATGGCCGACGTCCTCGGCTGACCTGATGTGTGGCGAGGCTCACGTTACCCAGACGGAAATATCGTCATCATCTTGTTAGCCTTCTGATGTAAGCCTGAGGCATGGTGTCAGATGGTCTCAAAATTTACAGCTCAATTTGGAGGCCACAGATCCAGCTGAGTATGGCTGTGGGCTGTCTTATAATGAAAATACCAATCCAAATTAGTGGCACTTGCCACAAGCGAAATGTTAATATCAGAGCTGGAAAAAAATGCTACTGAGGGGAGGGAAAAAAAGAGGTTGCTGTTTACGGTTGTGACATTCCCAGTGTTAGTGAATGTTCTAGGATTTTCAGTAGTGTTTGATATTTTTGCCATGCCGCATGTGGAGAATGAACAATGGTGGCATGTTGATGAGGGAGTGTATATCTATAGGCCTTCTTTTATATCAGTGTCATTGAAAATTACCATTGAAGGCTTGGATTATGGAGGACAGTGCCTATCTGCAGCACTGAGGAAAACAAGGGGCGTGACTACCTGGATAGAAGCTAGTGCAGTGTCTCCATTAGGTGCCTCACCCTCCTGCCCTCTGGCGCCAAGTAAATTAAAGCCTTTCTTTTCTGCTCCGATTTTCCACCAATGTCATGCTCATTACAGAAGGATATTGCCATCGACTCATACAAATAATGAAGGGAAATGAACACATTACTGTCTGGGTGCAGTAAAAACACATTTATCCTCTCATCTATTCTCTCAAAAACAGCATGAATCCCACTTTAAAACGATTTCCGTTTGAATGAAGCAAAAGCTTGAATAAGCTTTGTATTTGGAGTCTAGCTCAGAATAGAAATCCCCCGCCACCATCTTTCTATCTGGTTTGTTTGTGTGCAAGGCCAGTCTGTGTCAGTGATTATGTGTCTGATTAAATAATAGTTTCATAAGGCATACCACAGGCATGTCATATGCATGTTTCACAGCCTCAAGTGAGACTCAAAGAGCAGAAAGGAAACTCTGATGGAGGATTAGGATGTAGCTCTCCAAGCTCAGGTTGCAATTCTGCTTTATCGTTTACATGTTCGTTCATTTCCTGTCCTTTGCTTGCATGTTATACAGTACTTCATATAGATATAGCTATATAGCTGCCTAAAACAACACTCATTTTTGTGTTACATTCAGCTGTACACTTTCACACAAAGGGTACTAAACGTTACCTTTCCTGTAGCTGGGGTGCTGGATGGTTTCTATATTTAATTTGCATCATTGACCTAGAAAGGAACATACATATAGTGTGCTAATGTAAAAACTAAAAACTAATTCTAGACCATTTATAGCTCATATCTAGCTCCACATTACCAGGTGAGTGATACTGTACGTATTAAAGGCACAAAAGATGTGATTGAAGGTACTACCCCAGTGACAAGGAAGGGTACAGTACTATTTTTCTGAGAGTGTAGGAGCAGAAAATAAATAGTAAAAAAAATACTGCAAATATGGGTGACCCTGACTGCAATAGAACGTGGGGGGGTTAATGTCAGTGCTGATGTGCAGTGAAGTGTGTTATGAGCAGCACATATTGATAGATAATGATTTACTCAATCACAGCTGAAGCGCCAGAGCTGATTGGCTTATATGACAGTCCCCAGTGTCCTCCCTGCACTTTTTTTCAATTAGATACCCATTTTATGTTGTAATGGTCCATTTACTAAGGTTTATGCCTGATGAGTTTAGGCCAGGGGTAATTACAAGGATTATTTACTTCTGTTAATTGAGGTCCCACATTTGCATGGGCGGTAAAGGTTAATGTCCTTTTGATATATATTTTCCTTCCTCCTCTGCAGACTGAGATGTTCCTGCGCGGTACAGGAGTAGCTCATGTAAACCAAACGCTCAAGGGTGAAGGATTAGACGACTGCTTGTGTTTCTGACCCATGTCAAAAGATATACCGTCTTCTGGCATTTTTAACATTTTGGAATTGTATAATCAAGGTTCATTTTTAAGCTCAGCTGATGCCATGACTTCCTTCTTTGCCCCAGGTTGGTGTATACCACCGCTGCTTTAAACATGTCAGCTCTTTAACTGGATCCTAATCCTTCTCATTCTCCATGCCTCTTAAGCACATGTAAATCATAGGGGTTTATACTAACATGAAATTTATATTTGAAGCAACATCTGAGTGCAAGCCTTTTTCCCCTACACTTTAAGTGACTCTGCGGTCACGCTTTTTAAATAATCTTTCCTTTGGTATTTTAAGGCAAGATACTAAAGGTAGAAATGACAACTTTGGTCTTCTCTTAAACTGTAGCAATAAGTACATGGACATGTAGCAGACAAAGTATTATTTCACTGTCTATATTTATTTGTCCAGTCCTGGCCACCACATTATCTGAAAGTTAGCTCTGCCTACTTGGCACAATCACATCATGTCATATATCCTTGTACAGCTTGGTTCCTCATGTATATGCATGTCAATGGATGCATCTTTATGATATACATGTCAGTTTATCATTATAAACCTTGTAAACCAGACTAACTAGAGTGGACACACAAACCACATTGTGTATTTGAGACTGTTTCTCTCAACATCAGTTTTATTCTTTATTCAGAGCCAAAATCTCAGTTTCTAGATGATTTGCACTCATAAAAAAAAAAAAAAAAATCATTTTAGGGATAGGAATGAACTATTATTATTATTATTATTATTATTATTATTATTATTATTTATTTATTTATTTATTTATTTATTTATTTATTTATTTATTTTAATCAATGCAAATCATCTAGAAACTGAGGAATTTCCCAAAATGTTGCTTATTGTTGAATTTAGGTTATATTTTATAGTGGGGGAAAATAGCATAAAGGATTTTGTTTTATAATGGAGCATGGCATGTTCTTTATTAAACAATAAAGAAATTATTTTCCAGTAACCTTTCTGTAGAGGATTTCCTCCTGAGCATATCTTTATAGGAAAATAAATCTTTTAATTCTTACACAGTTTTCATATTCAATACACATGCATATTCAAATAAACTGTGCATCATTTGCATGAATAAGTGTAAAAATTATATGAAAAAGTTCCAATATGATAAATACTTGAATGTCAGCAATCAACTGGCAAAAATTGACTGTGATATCTATAGTTCTGAAAGTGAATTGGATAATAATAATAATTTTAAAAAATCAAAGTAAATTGAGTTTTTTTTTAATCCATAAATGACCTTAGTGCCTTAAATCGCCAAAAAGAAAAAAAAAAAACCTAAACAAAATGTTAATCTTCAATAGAACCAATAGAATGTTAATTTCGTTATCTAGAGTTTAGTTTAATTGGCTTCCACAGATCTCTTTAAAATGTTTTTGGGTTCAATAAAAATGAAAAAGGAGTCTGAATCTCCAGCTGTCAAGATAATAAATGAGGCCATTTCATCAGTAAAGTCTTCTGACAGAGACGCCGTGCACTTTCCTGACACAATTATCCTTTAAAGTAATGAATCATGTAAATATGTTAAATATTTCACATGGTTCTTGGGGCTTAGAGCTTAAAGCGGTGAATACCAAGATGATGTGTTTTTTTATCACACTAAAAGTGTTTGTTCAGTGTCAGGGAAAGGAATGAGGTAGAATATAACTTTTGGGTTACAGCCGCTTTGGCCTTTGATCTTTCCTTTAGTTCGATAGCACCATGTTTCTCATGTTTTGTGAGCTACATTGCCTCACTACTTATAGCATTATTGGCTGTTTTTGATTCGTCTTATTCAGTGGTTTTGAATACAGATTCAATCCTGACAGTATGGCCTTGAGCTCCTGGCCTTTTCCACCTGATCCAGTGGCATAAAGACAGAGCTGATATCCACTTGCACAATGCAAGCTTTATATTTTGACAGTATAACCTTTCTATGAGAACTATCTGCATTACCCATTATACAGTTCATCATTTGTATCTTTTAGAGTCGAAGATGAAGCAAAATATCACAAGATTGTCACATTTGCAGGTATCTAGGTGTAAATCTGTGAGCTGTTAACAAAGCAGCTAATGTGACAGGATGTGTAGCCCCAGAGCAGTGGGACATCAGCGTTAGAGACAGTGATGAGAGAGCAGCTGATGGAAACACTCCAGGCATTTGATGTGACTCTCTTTAGCATGGATACTGTTACACATGTTGATCCTATTGACTCTCCTCTCTTTGCTCCTGAGTTTCAGTGTGTATCGTGTCTCAGTCCTCCGGGAGATGTGCTCCTCTCCCCACAGGACCCGTGCAGATCTGCCTTCAATTAAGGGATTACTGTATGTCAACATATGACTTCTCTTCATTGTGTGTGTTTTTCAAACACCAAGGTGTGTTTCCCTCCATTACTGGTTGGGTTTCAGGTAATTTGGGGTAAAAGGATGGCAAACAGATAGGCCTCGCCTGACACCAGAGTAAAAAGGAAACACAATCAGCCACTTCAACACAGCTTAAAGGAATAGTTCTCTCTCAGTAACGTATCAGATTTACACAGTTCTATGTTGCTTTCTACCTGACTTATAAATATATTTTCTTTTCATGCCACAGAATATGTGAGCAGTTTCACACACACACACACACACACAAAATAGCTTAAAAGTACAAAATAATGTATCTGATTTGACTTGATTAAAGGCCCAAACTATGTTAAAATCACAGAATTAGATCTCAATATATACTGTAGGTAATCAGCCAAGACATGTTTGGTGAAAAAATAAGTACACCCCATGGAAATTGTTGCCTTTTTTGACATATTTGGACAAGCAAATATTTGATCATCTTTGAAACAGTACCTATTAATAAAGTTGTTATACCTGAACAAAACCACAAGGAAAATGAGATTTTTTAAAATCATTTATTTAACACAAATATCAATAGATGTTATATTCTTCTGAGGAAAAAGTAAGTACACCCTTGGCCTCAGAAGCTAGCATTCCCCATTAGCAGATATAACTTCTTGTAGGCATTTTGCATAAGTGTTTTTTTTTTTTTTTTTTCGAATTTTTGACCACAATTCCATGCAATATTCTTTCAGTTGCGAGATGCTTGAGGTTTTTCTTGCATGTACTGCTCGTTACAAATCCACCCACAATATTTCAATGGGATTCAAATCCGGGCTTTGACTAGGCCATTCCATAACCCTCCATTTCTTCTTTTTGAGCCGTTCCTTGGTGGATTTGCTCGTGTGCTTAGGATCATTATCCTGTTTTGGGTTGCATTTGTTTGCGGTGATGTCCCCTCTTAGAAAATTCGCACAAACGTTGCATAATAGCATGACTGACATGTGAATTATACACATGTAGTAGACTTTTCACATGCAGTTTTATTTTCATGAATGATTTTTTTCTTCATATGATTCATTTAGTTACATTTTCACATCATTCATATGTCACTTGAGTTGAGTACTTAAATAGAGTACATGTGTACAATTCCAGAGCATAACATGATGAAACGAACCTTTGCATGTTTTTCACATGGGATCAGATATTATTCACATTATCCCGTGTGAAAAACATATGATGACATGTCAAATGGGTGTCATTATTCCATAAGGGTAACCTTTTAGTTTCAGTGTCGAAGTAGTAAACTCCAGATGCAAACCATGTGTGACTGACTACTTTTTGCATAAGGATGAAAACTATATGAATTTAATTTTGGTCAAACCATACCATTAGTGCTAATTAACTCAAACTTTTATCACTTTTTTTTTCCATCCCTAACACGGAGGAGGGAGCCTAAACAGTGAAAAAGTGGATCTGAGTTAGTTTGTGTGCGTGTGTGTGCGTGTCTGTGTGTGTGTGTGTGTAAGGCTGTTAGCCTCAGGGCTTTAGCTAATGGGCCACCCAATTCCCAGCAGGCCCTGAGGCTGCAGCAGCTCAACATGAGTGGACCCTTATCATTAACTCTCAAGCACTACTCTTGCCTTAGCCATGTTCTGGCAATCTCATCAAATAACCTCGCTAATTATCACTCCCTGTCTTCTGTATACACACACGTGTAAAATATGCCAAACAGAACCTGAGACTAGCATTTAACCCATTTTTCAAAACCCTTTAGCAACATTGTGAAAATTGTAAGTGAAGTTTGCCAAATGTCATGCATCTTTCGCAATTAAAAAAAATAAAATAAAAAGACTATGCAAGTTGCAGCAGTTTTAACAGCAAAGTTTTTGCTGGTCAACCAGCATGGTCAGAATTGCAGCACAAACCAGCATAAACCGCCAATCTAAGCTACATTTTGCATCAAGTCTGAAGAAGCTAATGCCATATTGCAAACCCATGACATTCCATCATAGCCATAGGAGTTTCCCGTTGATTACTGAGGTATCTTCTAAACCCAGAAATGATTCAAGTCTTCAAAAACAATATAAAGCCTCAAACATTTGAATTTTTTTATGTTACTAGCTCTTGGATTACATTTCAGCCTTTGGCTCAAGAATTCAGCATTAATATCAGCATTTTAGAAAACTCAGCATGGGTATTTTCTTCTGACATTTCACTGTGGTGGTATACAGGAGGTGTGGCTTCTCATAGAGTTGTTCAATCTTGAGAAAAGCGAAGCACTACTCGTTTTGTTGCCTTAAATAGAAAAGCAGGGATACTGTAATAGCTGTGTTCAATCCCTGCACTTGCAATGTTAAAGTTTACAAGTGGAGTCCTATTTGTATTCTCTTTACCTTTCTTGATTTATGAATCCCACTCTCCAGCTCTCAGTGGTCACTGAGAGGCTTTCTGAATGCTCAGAATCCTCTCACTATAACAAGGGCAGTCTGTAGACATCCATTACACCAGGTCCTTTGCTTAATGCATTCTTTTGTGACTGATGTCCTTTTAAACGCAGCTCATAATCTCCTTTCATATTGTGTATTGATATCCAGCTCTTAACGCGTTATCTCTGCATATAAACATGGGTAATGGCAATCGGAGTGTTTACGGGAGCTAAAGGGACACTCGCCACTCCATTTGCATAAGAATGTGACAGCAGGCTTAAATCGCATCGTGCGCTACTCTGCGTGCTTTCAAGGTCAATGCTGGTGCTACTTTTCGCTGCTTTAGGTTGTTGCTGTGGTTGTTTTTAAAACTCTTGCTATCTGAACAATGACGGCGTAGTGAATAAGAAACATGGAGCTACTTTAGACAATGCTGTATGGGATTGATCACAGACCAGGGCCCAAAAAGTACCGAAGGGCCGTGTGGTGTTTTTTTTTTTCTCGCTGCTGTCCCCACACTGATTTTTTTTACTTAGATATCTAGTATCCACAAATGTGCTTAGCTACAGTTATGGTAATGTTATGGTAATGATCTGCACTTATATAGCGCTTTTTTTGAACCTTAACAGTTCCAAAGCGCTTTACCATTTCTCATTCACCCATTCACACTCACACACCAATGGTAGCCGTGCAAGGTGCTAGCTTGCCTTCGGGAGCAACTTGGTGTTCAGGGTCTTGCCCAAGGACGCTTCGGCATGTGGAGTCATGTGCGCCGGGAATCAAACCACCAACCCTACGATTAGTGGACGACCCGCTCTACCACCTGAGCCACAGCTGCCCATAGTTACCTTTATGTTACGTGGTCATAGGTAACTAGCTAAGCTACCTGCCTTGCTACTTGATGGCTCTATACCCGTTTTATGCTCCAAATATTTTTTTTTATTATTTCTTTTCAGATTTTCTTTTTTCAGATTCTAACAGGAATGTTTTATAAATCCCACTCATGCAGTTATTATTATTATTATTATTATTATTATTATTATTATTATTATTATTATTATTATTATTATTATTATTTTCACACATTTCCTCATTTCCCAAAATATAGGCCTAAACAAAGTAGTAGCCTAATTTAAAGCACTGTGACCCTGACCAGACAGTTACTAAGGATGAATAAATTATCGTGCACAGTCATGTTAATGAAGTGGTCTTTCCTTGTTCTGCGACCTTCATATCTGACCATTTACTCATGCCCATGAGCTTCATATCTGACCACTTGCACCTTTAGCACCCCAGGTTCTGATAGAGGAGCTGTTGTTGGGTTCAACATAAAACGTTTACTTCAAAACTTCAAAAGTTCTTTCAGAGGGACAAACCAAGGAACCTTTAGGGCTCTAGATTGAACTTATTTTAATGTATGTTCAATGTTTGAGATCTTGTGTTGTCAGTCAGCAGGTGGGCGGTGGAATTTTTGGGTCTTGGGTTGTTGGTACTTCATCTGGGATCTTATTGACTTTTGTGCCTTTTGAAAAGATTTTTGAGTGGGGTCTTGCCTTTTGCAGCTCCTGTGCCAGCTTGCTAATTGTTGATGTATATAATGTATAAAATCTATAGCTGTACTCTTCGATGGTTATCGCTTCTAGCGTTCTAAAGTGGGTCTACATGAAACATTTTCTAAAATGAAATGCTCTGTTGTAGGGTTGAACCGGT
The DNA here is from genome assembly GCF_023375685.1 of Ictalurus furcatus. Classification (NCBI taxonomy): domain Eukaryota; kingdom Metazoa; phylum Chordata; class Actinopteri; order Siluriformes; family Ictaluridae; genus Ictalurus; species Ictalurus furcatus. The sequence continues at coordinate 27,319,477 of NC_071265.1, read as the reverse complement.
AAATGCTGCTCAAGAGGAACAAACTAGCTCTTTTTTTTTAAGCGCATGAATGTAAAAATTAACAGCTGTGGAGTTTTTATTCAGAGATGGTCACGGAATGAATTCCTGATAGACAGCACAAAAGAGTGTGCATCTGTCCAGAGTATTTATTCACACATCATTTTAAAATGAGATGATGGTAAACGCCAGTTAAGTAGCTGTCAAGTAAACTGGATATGTTGGGTCAGAATCTGTTCTGTAAGCAGAGGCTAAAGTGCAGTGGTTAATGTTCTGTATGCTTCTGGAAGGTTGTGAGTTTATGTACTTGGTTCTACGCTTGGGTTTTATTCCCCCTGGTTTGTAATTCCCTTTGGATGAAAATCGTTTGCAAAATGAATGAAGGTAAATGAAAGAACATGAACTGAACGTCTTTACACAGTCAAGTATGTCATCATAATAACAACAGCATTGACTAAACACAATTTTCTTGTTCCTGCAGCTCCCTGTTTAGCTCTGTGCCTCTCCTCGTTAGAGCTGCATAAAGATTAAGAGAACGAGTGAGTACTAACTCACTTCCTCGAGCCTGCAGGGCAGCAGCAGCATGCTAATCTGCTATCAGTGTGGCATTCTCATTTGGCTTAAGAGATAGGCAAGCTTTTATAAGCAGCACCTCCGGATACAGCCTAGATTTCCATACTCAAGATGATAAACTTGTTCTGGCACCTGTGTAATTTGCTAATGACACATAATTTTAGCATGAACTGACTACAAAGCAAAATGAGAGAGAGGCTCAAATTTCCACAGTGGGAGAAGAAAGGCTCTGTCGTCGCATCGGGGAGAGTTTTTAGACTGACGCCTGTGTGGTCATTTTAACTGTCACTTTCTTTAATGAGGTGTGCTCAGTTTTGGGTTTTATTTGCAAAGATCACAGAAGTGCCTGGAGATGGGTAGATTTAATTAAGGGAAGTTGATGAAAGCACAAAGCCGTCGCCGTCTCATGAGTGTTTCCTGTGATAACAGTGAACATCCTGCCAGTGACAGGCTGAGCTGGAGAAAAGCTACAACTGTCAGTGAGCCACACATCGAGAGGATTCACGTCACTTTTTTGCTTTTTTATTTATTTATACATGACTGTCAGTGGTGAAATAACTCTTAGACCAGCTGAATGAGTGTAGTTGTGTGAAGCCTTCTAACTCCTGTCTTAAACACGTTAATCGTGTGTTGTGAAGATTCCCATTTCTTGAATAATCTTAGGACAAAAATGAGTGGTTGATTTTAGGAAAGAATGAACAACATATTTGAGCATCATTAAACTGCAGCTTTTAGAGCCTGTTACTGACTACAGATATATTGGGTTTAAGCATCAGTGTACATAATACTAAAAAGGGATGCTCTACATTAAAAATCTGTTCAACAGACTATGTGCGGTATAGCCCAGACTGCTTTAACCCTCTGGATGAGGGCAAACTGCAGGTTGTCCATCATTACCAGCCTGGAAGATTAGAGAATTATAGTTCTAGAACACTTGCTCTGAAAAAGGATTTCAGATCCTAGGTGCCCATCGTTAACAGCCTTTGAGCTTTGAAGAAGCAACTTTGAAAAAGGCTTAAGCTCCACCCACTTGGCACAATCACACCAATCATACCAATGCCATATGTCCCCAAAACTTGGCTTATTGGTTGGGGGTTCAAATCGCACCTCTGCCCCGTGTGCGCTGAGTTTGCACGTGCTCCCTGTGCTTTGGGGGTTTCCTCCCCCAGTCCAAACACATGCATTGTAGGCTGATTGGCATTTCTAAATTGTTTGTAGTGTGTAAATGGGTGTGTGAGTGTGCGTGCGATTGCACCCTGCGACGGGTTGGCATCCGGTCCAGGGTGTCCTCTGCCTTGTGCCCCGAGTTTCTTGGGATAGGCTCCAGGCTGGACATATAATTTACAGTATGCACCACTATGATATACATTCAGTTTATAATCCTTATAAACCACACTTACTAATGCTAACACCATTTAAAAATTGTTTAAAAAAAATGTTCCTATACTCAGAACCAAAAATCTCTGATTCTTAAAATGGTTGGAATTACATTCGATTTTATATTGAAAAAACGATGACAACTTTTGAAATCTTTTTTTTAAATTTTTTTTTTTTTATAGCAATCCATGGTGTTTTCTTGGTTAAACAATAAAGCAATGATTTTCCAACACACAGTTCTTTCACTTTCTTTAGAGCGAAGTAAATATTTGAATTCTAACACCACCCAAAGACTAGATTTTTGGTTTTATTAAATATGCAAATTGATGCATGTTTAATCAGATGAGGCCTCATTTACATGAATAAATATACATTTGTAAAGGGTTCCAATACAAAAATTACTTTAAATAACATAAGCAATCAACTGGTGAAGACTGATTGCGATTTCTGTTGTTTTTGAAATATGACTCTATTCACAGGCAGTGTCTTGTCTTAAGCTGAAATTTAAATGTCATAGCAGATTCACTGACAGACATAATGATCATCGAGCTTGAAAATAATAACATAGGTGATATGTTGGAGAGATTTAACACCCGAAATTTCATAGCTCTGTAAACTAGTTGAAACTTTTCACTCAAAGCTCTAGATATGTCATAAGAGAAGCTGTGAATGAAGTGAATTGAATGAGTCTTTACTCTGTGGCCTCTGTGTGCTAATTAGTATATCCTATCACTGTTAGCACAGACCACTAAGAGAGAGAGTCAACCTCGCTCTCATTATGTATTCTTATCTCCTTTCAGTTGAACATCGAGCAGATGGCGCCTCCATATCAAAAGATAATAATGATGTAGATAGGAAATTAAGGTGTTATTAAAGTCCATTATATATGAAGAGGGGGAAAAAAAAACAGGGAATTCAAAATACATGGAGGCATTAGTCGTTCCTTGATGATCCCATCTGTGTGTGTGTGTGTGTGTGTAAGTGTAGTCAAATGAACCTATACCATCCATTTGATATGCCGCAATACACACTGATACTAATTTTATGGTTTTCAGTCACCTAGGTCATACATCTTATAACAATGATGTTAACTAAGCAAGCGAGCTACGCTGAAGTGAACACCACCTCCATTACCTGCAGTATATAGAGAAAGGTAATGCTAGCTGGCTATCTAACTTTGCCACATGCCTTTTGGGGTTTCAGTAGCTTGCTGGGTTTCTTGGCTATGTAGCTAGCTCATATTATTTGTGTTTTCAAACTACATAGTTTGGTGTCTAGCAAAGATGCCCATTACACATTATCCTGAGCATTATCTACAGTATATGCAATCACTACCAAACATCAAAGTGACGTCTTAAGGTTAATACAGAGCTTTCACAATGTAAAAGATCAAAAGATCTAGCTAGACAATAACCTCAGTCAACTAGTTAACAGATTATCCGTGCATGTTTCTGCAGCTCGGATATCTCCACTGCATAATTTTCAGATTATAATGTTTCCTTTGAAGCGTTTTAAACTGAAGATACTGTCTCTGATAAAATGGGTCAGGGATGCTCATCTGTCTTCACCGTCTCAAGCTTTTCTTGCCTGAAATGTAGACGTTTGGCAGGAAACTGCTTTATTTTGATTGGCTTTTTACGCTGTTAAAGTTGATCAAAAATAAATGTAGCATAGTTGAAGATGAACATTTTTTTTAAAAAACTCAAGTAAAAGTACTGATTTAATTAATGTAAAAAAAAAAAAAGTCTAATTACAGTGAAACATGTACCCAAGTACGGTAAAGAGAGTAAATGCAGTTTGTTACTTTGCACTCACTTACATGTGACCATCCAGGCATACAGCTGAACAGAAGAAATGTGGAGGACCCTACACTGGTGTCACAACAGTCCATGACAGTACACCTCCCTGCCAGTAGAGGTCAATATCTCCAGATGTGTAATCAGTCGTTAATTTCCGGTTTGCACTGTACAAGCACATGTCTTTCAGTTCATCTTTGTGATGGAGTTGTGTAAATTCTGAACCATGGTTTTTGTGTTTAAGCTCACAGCCTTCTGTTCCTTGGACGTTTAACTGCTGGACATCCACAACCAAATCTATATGACTGCCTAATATTATATTCATTGGTTTTTATAAGCGAGTCCACCAACAGTGGCTCTTTGGCAGTCTTGGGTTTTGGAGTCACAAACTTCCAGTCACTTGCAAAAGAATTAACCATTAAGCTACCATCGCTACAAGTCAAAGCAATCATGTTTATTACTATCGGACCTAACTGGTGCTGTGTGACTCTAAGCTTAGCTGAGTGCTTTTAGCTCTGATGATGGAGCACAGCTTTTTTCACTTTCCAGCAGGAAGCCCACACCTCACAGTCAATATCTATCAAGAAGCTTTTGGCAAATACCATTTACAGAGATGGCCTGGTGTACATGCCAGCAGGCTTTTTAGGCCTCTTTTTAGATGCCATTATTAACAGAGTGACCAAAACTCTTGCATTAACAGCTTGCTTCTATGATTTATGATCAATATATCACCACTACAGGGTGTGTGATTGCTTCTGTCCAATCGATTTCAGGTCACAGGCTGAAAATTGCTTTATGGAATGTAAACCAGACATTGTTTGTGTGTAAATATATCTTTATTGCTGGACTGAATTTCAGCTGCTTTACTGAATCATAATAAGATTGGTCCTAATTCTGCTTGATTGGTTGCGTCTAGAAGGATGTTGCCGATCCATATCCAGCTGGTCATAATGTTGCTGTCTGTGTGAGAAGAATTCATTAGTAATTTTACATTTCAGTTCTGATAGTATGAAAGTGAAAAGCCCCAACTCATCTGTGTTGTCACTCAGAACGTGAACTTGAGCCACTGTGGAAAAAAAAAGTTTCAAACGTCTCTCACCAACAAAGGGAAGAAGACTCTTCATGTAAAAGGCTTGCCTCCCTTTGACATGTCAAATTATTACTGTCAGGGACCTCATGACTTGAAATTCCTCTGTGGCTTATTAGTAGCCTGCAGCTCGCTCTCTCTGCTTTAACAGGGCTGACTAATGGACATGATTGGCAGACTACACCTAAAAAAAAAAGGTCACAGCTCAAAAATGTGCCTCCTTATACCTATATACTGAACTGACTGTTCTAACTGTCTATTAATTATGTATATTGCATATAAAATCTCACTCTCTCTTTCTCACACATTCACTCTCGCACACACAATGGTTAATGTCATAACAGCTTATTTATATCTATAAAAACATCATGGATCATATATTTAACAAGGGGAGGGGGGATTAAATGATCAAAATATTGAAAATGGTCTGTTATAAATATATTAGAAAAACGATGACAGCCAAAGCTAGAGGTGAAAAAACAACAACCTCAAATCGGAGTGAAATAATCACAACAGCTGATTGAAATGCAGTCAATTTTTTTTTTTTTTTTTTTGCCTTGGTTAAATTAGGTTCGCTTGTGGCTGAGCATTTCCTCTTGTTTTTGTTTAAATGAAACACATCCATGTTAGTTGAATACAGATTCAATTCTGTTATCCAATAACATGTTCACTACTAAACAAACTGTTCAACAACGTGTTTCTGCCCCAGGCTGAGACTCTGGAGGGTGAGACAAGGAGGTTAATGCAGCCAGCAGAGAGAGAGAGAGAGAGAGAGAGAGTGTGAGAGTGTGTGCATGTGTGTGTGTGTGTGTGTGTGTGTGTGAGTGTGTGTGTGAGTGTGTGTGTGTATGCGCACATATATATATATATATATATATTAGACCCCTTTTCAGTTAGTAAACATTGTGACTTTTTTATGGGCGGAGCTTAGGTGGAGGCAGAACGCTTCCCCTGACCACTTCACTAACACTAGCTAGCCGATTTTGTTAGCTTGTTTTTTTTAACAATGACTGGAGAAAATCTGATTTTATCTGAATATGTAAGGTTACTCACTGTCCGGTACAACGGTTGTTATTTCAAAAAGTTGACTTTAACACAGGGAACCATACACGCACACTCAATGGATGGACGATCTGACTGGATTACCTCTTGTTGAGTGGCCTAACATCTACTCCTACCTGATAGAGAAACATGTATAGTAAAAAGAAACTGAGGGCGTATAAATCTTTACATGCCTATAACTATGTGCTGAATGGTCACGTACAAGACTTAAAAATTAGTTTATTTAACCTTACCTGATATGAAGTGTGCGCTGCAAACGCGAGCATTTTTGATGATCGTTTCTGTCCTGATGATTGTTGATCGTCTGATGATCGTTTCTGTTCTGTCCTTTTACTGCGTTTAACCACAGCTGTCGTCGGTTTTTTTGTCTGTCAGTGGCAGCAGCAATGTGATAAAATTTCAAATTGGACCTTGTACTCTGTTGATTCTGGCAACCAACAACATAAAAAGATGACAATTCAAGCTCCTTATGTAGCCGACTCTGTGCTAGTTTGTATTGGCTGCCTCCAGTTTTCCCTTTGTCTTTCCTCCAGCTAACGCTGTGACGTAATTGCAATAGGATCTATATATATATACACCCCCCCCCACACACACACACACATATATATATATATATATATATATATATATATATAATGTATATATACATAATGTTAAGATACTCCTGTGCTAAGGTGGCAAATTGTTAATAATATAAACCCTTTCAGGCGTTCGCCTGCTTGCGTTTGCTTTCATTCTTTTTTGTTGTTGGCTTCATCTTTCTTTAATTATGCTGTGAGTGATGGAGATTTGGGGAGAAAGTGAAAATGTGATATTTCGGAAATGATTGCTATGTTCACAGATTATATTTAGTAATAAAGCCTGTGTTTATTTCATTTACACCAGTTCCTCTGTTTTAGCGATGAATAAAATGCATTTCAACTCCATTGAAATTCAGCTCTAATCTAATGCCTCAGTATTAGAGAGTGCATCTTATTGATCTCAGATTATATCAGCAGCCTTCCTTTTCCAAGTTAACTGATATTTTCTATTTCTGCAAAGTGTAATAAATTGCCTGCTCTGTGAAAAAGGTAAAAGTGTATTATTTAGGATCAAAGGGCAGTTTATACTGACGACTATTTTTGAGACTAGAAACTGCCCGTCCTTTTTTGCTACACCGTAGAGCAGTTTAAATCCTCTGCATCTGTAAAGTAATTTGTATCTGTTATCGGATTTAGATGGACGTTGGGAAAACGGGAGTGTGGTTGTTTCTGAATCACATACAAAATTTAAGTGCAAATATTTAACTTGTGGTATTTAAAATATATACAGTGCGGTGAAAAAGTGTATTGTAATTTGTGTAGCTGTGATTTCTTCTGTTTTTGTGTATCTCATAGTAAATAGTTTTAGATCTTCAAACAAAATACAATATAAAACAAAGGCAACCCGAGTAAACACACAACACAGTTTTTATTATTATTTTTTATTGAAGAAAAAGGAAGGTTATCCAACACCTATCACCCATGTGAAAAACTAACTGCCCCCTTAAAATTAAAATTGTGCCACCTTTAGCAACAATAACTGCAATCAAATGCTTCTGATAACTGGAGATCAGTCTTTCACTTACTTCTAGGACTTGGACTTACAGTACTCCTATGCTTTGGATCAATGTCTTGCTGCATAATCCAGTTTTGCAGACATTCTCCTTTAGGATTTTCCTGTAGAGAGCAGAATTCATGTTTCCCTCAATTATTCCAAGTTGCCCAGGCCCTGAAGCAGCAAAGCATCCCCACACCATCACACTGCCACCACCATGCTTGACCGTAGGTATGATGTTCTTGTTGTGGAATTCGGTGTTTGGTATATACCAGATATAATGGGATCCCTGTCTTCCAAACAGTTCCACTTTCGACCCATCAATCCACAGAACATTCTCCCAAAAGGTTTGAGGATCATCAAGGTGTGTTTTGGCAAAATTCAGACGAGCCTTAATGTTCTTCTGGGTTAACAGTGGTTTTCACCTCGCCACTTTTCCATGTATGCCATTTTTGTCTGGTAGTGGAGTCATGAACAGTGACCTTTATTGATGTAAGAGAGGCCTGTAGGTCCTGTGATGTTGTCCTTGGCTCTTTTGTGACTTTCTGGATGAGTAATTGCTGCGCTCTTGGAGGAGTTTTGGAAGGTTGGAGGCTTCTGGGAAGGTTCACTACTGAGTCCCAGAGCCCTTGAAATAGCTTTGTAACCCTTCCCAGACTGATGCATTTCAGTCACCTGCTTCCTCATCATTTCTGGAATTTCTTTCAAATTGGCGTAGTGTGTTACTGGGTAAGACCTTTTACCCAACTTCATGCTGTTGAAAAAGTTCTATGTAAGTGTTTATTTGATTGAACAGGGTTTGCAGTAGTCAGGACTGGTTGTGTCTCGTCCATCTAAACCCTATTATTGCAGTTTCATAGATTTTGGGAATTACAGGGACAAATACATTTTCACACAGGCCCAGTTGGTAGTGGATATTTTATTTGTTTCAATAAATAACATTTATCATTTAAAACTGTATTTTGTGTTTACTATATCACACAGCAATTTTGTGTCTTTGTCCTATAGCAGATATTTAACTCTTTAACACATGCATTTTAGCATCGCCATAACATTTCCATCTAAGACACACACGCGTGTCAGTCTCTCCATCCCGCAGCATCCTGTAGCACTTTAGAATTTTTGCATTTGCTGAGATTTACAAAAGTTACTACAACCTTCATAATGAAACAATTCATTTAAATTACAACTATATCCAATATGCCATAATATTTGTTTGTTTGAGAAGTTAGCTTGGATAAAAATCTTAATGACAAATAGGGTACAGATTTCTGTCCCGTAGCATCCATGTCTAACATATGCGCATTTATTTAAGTCTTTCTCTAGTCTTGAACCTGCCAAGTGAAACAATTTAATCACTTTTGTACCTGTATTGTTGATTTGATAACTTGGAGGAAAAATGCACACATTTTAGCATCTCTGCCTCAAAGCATCATTATTTAACACACGTGCACGGCCTAGGTACCTATTTTCCTCCGATTATTGTTCCACTGCTTCTTTCTAATGACCTTGATTTAAATTACACAGCTGTGTGTGAACTTTCATGTGTCTTTCTAAAAGTAGACGAGAGTTTTACCATTAGCTTTGACTTCTACACGCTCCTGAGCTCCCTTTGGTCAGGGTCAGCACCCCTCTCTCTCCAGCACCGAACTCCCTTAAACAATTAGCTCTTATCAAATACGCACTTTAATTGGTTTAATTATCTCCTCTACACTAAGAGGATGTCTGTAGCCTACTTTGATAAAAGTCCTGTCCCGTTTTTTCCCCCTCTAACTGACAGGCTAATTTTCCGAAGTTAAAATATCCCACAAATAAAATTCACCCGCCGATGATTCCGTGTGTGGAAAGTTTTAAGAAGCACGTTTCACTGATTCAGCCAGCAGCAGCGCCAGCTAGTTTAGTTGTTTTGCTCATCAATCATGGTGAGAGGAGTGGATTACACCTAATAAAGGTGGCGTTGATGGCTGAGATGTGGGTGCTGAAACCGTGGCTGTAGCTCCTCGGCTGCGAGCGAGAGGTTCCATCTGGATCTGATCAGCATAAGGCCGCAGGACCTACCATAATCGCCCCAGAGTAACTCAGGTAAACTATCACAGATGTGAGATAATTGCGAGGAGTTCGCTCTCAAAACAATATAATTCAGAGGGACCTCACAGCCTCCGCATCACGACAGCTTTATAAGGAAGTCTAAAGGAGGAACTTCACCAAGGACTTTCAATAAAGGGCTCTTTGTGCTCAGTTCTTTTTTTTCAATTCCTGGACGGAAGTTTGAGGTGTTTGAGGTCATAACCATTGGTCGTGTTTATTTTTGGTCACTTCAATTTTAAACATAAAAGACCAAGTCAGTTCAAACTTCTATACAGTTGAGGTCATAAGTTTACATACACCTTGCTGAATCTGCAAATGTATTTTCTTTTTTTTAAAATAACTGAATTTACCCAAATGAACCAGTTTAAAAGTTTGCATATGCTTGATTATTAATACTGTGTGTTGTTACCTGGATGATTAACGACTGTTTTTTTTATGTGTTATGATAGTTCTTCATGAGTCCCTTGGTTGTCCTGAGTAGTTAAACTGCCTACTGTTCTTCATAAAAAATCCTATATATATATATATATATATATATATATATATATATATATATATATATATATATATATATATATATATATATAATACGATCATATGTAACCAATTGTATGTAAAGACCTAATAAATTAAATGTAAAAATAAATTAACAATTAAAAATAAATTAAAACTAATACATTTTTTTTTATTCTGTTTTTGCACTGTTCATAAAATACCGTATACTAGAAACACTAGCAGCATTTTTATTATAAAAACGTTAAGATAGGAATAACAGATTAAAAGGATGAAATATTGAAATGTGTTAGTTTAGAATGCATGTTGTTTAATATTTTGTTAAACAAGTATTAATTCTATATTCACTTGAAGTTTGCACAAATATGTCCAGCACTACCAAAGCCTTCCACTTCTCCTGTATATAATAATCACGATGGTAGCGTGCATTATGTAGGGTGTAGTATATAAATTGTAACTCATTAGAGATTCAATGTACCTTGTTTAACAGAGGCTTAGAACAAATGAGCATGTACTGTTGCTTTAAATTAGGCTTGCCGTCCCAGATAGAATTATATACACCACGCTTGCCTAAAAGTCATCTATTTGTGATTATTAATAATGGTACTCTAGGCATTACCCAAAATTTTGGATACTAATTGAATTAATTTAAAATATAACTCATGCAGCCACCAAAAAAACATAAATCTACTCAGTCATTTCCACTAAATTAGTATTTACAGGCCACCAGGGCACTCTTCTGAAGTTCTACAGGAATTTGCAGCCCTCCTCTTGAATCTAGTTGTTGAATAGAGAAAAAACAGTAATCAGTAGAGACTGGAACATTCGTTTTGATACTCCTCTCGCCCTCTGAACCTGCCTCATTCATCCTACTGCTCTACTTCTGCTCTGAGATATCTACACTTCTGAATCAGCTTCTGCTTATGTGGACAGTTTCACATGGACACCCTAAAGGTTTGCACTTCCCTAATAACTGCTGCTGTAATCATAGAGACTACGCTGTGCTCATCCCAGGACTCTTACTCCCAATATGCTCATGCCGTTCAGCACATTTAGTATTGTTTGCTTGTACATGTTTACAAATGGATACTATGATGATTTATAATGCCACTCTTCAGTGTCAGCCAGAATAGTTTCTTTAGATTCTGGTTTTGAGTCTCTCAAGATTTATTTCTGGTGTCGTCTCAGAGAGTTTTTCATTGTCACAGTTAACTCTGGCTTGCTCATTCGGGATCTAGATCAGATTTCTAAGTGGTATATAAATAAAATCGAAGTGAGGTAAATAGTACATGCGGGGCCATATTCAGAGTTGAGTTATGCATGCACAGTGCCAAGGTAGTGTTAAGTAATACTGTAGTATTTGTTTTATACAGAGGACATATGCGGAGGCAGCATCTTAATTGAATATGATATAGTATATGATGTAATAAGTACAGTAGGATGCAGAATATAAGTTGCACTATAGTGCAGTATGTAGGGTGCTGTAACTAGGAGTCAGTTGTGCCAAATGTAACATGCATTTTGTATGCGGCAATGTATAAAGTACAGTTGCAGTTACAGTTGGAAGTTGCAATAACAAAGAGGCAGGTTGCCACAGCATATTAGGTGTAGTATGTAAGCCACAGTATGTTGGGTGTAGTATGTAGGCCACAATGAACTGGGTGTAATATAAGCTTCATTCTATGATGTATCATCCAATATACTACACCCAATATACCATGGCCTATATACTACACCAAATACACTGCAGCCTACATACTGCACCATATATCCTGCACCAAATACACTGAAGCCAGCATACTGCACCTTACATACTACTCCCAATATACTGCGACCTACATATTCCACCCAAAATTCTACATACCGCACCTTACTGTACATATTGCACCCTACCAACAATACATTATAGTATATATTACACCCAATATAATGAAACATACATACCGCACCTTACATAATACACCCAATATACTGTGCCTTACATACTCCAGTCTACATGCAAAGTGCAGTTACTGGGTATAGTATGTAAGGTGAAGTATGTCAGTTGCAGTTTATTTGGTGTACTATGTAACCTGTAGTATGTAGGCTATGGTTAACTGGGTGTTGTATGTAAGGCGCAGTATCTAGGCTGCAATATGTAATGGGTGTAGTATGTAGGCTGTACTATATTGGGTGTAGTATGTAAGGTGCAGTATCTAGGCTGCAATATGTAATGGGTGTGGTATGTAGGCTGTACTATATTGGGTGTAGTATGTAAGGTGCAGTATGCAGATTTCATGCAGAAGTGATGAAGTATGTATGACTTTTCAACAAATGTGACAAACTTGTGTTTGCCCACTTTTTGTCCTGTCCACAATTGAATCTTGAACTTATATAGGCTTCCTAAATGCTGAAAGGCCAGAAATCTTGCTCATGCATGTGTGGTTTTGACCCACCCCTGACAACACATTTTTCAGGAAAATCAACGAGTAAGTATCTAGCTGTAAAAATGATAATTTGCCCAAGATGCTATAAAAGTTTTATGTATTTATTTGCCCTGAAAAGCATCCACTGCTTTATTAAATGAGGAGAAGAGGGCGAAGACTCAAGGCTCAGAGCAGAAACAGGTGCTGAGGAAATAAAAAGCTTTTTTTATTAATCATGTTTGGATCCAGCAATTACTTTCTCTCCAATTACCTTTTCGCTTTTTTTTCTTTGCCCCCGAGAAATAGTCCTCCTTTGGCTCGCTAACACGAGCGCACGCACATCTCCGAGAGGCTAAGAGCCATTTTTGTGGTCATGCTTTAACAGTGTATGACTGGAGGGGAGGGAGAATCAATATAATCAGGAAGGAAAAACGACAGAGAGAAGAAAAGAGAGAGACAGTTGGATTCAGCCCATGCATGTTCGAGGGTATTTTCAGTAATTGTAAATAATTGGTTGCTTCGCGGAGAAGTGACACGGATGCCAAGTCATACCAGGCTACATGGTTGAATATTCTAACTAATTGGCTCTTTCAAAAAGGCTAAGGCATTTTTAAGGTCCTCAAATTGGTCTTCTCTCCTTCAGAGAATGGCACGAGTGCCAAAACTAATTAGACCGTTGCTGATTGTTTAGAAACCCAAAGTGCGCTAAGGCAAACCAGACGAGAGCGAGAGAGAGGCCGAGCCAGGAACTGCTCTACAATGTCTCAGCTGGGGAGCAAAAACAAAATGGGCCTTATTGGGTAAGAACTTCACAACAAGGATTGCTTTGACAATATGCGGTGTACCAGCACAAAAAACCCTCATTTCAGATCTCTTTAATCTGAGCATATGTGACTCACACACACACACACACACACACTCTCTCTCGCGCTTTTGTTCTTCAATTGGAGCTGTGGTTCTATGGAATGGCATAGAATAAAGTCCCTAATGAGACATGGTTGTGGTTTGAGGATCTTGTATCACACAACGCTGCAGCATTTTAATCAGAGAGAACATTTAGCTGTGTGTTTATCAAGCGCTGTCACGTCGGCTCTGGGCTTTAGCGGTTTCCTGACCTTTAACCTGTGTTCTCATCAGTGACCGTACGGACTCCTGTTTCCATTTGTTCCTAAAATTACAGTGCTTATTATTCACAGCTTGTTGCCCTTTAACAGAGGAAATTATCCAGCACTGTTTTGACTATACATATTTCCCTTTCTTAATTCATCACAGATGCTTATGTTCTCTGTTTTACTCCAAAATTGTCCACCTTACATGCCTTGTTCCATCCCTCAGCCCCGTGTTCTGGTGTGTCCTTTACTTTATGGCTAGAAATGTGTATCGGGCATGCATTAATTGTGCCAACTGTGGAGCAACAGCTCATTTCCCATGGTGCACCTCGGAGGGTTGGGTTTGGTGTGCCATGGTACAACAAAGCTCTGTGGAACTCTGAGAGATGAAAATGGAGTGAGAGAGAGAGAGGGGGAAAGAGAGAACAGGCCAGTGTGTCCTAGTAGCCTCATTCTCCATGCTTGCAGAGCATGTCCCAACTGTTGTCAATTTATCAATGTAACGTGCACTAGTGGGCACAGTTTGAGCCTCCATTAGTGCAGGTGTTTCCATCCATCTCTGCCTCCCTCACTTACTCCACCTTGTCAGAGGAAACTAAATGGGGCATTTGAAGAAATGTAAACAAGCCTCAGTGGACGATTGGCGCGTCCTCGGGCCTAAACACAGAGGAGGAGTTCAGGCCTGCTGTTCAACAAAAAAAGGCTCTCAAAGTGCTTTATACAGCTCCATTTAATCACTCATCACTCGTTTTCTCTCTGGGAAGACTGTCAATCTTTTTGCTACATCAGTCTTTTTGCCATCTGTTATGTTTTTTGGGGTTTTTTTTCAGACAGGAATATCATTGCTGTCTGTGTTATGGACCATTTTGACTCTTAATAATCAAAACGCAATTGTTGTAAGGGTTTCTAATTTGTTGAGTGAACAACACACATGGATTCTCTTCATGCATGCACATTAAAGTGCGGTTTATTCACACATAATGAACAATAAACTGATGGAAACAAGCCAGGTTTGATCTTCAGCTTCACTATATTACTTTTAAAATCCGAATATTTTGAAAATCCAGGGCATTGCACACTTCCTTAATGATTTCCATAGATTTTTATGCCAAAACCATACAATATGACTGGAGACTACACTCTAACGACTAGGAATGGCCGATTATTCCAGTGTTTTGTTTGAAGCAGCTGGAGGCGAGTAAATGAGATCTCACATTTGCCGACAGAATTCGGGAATGGCCTGTGGTTGGTCATTTACAAAGTCAGTAAAACAGCATCTTCCTGTTTAATTAGGCATTCCTGGTAACATTTATTGGCAAAATTGATCACTTTCCATGCACTAGGAGACATTCATTCATCTTCAGTATCCAGTTTGTCCTGGTCAGAGTCAGGGTGGATGCAGAGCTTAACATGGGTACACTGGGGGATACATCCAGGATGGGATGCCAGTGCAAGTTCAAGGCTATGAAAGGCATGAAAAGCATTTTCCCATGTCCACGATGTTGTATTAGATCATCAGATTTGTATCATACAGGCACTTGTTCAGTAGCCACAACTCTATTACTTTCTCCTCTACTGATTAGCTCTACTGCAGCCGCAAATGTCCGGTCTTTTTCTCTACTTATGCTGTTTGCTGAAAACTTATTCCACTCAGTTTTCATAGGTTATGGCAGGATCCATTTAAATTCATATATACTACTAGACTACAGCAATATAGTCATGCTTAATATACTCCATCTTGGAATGGCTGGCTGAAAACCCATAAAGAATTAGAGTCTGTGCCCCTTGCACATGTTTCCATTTTCAGTGCCAAGCAACAGCTCCAACAGCCCCAAATCTTATCTACAGATAAGCTGACCAGAACAGATTTGGGCTAATTTGGAATAGTGATAAATTATATGATGTTTACCCTTTTTGTTAAAAATCAAAGTCTATTTTATTCATCTTAGATGAATGTTTCTTAAAGTGGGGTGGCTACCAACAGGCTGTGGGAACCACAACCCACTTTCCATCCATCCATTTTCTGTACCACTTTATCCTTCACAGAGTTGCAGGGAGCCTTGAGCCTATCCCAGGGGACTTGGGGCACCAGGAAGGGGACACCCTGGACAGGGTGCCAACCCATCACAGGGGACAATCACACACCCATTCACACACCTATTTATACACTATGGAAAATTTGGAAATGCCAATCTACCCCCTGACTGAGGGAGGAAACCGGAGTACCCAGAGGAACACCCCTGAAGCATGGGGAAAACCTGCACACTCCGCACACACAGGGTGGTGGCAGGAATCGAACCCCCAAACACTAGAGGTGTGAGGCAAATGTGCTAACCACTAAGCCACCATGCCTCCCACAAACCACCATTATCAAAGTTATTGTGCAGATACTGTACATAATATCAACTGGAATCTAATGACAATTTTATTTTAAATATAATTCATTATATGGGTGTACAATTCAGAAATATAAGACCCTTGGGCTCCAATTAGTAGCCAAAATATTACTGAACACATTTAAAAATGTGCCTAATTTTTAAATGGTTTATCTGTAAAATAAATCTATACTTAGCTGGTCTTTTTTGTTATTACAGTTAAATAGTTCCCTGACTATAAGAACCTCAGAACAGGTCTTCTGTAAGTTATAAAGCCTTAGAAACATGTTTCAAGCATTTCTCCTGGTTCCGTAAAAATAGGCTAGAGTATCCACATCTGTGAGTGGTAAAACAGCAACTCTTGTAATCTTTCTCCAGTTCCTTCCCTTTACACTCTATAATGCCTGATCATGTGGCGCAACTTCGTGCCCCACTGTCCCTCGGCCAGTAGTTTCTGGTTAGGTATTTCAGGTGCAAGCTGTGGGTCCTTCATTCATGATGATACTGGAGATTTCTGCCATACACCGAGAGATCTCTTTCATCAAACATACAGTGCAGCAGTGCAGAAGATGTGACTCATGCTACATCTGCTGTAATGGCATCCATTAGTGAGCACATTAATTTTCCAGGCAGTTGACTGTGGTTGTTCATGAAAGACTTTATTACTGGAAATATATAAAACTACCAAGAATTGTTTTTATTTCAGTACATACGTATCACTGGTGTATTTGTGGATCAGCCCTCGTACAGAGCCTTTTGGTGTGATTTTTTTTCCCCTTCTCATCTCCACAGCCATCTCCACAGGTCTAGTTTGAATATTATGTGTCTAACCAGAATAGTTCTAGATGCAATAATTAAAGCATGTCCTTGTGCAAATGCGCAAGTAGTTTTGCTGTTAACAGCAGTGTTGTAATAAAGGTGAAGCAATTAGAACAAAAGAGGCTGTTATATATTTCTGTTTATAGATGTCTGACAGCTCTGGATCTCTAATATACGAAACTATTCTCCCTGTAGGCATTTGGTTAATGAATGCAATAAATCAACAGTGTCATTTTGATAAAACTGTGAGAGATGTTCAACAGTGATTTAGTTCTGCATTCGATATGTATGGAACTAGGTGAACACTTTAAGTTACTCTGACCAAGTCAACGTTTCCAATACCATAAAAAAAAAAAATTAAAAATAAAAACTGTTGTTTTATGGAAATTCGTAAGTGCAAAAATGTGTGAGTTCACGCCAGATTCAACAACTCAGATGTGAGAGTGAGCTTGTGATGGAGTGAGTGAATTTATTTTGATTATGATTGAATGAATAAATGAATGAGTGACTGAGTGAGTGAATAATTGAGTGAATGGTTGAGTGAGTGAGTGAGTGAGTGAGTGAGTGTGCGTGTGTGAGTTGGCAGGTCCATGAGATGTTTAAACAATATTGGTAATATAAGAAAAGAAATGATTTCTGCCTGAAGGCAGTAGGACAACCAGGACAAATGACAAAAACACTGAAAAATGATAATTTATGCAAGTTAGGTGTCTCACTGCATTGTGTGTACTACATGTGTTTTGAATTTTATATATATATATATATATATATATATAAATACTGTAAAAAGTGGACTGAGACTTCTAGATGTTGTTATAGCAGTTTAGCAGAGTCTGAACAAATGTAATATGTGATCGGAGAGATCTTCTGCCATTTTTAGGGGTTGCTGATCAGAAGGTCACGATTTCAAGCCACAGCACTGCCAAGCTACCACTGTTGGGCCCTCGAGCAAGGCCCTTAACCCTCAACTGCTCAGTTATATGAATAAGATAAATGCAAGTTGCTCTGGATAAGGGCATCTGCCAAAAAGTTTCATAAATGAAAATTTAGAAACAATCACCAAAATTTGAATGTAATATATATTAGGTATTGAGAAATTATGGAAATTATGTCTTAAAATACAAATCAATAGTGAATGCATTTTAATTAACTTTAAAGTACATCTCTGTCCTAGATTGTCCAGACAAGTAGTAAGAGAGTATAGGATTGTTGAAATGTGAGACTGAAACTCCACAAATTCATGACTAGCAAAGCTACTTGCCTATTATTCTGTGCTGGATACTACCCTTAGGCTAGTCTATGTTCATTTCACTGCACAGCAGCTCCATGCAGCCAGTGGGTGAACATAACTAGCTTTTAATTAAAACAGAGAACAGAAATTAAAAGTAGGGGGATAGGACAGTGATTTGAAGACAGTATGAAGCTGTCAGTTGGTCATGACAACTCTCATAAGGAGCACTGCGTCTCATAACGGATGTAGAAGATCTATATTGTTTCGTTGCTCTAATTTGACCCTCCCAGCGATGGCTCAGGCAACAGCTCTGATGCAGGAACTGGATGCCCATTCTGCGCACCGATTAGCTAACTGTGGTCCATCAAGCAGCCTGGCATCTCCTCAAGCAGGGAAAAAAGTTGGAGTTAATGATGATTTGGAGCTCGCTGCGTGCAGAAGAAGCCAAGTCTACCCTGAAGCACAGAATGCTTCCATAGCACTGCACATTCCTCCGTTATTTTCTTTCATTCTGAACTTTCAGGACATCATTGTAAGTGGATGATGTACAATCAAGTCATCTGGAATCAGGATCAGAGATGACTGGTGAGGCAAACTAAGGAGAAAAGGAAAGACCTTAGTTGTAGTTGGTAGTTCTCTTTGCTTTGCAGTGTTTCATCCTTCTGACAATCAGGGCATTTTGCAGCCTCGTAGCTCAAACATTCTCCAAATGGGAAATCTCATCATTTCTTATTATTATGTATTATTTCTCGTTTATTATTTCTCATTAGGCCATTGTGTAATGCAATTAGAGCTTTGATGTAATGCAATGATATATATATATATATATATATATATATATATATATATATATATATATATATATATATATATATATATATATATATCCTTTTTGCCCTGGTATTTCCAAACCCTATTTAGATATTGTAGATGGCTAGTCCATGGTGCTGAAACACTTGGATATGGCAAAGATATTTGCAAGAATAGCCATTTCTTGTGGTGGCGTTTATCTTAAACAAGCAGCGACTGAATTATAGCTTTTAAAACTGAAATGCAATGATTGGCTTCATTCAGAATTGTCCTTTTATTTGAAGACCATTTCTAGGTTTCTGATTGATGATTAATTTGCCAATGGGTTAAGAGATACTTAAATGGACAAAAAGCATGCCGCTTCATTGGGCATACAGTACTGGTGCCCTTTCATGTGCTGTGATTGATTTATCATGCACTAGTTGGCAACAGCAAAACCACCATTTCAAAGTTTTTGAATGTTTTTGCTACTGTTGTTTTGAAAACACACAACTGATGGCATTAAACTTTCTAAAGTGTTGTGTCTGTTGAGGAACTTATTATGAAGCAGGCATTTAATGTGGCACCAACCTTTTGAGCAAAGATTTTTGTTAATGCTGACTTTTTCACATACCCATGACCTCCTAAAATGAATGAGTAGAGTGGCTTTGATTATCTGTATCTAGTTTTGTGGTAGAGGATTAAACATTACCTTTTGAATTGGCATGTATCAGGCAAAACGTAGGAGGTAAACTACGTTGAATGAATCAGTAGTGTAAATAAGAATATATGATATAATATGATATGATATAATATGATATGATATTATAGGATGGGATAGGATATGAGAGAGAACATCTCAAATACCACATGTGCTTCTCTTTTTATAGTCAGTGTACAGGACTATATCAAGGATTTAAAAATTTTAGTGAGGTTTCATGTAGAAATGTAACCTAGTTCATAATTAATTATAATAATCACAATGCCTAATGTGTACTAATTTCATATCTGTTATATTATACTATCTATTATTCCATAAACTGCTCCGACTTCATTTAGGCTATTTAATATGATTATGTTAAATATTTTATGTTGCATTGATCTCTCACTCTTTCTCTGTGCTTGTCCTCTTTTTTCTTACTTTTCCCCACTGATACTGAATACACACACACACACACACACACACACACACACACACACACACACACACACTAACAAGCTGGTGTTATCACAACTAGCATGCTGATTTAGCTAGCATTGTTCTGAGTAGTTTACAATTTACAAACACTAATGACCCTCATAAAAACTCACATACATCATATTTTCCCATATAAGCTAAAACATGTATGTCATATCGATGTCAGATGCATATCTCTCAACAAAAATTTAAAATCTGTTAGTGTAGTATCATGTGAGAGGTGAACACAATGGCGAGTAAGTCTAAACCTAAAGCTGCTCTGAGGTCAGTCAAGAACCGGCCATTTCTGCTAATTGGGTTTTGGGATACAAGTTTTTCTGCATAGCAGACTTCCTTCTGCGACCAAATTATCAGGATGTGGCTGTCTCCACATAGAATACGAGTTGGTATGTGGGAGGTAAAAAACATCAAAGTTCACACTTTAGTGCCGTTATAGGTGGTTCCGGCCATGCTACTATACTGTCAGTTCCAATAAAAAGCTGTGGTCTCGTTGTCTGTTAGTCCCAGGGAAGGTGTGGCCTCTGCTCCTGTCTGTCCCAGGGAGGTGGGGCCTCTGTGTCTGTCTCTCTGAATGAAGGAGGTGTTACCTGTGTCTGTCTCTCTGAATCAAGGAGGTGTGGCCTCTCTGTCTGTCAATCCCAGAGAAGGAGGTGTGGCCTCTGTGTCTCTCTCTGTATCAAGGAGGTGTGGCCTCTGTGTCTGTCTCTCTGTATCAAGGAGGTGTGGCCTCTCTGTCTCTCTGAATCAAGGAGGTGTGGCCTCTGTGTATGTCTCTCTGAATGAAGGAGGTATGGCCCCTGTGTCTTTCAATCCCAGTGAAGGAGGTGTGGCCTCTGTGTCTGTCTCTCTGAATCAAGGAGGTGTGGCCTATGTGTATGTCTTTCTGAATGAATGAGGTGTGGAATATGTGTATGTTTCTCTGAATGAATGAGGTGTGGCCTCTGTGTCTGTCAACCCCAGTGAAGGTGGTGTGGCCTCTGTGCCACTGAGGGAGGCATGAATTACTCATATATTCATATTGGTTTAATTGTTTGCTAAATGAAATATATTCTCCAAGATGTGAATGAGTGTGTAAATAATTGTTGTTTGTGTGCATGGTGCTCTGTGATGGGCTGGCATCCCATCCAGGCTGTACTCCTGCTCCCAATTCATTTTGATCCAAAATTTGTCCAAATTTAAACTTAATGTGGTCCAAAATATTATTAATTATTTTTTTTTACAAATCAAGATGGATCAAGAGCATCTTGAAATGGATCAGTAACAACTGTTTTTTATAGACCGATTGAACTAAGCCCAGGCTAGACTCATAAAGGAAACATTATATAAATTGCTGGCCAGTGGTTATCATTCAAATTGGATTGATCAGATATCGAGATGCACATGCTCACCACTATTCTACTGCTCCCTATCTGTAGACAAGCTTTCTGATTAGAATATTCATCATTTCATCATCTTATTTTATTATTCATAAGACCCAGATGCAAGTCAATTAATTCCTGCTGATTATGACATCGATAATTGCACCTTTATTGGATAATTTATGGAAATTTGAGACTTAGGTGGGCCAGAGATTACAGCCTTCATTCTCACCCATTTAGTCAATTTAACCTGCGTTTACTCGACAAGGCTTTTCAGATACTGCTTGTTCTCCAGAGCCTTTTTTTTTTTTTTATCCGGGTCAGCCTGCTTAAGTGGTTTGGGGTACTTTGCCCTTGCTAAGCTAAATGGGTAAAAATATTTGGAAAGCTCTGAGCTCCAAGAGCTTCCCTACAGAGAACACAAGTTTATCATAAGTTTCCAGTTGTTTTTAAAGACAACCACATCCTTGCTGTTTCGGTTTCCTTTGGGTAGAATCCCTAGAATTTCTTAAGTATTCAATACAACAAAAACAAAGCTCTAATCTTGATTGGTAATAAAAATACATTATATAGTTTCCACAGTGCTCCTTTTCAATGTTGCTATGTTAAGATTAGATGCATGCATAAAGCTGATATATTGTAATGCATGCAATCTACAAATGAGACTTATTTAGTCAAGCTTGAGGACAAAAAGAAAGACTTGAAAGAGCATGACTGCCATACTCATTTGGAGCCCAGATACATTTCATCTTCTCATTTAAATAATTTGCTCTGAAGTGAACTTGATTCAATGTGAAAGTAATTACAGTCTATTATATTCAAACAAGATGTTGTAAACCTTTGGTCATGCTAATCAAATCTTCCTTTATTCCAAATTAAGATTCTACTTTTCTCTCTATTCTGCTACGTTTCATATTTGATACTTATTATCTGTTTTTCTTGATTATCCCTCAGCTAAAAAATGGACAAAAATTACTGCCCCAATGCGTACAAAAGGTCTGTTTCAGAGAGGGAAAAATCATTCTCATTCACCCAACAACAAAAGAGGGCAAATGAATCACACTTTCTATTTCCAGACGTCTTCTTTTGTACATGAAATCTCTCAAATGGATTACAACCTTATTAGTCTCTCTGTACATGGGAATCGTACATGCTCCGTTCTGTTTCATACACAAGAATCACATATTCCTGCTGTATTCCTGGTCTGACACAGAAGGTATACAGTAAGCATGTAATCGAATGAACAGATAATGTGTTCTAAACAGACACAAATACAGATACTGTACAAATGGGAGGTCCATTATTCATTTATTTTTATATTTTTTAGAAAGCTTGCCAGAAAGGTTCAGAAGGCATCTGGTTGAGACTGGAGGTGTGCATCGGGGGTGAGATCCCACGGCACGCATCAAAAAAGCCTTGTGCTTGGGATGTTTTTACTGTAATGTGGATGCACAAAAGGGGCCGATATGAAAATGCTGAGTTGTACGAGGAATTTACAGCATCGTTAGTAACCGCATGCGCAGTGTCATGGTGGTTTAAATTAGGATGTTAGTTTGATTAGAATTCAGAAACACCCTGATCTTCGTGGATGGCAGCTGATTCTTCTCAAGAATCTCCCGGTAAAGGGCTCCATTCATCGTTCCTTCAATTATATGAAGTCTGACAGGACCATGTGATGAAAAACAGCCCCACACCATGATGCTTCCACCTCCAAACTTCACTGTTGGTGTAGTGTTTTAAGGGTGATGTGCAGTGCCATTTCTTCTCCAAACATGGTGTGTAGTATGACAACCAAAAAGTTTCCTTTTGCTCTCATCTGACCAGACTGCACTCTCCCAGTATTTCATAGGCTTGTCCAAAGGAGTTGTAGCAAACTTTAAACGAGCTTCGCCATGCCTTTTCTTTAGTAATGGAGTCTTGTGAGGTGAGCGTGAGCAGTGAAGTGCATTGCCTATTGTTTTCTCTGTGACGATGGCACCTGCTGCCTCCAAGTGTTTCTGGAGCTCTTTCCGAGTGGTCCTTGGCTCTTGGGCTACTCTTCTGACTATTCTTCTGACTCCCTGGTCAGAAATCTTGTGAGGAGCTCCTGTTTGTGGCCGGTTGGTGACAGAGTGATGCTGCTGCCACTTGCGGATAATGGCCCCACTGGTGCTTACTGGACGATTCAGAAGTTTTGAAATGCATCTGTATCCGATTCCATCAATATATTCCGCAACAATAAGGTTCCAAAGGTTTTGGGAGAGCTCTTTGCTTTTACCCATCATGAGAAGTTTCTTGTGTGACACCTTGGTAACAAAAAGCCTTTTTATAGACCATCAATTTACTAACCCAGCTGATATTCATTTGCACAGATAGGAGGTATAATTACTTTCTAACTACTTACGGATTTCAGCTGGTTCCTTGCCTTACCTTGCCTTGGAGAACTGCTTTTTCTTAGCGTCTTCAATAATTTTTTCCTGTGTCATTCCACTTTATTACACATAACTTCAATTATGTACCTTAATGTTGTGAATTCTTTATATGTGTGGATTTCCTGAGTTAATGCTGATGTCTGGTGAAAATTTCATGTGAATAGCTTCATTGGAAATATATTTACTGAAAAAAATGTTGATGTGTCCGATACTCATTTCCCCCGCTGTATAATCCTTGTCTTACATAGGAAAACTACGTGCTATGTATGTTTTGTCTTTTGTACAAAATCATATGTGCTGTATATCTCTTCTGTAAACACATTGATCTGCAGCCCTTATGTCTTACTTTGTTATAGATCTTAACTCATGAAAAACAGGTCTGGCTGGGCTTTTTCATTTTTTATTTATTTATTTTACATTTATACGGTTTATATTTACACACATGCATCATCTCCCCCAGGTGTGTGTGTGTGTGTGTGTGTGTGTGAATGTGGAGCATGGAACACCTCCTTTAGATCATCAGTTTCACCATGAGGTGGTTCCTAACTTGGCGCAACCGAACGGTGTGAAACGATTTCCCGCTCTAGAAACGAGATTTCATTATCAGCATGACACACCCTTCTCGCCTTCCGGTGCATGTACGAGTGTAGAAATGAGTGAAACCATGGAAGAGGTGGAAAGATGAAAAGGGGGAGGGGAGTTAATGATTGTTTTAATGCTTTAATAACGACAAAGATGGGAGCATCTGATTGCCATCAGCTGGAGAGAAGAGTAAGGTTAACAACACCCTTTTTTTCAAAGAGAGAGCGAGAAAGACAGAGAGCGGGGAAAGAGAGGCAGGAGAAAAAGAGAGCATCTGTCTGTAACTGATAAGATTTACCTTTATCTGCGTGCCACACCTAAGGCAACGCCGCAGTCGCTTGATATGCTCTGCTTTAGTTCATTATGGCAGGTGAAACTCTCTCTGGTGTATGAAAGAGAGTGTTGTTTATGTCAGTTGGAGCTCTCTCGCAGGCTGAATTAGTCAGATAAATCAAAAAGGAAACACAGAGAGGGACTGTCACAACGACACCGGACCACAGGTGCACAAAGGATCATGCTGTTTGATCTACTTTTCATCAAGCTTCATGGGGATGTTCTGATATTTTCTGCGTTCCATTCCAAATGGAGATTATACTTTGTCACTCAGCTTAATTATGTGGTGGAATTTAATATGATTATGTAGATGCATGAGATGTGAGATCCTAGCATTTACACACTCATAGATGCAGTGCATTAAATCTCTTATTAGGCCTTGTTTTATTGATGTCCTACTAAATATTGTGAGACACACTGCTGAACAAATCTGACCTGTTTTTCTATTGGGATCTAAAGTTAACCAATCAGCATCATATCTCGGTGTGTTTCCAGTATATTGAAGGGGCGATATCCAATACAGAAAGTCCATATAGTTCAGCTCCAGGCACAATATGAGAATCTGATTTTGTAATATTACATCCTACATTTTCTCATTCTGTGCTACCAGTGGATACACACAATCATTCTGGAACATGCAGACACTTCCATACAATACCAACTGCTTTATTTATGGCTCTAAGTAGTTGACACGCAGCAATATGCCCTTTCCTGATTACAATAATAACTCAGTGCCGACTTTCCCATTTTGAGTCATATTGCAATCTCCCTATTATAGGGAGGACGGAGGAAATGGGGAGACGAATAGGATATCAAACAAGCAAAAACACGGAGTGTATTACCACTTGTCCTTCCTGTCTGAATACAAAGGCTCTGCCTCATGTGCTATCGCAAAGAAAACAGCTTAGCGGTGCGGGGCATTTGTTTTCCATTCAGCTAGGAAGGCACTTTGTCTTGCCAATCGTTACCTGTCTGGGAATCAGTTCCTCCATTAAGGCCAGAGCTGCTGTCTGGGGCTAAATTGCAATTAGTGGCGCGGCAAGTGAGTCTGGCACCGGTTAACTTGGGATATTGGAGTGCAGGGGCCCCGTAATCAGCCTTCGGTCATGTAGAACAATGCATAAAATTAAATTGACATTAATGAATAATTGTGTAATGGGAATGGAGGGGGTGAGCTAATTGCATGTTACGGCGAGTGTAATGCCCAGATAACCTTGTGTCTAATGCTAACTCTGGAGCAGCCTCTCTTGCTCGCCGGGAAGTCATTAGAGAGGAGGAGAGGAGATAATGCTGGAGTGTGGAAGGCCAACAATCGAGCCTGAGTATCTTTCAGCGTGTGTGTGTGTGTGTGTGTGTGTGTGTGTGTGTGTGTGTGTGTGCGTGTGTGTGTCTGTGTGAGTGAAACAGGCTGAAATCATTTGTATACAGTGTGAGTAGAATTAAAGGTCAGTTTGCAGAGCTAAGCACTGGCGAGGCAAGCAACAGCTGATTAGACAAAGAACTTTGAGGAAGGCGCAGGGAAAGAAAAACATAAACAGCTATTCTAACACTCTTTAGGAATGAAACATACTTATACTTAATATGAAATATTCAAAATAAAGACCTAAAAATGATATTATACCTTATATCACACCACTGTTGAATTTTTTAATATTATTAGTCAAAAAGTGCTCATTCATTTCCTACAACAGCAGTTCTGGCAGTAGTTCCGGCTGTGATTTAAATGCTAGGTTTATATTAGTGCATTAGTCCTTCAAAAATGTTAGCGCTTCTACCGTAACAGCTAATTCACAGGAACATATATGGCAGATGATAGGTGTTTATTTAGATGCGTATTTAACATTTATGGAAGGTGTCTCCAGTGTCAGCACATGTGTGAGTCTTCGAGATGTAGGAATGGCGAGCTCCATTTTCTTTTTATCCTCTATTAACTTCACAACAGAGAAAAAAAGAGAAGCTGGTGAGGAAACAAAGGTTTATAGCTGGTATAATGTAAGTGATAAACAGGAACTAACTTATCTTGTGGATGTTCCATAACTTTAATTGTAACTATAAACAGTTAAAAAAGCATGATTTTTGTTCATTAATAAATAAAAATTTGTAATCATTAGCAACCCAACATGGTATAAAAGTAATAAAATGACTGCTGCTAAAGGAAGATAATTCACTTTGGGATGGCAACAGTAACTCTGCTTTGCATCGGGCCATACCACACCATCCCAGAATGGATTATTTTCCTATAATAGCATACCCTGTCAAGTATTATTCATTTCATTTAATAAACTGACATAAATAATGACTTAACATATATAATAAAATACCGCCTGTAGCAACAGTCAAATATAAAGTGGGGGAAATAAGTATTAAACGAGTCAACATTTTTTTCAGTAAATATATTTCCAATGAGGCTGTTTATATGAAATTTTCACCAGACATCAGTATTAACTCAAGAAATCAGCAAATATAAAGAACTCACAACATTAAAGCCCATAAATAAAGTAATGTGAAAAAAAGTATTGAACACACTAAGAAAAAACAGTTCTCCAAGGCAAGGTGAGGCAAGGAACCACCTGAAATTCATAAATAGTTAGAAAATAATTATACCTACTATCTGTGCAAATTAATATCAGCTGGGTTAGTAAATTGCTGGGCTATAAAAAGGCTTTTTGTTACCAAGGTGTCACACAAGAAACATCTCATAATGGGTAAAAGCAAAGAGCTCTCCCAAGACCTTTGGAACCTTATTGTTGCGAAATATATGGATGGAATCGGATACAGACGCATTTCAAAACTTCTGAATCGTCCAGTAAGCACCACTGGGGCCGTTATCCACAAGTGGAAGCAGCATCACTCCGTCACTAACCGGGCACGAACAGGAGCTCCTCGCAAGATTTCTGACCAGAGAGTCAGAAGAATAGTCAGAAGAGTAGCCCAAGAGCCAAGGACCACTCGGAAAGAGCTCCAGAAACACTTGGAGGCAGCAGGTACCATCGTCACAGAGAAAACAATAGGCAATGCACTCCACTGCTCACACTCACCCGCAAGACTCCATTACTAAAGAAAAGGCATGGCGAAGCTCGTTTAAAGTTTCCTACAACTCCTTTGGACAAGCCTATGAAATACTGGGAGAGTGCAGTCTGGTCAGACGAGAGCAAAACTGAACTTTTTGGCTGTCATACTACACATCATGTTTGGAGAAGAAATGGCACTGCACATCACCCTTAAAACACTACACCAACAGTGAAGTGTGGAGGTGAAGCATCATGGTGTGGGGCTGTTTTTCATCACATGGTACTGGCAAACTTGGAGATTAATGGAGCCCTTTACCGGGAGATTCTTGAGAAGACTCTGCTGCCATCCACCAGGATGATGAAGATGAGATGTGGGTGGAGCTTCCAGCAGGACAACGATCCAAAGCATACAGCAAAGGACACTCTCAATTGGTTTCAGAGAAAAAAAATCAAGGTGTTCGAATGGCCCAGTCAATCACCTGACTCGAATCCAATTGAAGAAGATTTAAAGACAATATGTTTAGAAGAATGGGACAAAATCACACCTGAATACTGCGAACATTCATTTCTTCATACAGGAAGTGTCTTGAAGCGTCATTACAAACAAAGTCTTCTCCACTAAGTATTAAATAAATTTCAGTTAGCATGTTCAATACTTTTTTCCTGTGTCATTCCTCTTCATTACACATAACTTTATTTATGGACTTTAATGTTTGGATTTCTTTCTACTTACGGATTTCTTGAGTTAATACTGATGTCTGGTGAAAATTTCATGTGAATAGCCTCATTGGAAATATATTTACTGAAAAAAACGTTGACGCGTTCAATACTTATTCCCCCCACTGTATGCAGTGTGTAATCATGGAGACATGGTTTCTTCATTATACACTAAAATAAAGTTCAAACCAAACCTCAACAACATAACACAAAGTATCCGATTATTGTATGCAGCATAATATGTATAAAAACACTTAATAAACCAAGTCAACATCTTTAATTCTGTATTTCCACCTGCTATCCAATTCAGATTTATTGTAATTAGACACATACACAAGTGTACCATAGTGAAAAGGTACTCAGTAACATAGTAACTGTAAACAAATTAAACATCTCAAACGTGCACAAACTCAAGTACACCACTCTTCTCCAAGCCAATCAGAATAAAGTAATTGAACTCAAGAGCAATCCTCATAAAGTAGACAGGCTCCTAAATTAGAGCTCCAGGTTATTATTTGGCCTTGTGAATATTTTAGTTCAATTATGTCCTCTGCCAAATCTTACACTAGCTATTTTATTATCATCACCCATTGAGATACACAGCTTGTGGTTGTTGTTTGTCTTCTTCCACTCTGTTACTATAGGAAAACAATAAGCTCATAGTCACTAGCCTATGATTTATTATGTAATAATAATATAATCCTTCCATTAAATAAAGTACTAAATAAAATAACTACCCAATATTGCCAACATATGCAGATACACATCAGGTGATTAATGTTCTGTGGTAGTGTTGATATTTATGTCTAGGCACCACAGGTTGTTGTGGCTAAATGTAGACTTTGTTTGTAGACACCAATGGAAAATAAAACATGAACTTCAAAATCTTAAACAGTCAATATAAAAAAATTAAAAAATAAATGGTCCTATTTTACCTACAGCTTGCTTGATTGTCCGGCATGTCAGGTGGTATAGCTTGCTAGCTTCATCAGTTGCATCAGGAATGAACTTTATTACCCATAACCCAATTGTGCTAACTACCTAGATATTTATGTAACATTTGCAAACTAATGTGCTTCTGGAGATTCAGATAGTGTTACACAAATTATTATGTTAATTAATTGTTAATTACACCCATAGCATTGCCATGGTTTACAGAAATGCTTAAAATCTTGTAAAACGTGTTTCAAATGTTTGTATGACAGCATTTTATTTGGTTATGTTAAATATTGAATGGGGGGGGGGGGGAGAAACAAGTTAGAAACATGATACTGTTCAAATACCAGCTGAATTCACTGATGAGAACTGTCGAGGTGTGGAATAGTATTCTAAAGAGCATGCTGCTGAAGATCCCCAGCCTGATACGGCACTTAAGCAGAACTAAACACTAAACTAAAACTGGTGTCAGCAGTGAGACTCAGGATTGTTCAACTCCACATGTACCTAATGAATTAACTAAATACAACAACAGATGTTGTCTGAGAGACCCTTGTGAATGCAGAGTTTTGATAAAAGTAGCATGGAGTCTGTTGATTGGTGAGGGCGACACTTTTATCCATCCATCCATTTGCTGTACCCCTTTTCCTGGCATGTTCGCAGGGCAGCCTGGAGCCTATCCCAGGGAACTTGGGGCACAAGCACACACATCCACACACTACAGACTTATGAATTTGTGAAGCATAACCAACAGTGTTGCTGCTACCAGAACCCACCTTCCATTCATCCATCCACCCATCCATTTTCTGTACTGCTTTATCCTCGGGGCACGAGGCAGGGGATGCCCTGGATGGGGTGCCCACCCATAATCGCACACATATTCACGCACCCATTTATACACTATGGAAAATTTTGGAAATGCCAATACTACATATGTCTTTGGACTCGGGGACGAAACTGGAGTACCCGGAGGAAACCCCCGAAGCATAAGGAGAACATGCAAACTCCATGCACACAGGGCTGAGGCAGGATTTGAACCCCCAACCCTGGATTTGTGAGGAAAACATGCTAACCGTGCTAACAAGTCACGAACAATTTTATTTATTTATTTATTTATTTATTTTTTAAAAGCTCAATTTAGGTTCTCCAGTGCTGATAAAGGTGCTGATAAATCAGTGGCCTGGCACCCATGTAGGTTTACCAACCAGAATAAAAGAGAGAGAAATGTATTCCATATTGACATTTGCAGAACAAAGTTTTCATTTGGTATCCCACTGCCCGTTGCACTACACACACCAGCTGAGGCGTGATCTGACTGGCTGTAAAATTATTTTCCTACATACACATTTACAGACAGACTTTTCAGTATCAGGGACATGTAGGTATGTGGAAGCAAAATAAATTCCAGCACAAACTGTCATATAACTCTCTAAATATACTGTACGTAGCAGTCAGTTCACAGTTAAACATGCCAAGAAAAAATAAAGATGCTAGCCAGACTTGGATGTCTGTGTGAGGACAGAACACCTACTGTAATTTCTTAGCTCAAACACTGGCCAACAACTTGCTTACTTTTTCTCTAGGACAAAAATAAGTGCTACATTAACATAGTTGATAGAAGATACTGATACTAATGGGGGTGCACAGTGGCTTAGTGGTTAGCACGTTCGCCTCACACCTCCAGGGCCAGGGGTTCAATTCCCACCGTGGCCCTGTGTGTGCAGAATTTGGCCCGTAGTGTATGAATGTGTATGTGTGAGTGTGTATGTGATTGTGCCCTGCGATGGATTGGCACCCCATCCAGGGAGTACCCTGCCTTGTGCCCGATGCTTCCTGGGATAGGCTCCAGGTTCCCCGTGACCCTGAAGGAAGGATAAGCGGTATAGAAGATGGATGGATGGATGGATGATACTAATGTGTTCAGCTTTAGACTATTACTGCACTTAACTAGCTAACTAGGTGGCCATATGTTACATTACATTAGCTACTTTTTACACTAGTCCATTTTTGGACAACCAAACATGGCACTGGGAAGCACAGTAGAGCTTTTACTTGTTTGCCTGGCTAGCTAATACATTTATGATTTGCCCATCCATACATTCTGATGAAAAGTCCACTTTCCAAGCAAAAGAATAAACATCCCTCCTACATTCTTAAGAAAAAGGTTTAATATAGCACCCTGACTGTTTGTTTGTTTGTTTGTTTGTTTGTTTGTTTGACTCTTTAAGATATCATTCTATGCAAAGCACTAAGGAAACAGGAGGTTTCTTTTCTTTCTTTCTTTTTCTTTTTTACAAAATCTAAGTACCTCAACTTTCAGTCAGCTCAATCATTAAGCATCAATATGTTATTGAGCATCAACATGTTCTATGACTCACTGGGAGAAATTAGAGAGGAAATTTGCTGTTCTGATTATTTGATTTTTCTATTTATCAGCTAGTTTGTAACACCTGAATCCGTGTATTAATGTACCGAATCAAATAGTCACGATCTTATTTCTGATTCCCTAGAAGAATGGCGAAAAATGCAAGAAGCCACTTTAACCTTTTGATCTGACCTGAGTTGACATGTCCACCTTCAAATGTCCTTACAGAGACAGAAGCCCTGACTTCCTGCCTCCTGAAAAGCTATCTCTTTGAACAAAGTGTGTTTTGATTTATCCTCCTCCATTAGTATGTTCCCGTTAGTGCTGAACAAAGAACTCGACAACCATCAGGAAGGCAGCTCTGTCAACCTCATGTACAGCTCGAGGTCAGTGCGGCCATTACAGAGGGCTGGTAACCCCACCAATTACTGACCCGCTGACAAGACGGGGTTCGTTTAAGAGACGCAGTCACGAACATTAACCAGAAGGAATTAGTTGCTCATTAGAGCTGGCTGTAAGTGAAACTCCAGGACCAGTCTTGAAATAATTAGGCAGACAAATGAATCATACCAGGGCCTCACTTGCACCTGCTCTGACTTTAAAGCCGTGGTTGCCATTTATTTCATCACGAGTGCTCACTTCAGGCCTAAATCAACAGCACCCACCTTTTCTCCGCGTTTCCCTCATTTTCTAAAGTTGCACAAATTGCATTATAATACAAAATATGCCAGAGTATTTTTTGCGAGGCTATTAGTATAGCAGGATAGCTTAAATAAGCAATGATTAGTTCCGTAATACACTGAGGCAGTGTATTTTATGCTGATATACAGTATGCTAAGCAATGAAACAATAATAAAACAACAATAAAAAAAAATACAAAAACAAAAGAAGAATAAGAATAATAGTAATTAATGTTAGAGATTGTGATGTTCATTACCTACTGTAAAATTTGTAAGATTTCAATTTCAATATTTTGTTTAGGAAAAATGCTACAATATTCCTAGTTAAAATATAGCGTTCCCAGAGGTAAGAAATGTAATAATTAATAGCTGCATTATTTAGACATTATGTGAGATTTGATCATTTTTCTCATATTTCTTAAATTCATTTATGTAGAGAGTCCACCTTTAATGTCTCACAGTTGTATCTGTCTGTCTGTCTAATGAAAATAATAATTCAGTATACAACCATGAGAGAAAAGACTGTGCAATGAAAAGTATATAATATTGCTTAAAACATAAATTACAGATAATGCTTTACACTGTAAATACGTCAGTCGAGACATATTGAGTCTCGGCTTAATCATATTTTAATAGGAACATTGGTAGATCTTCTCATTTTTTTTTATATGGTTCATCTGTAAGCAATAATAAATTAGCCCATGTTTCAAAACTCACTTTCTTGATCTCACCGGTGTATTTGGAAATAATCCCAATATTATACATCTTACATGATTTTCATTTTCTTTTCTCTGCAAGTTATTTGCTGTATATAATTGTGTATTTGACAAAGAAAAATCTTGAATCTTGCAATCATATTGAGGATAACACTGTTTAATTTAAAATTGTAATTCATAGTCTAAGTCTAAGTTAAAAAAAAAAAAAGCAGAAGTTTATTCTCTTCATAATTCACCTTATACTTATTACATATGTGGATGTTTTTTTTTTTACCATATTTCATGGTTTAATCCATGGAAAATGCATGTTTTTGTTTGTTTGTTTGTTTGTTTGTTTGTTTTTTGTGGTGTCATTCTGTACCAGTGTATAAGACTTCCATATGACAGAATACAGACCAGTGATAATCCCTCCTCACTGGCAGCCTTTGGCAATAAAAAATGGAATAAGTGATTTTATCACTCCTGTACTGGAGTCTTGCATATGTTACGGGCCCAGTAACCTATTGTGCAAGTCATGTGGGAGAGGGGGGCTTAACTCTGTCCCGACGGCCTGGTTTAAATTGTTAAGCTTCAGCTGTTTGGTGTTCTCAGTGTATATGACTGGATGAAATCAGTGTGCTGCTCTGAGAGTGTGGATTACAGAAGGAGAGGATGGTGGGGTAAAGAGGGTGGGGTAAAGTTTTGATAGAAGTTTTAGCATAAAGGCCATTGGCATTAATGATTTGAAAAGCTAAATTGGAGTGGATGATACAGATGCTCAGATAAGGTTATGATTTCTATAAGCCTGATAGATGCAGACTTCCAGTAGAGTAACAAAATGGCATTCAACAAAAGAAGGATGGCAACAACATAATGGGACTCCAAATGCCAATCAAAATCCCCTCTGCCTATTCAAAGTGCTTGCCCTGTCGAATGTCTTTATGATATTCCTTTAGAGTTATCGGTCAGCTGCATCCAACGGTCATGCAGCAGCGTGGCGATCGACTGCCTGCTGAGTCCCTCATTCCCTCACAGCAGGAAAGTGTAGAGCCATTTGTGTTTTCCAAGAGCCTCTCTATCTTTCCCTCTCTCATCCTCTTCTCTTCTGTGTCACTTGGCTAGATGCAGAGAATGCCACCCTGACCTATTAGAGAGCCACTTGAAATGAGAAATTGATCCATGATTGAAACTTTTGTGTTTACCGGCTGCTTATCAAAACACATTTTTAACAGACTTTTTCACGAAGCATTTTTTTTGTATGGTGTGGCATGCTAACTTCCACGTCTATTATTCAGAGTCCTCCCCTGTCTATGATTCACCCAGTTGTTACACAGCTGTTTATGCCCAATTCCTTTTTTTGCTTCTGTCTCCAACATTCTGTAAAAAAAAGGAAAAAAGAAGGATGATGTGTGTATATATATATATATATAAATTTACTCAAACAGGTTCATGCTGTTGTTTGAGATGACACTCAAACATAATAGTTCCTTCTTTAACTCCTGTCCTTTTTTGTTTTTCAAACTTATCCAGAGACATAACCAACTTTATCTTTTGCATTTGTGCCTCGTTCCTTGTCATCATTCCTGTACTTTGTTTATACAGTCTCAGTTTGCTATTTTGACTTCGGCTCAGCTTACAGCAGCCACAAAACCATTCTGAGGACACATATGGTTTCAGAATGGACTGCTCATGTTAAATCATATTCAAGCTGTGAGATCTGTCTTTCTAGAACAATTTTTGACCAAAAAAATAAAACCTATGTACATACCTACATACATACATGGAAGAATCTAGGAAGTAACTACTGTGTACTTGGACAATAAGATAGATACTTCTACAGTATCAGAAGCACAGCCGATGGACTTTTGTCAGATACATACATGCATTAGGAGTGGACAAACAATAAGTTCATTAGCTATACAGTGCGTGTAGTGCAGCAGGCAGTGGTATTCAGAAGCATACGCTATAGTTTCAGCATGGAGTTGAAGCACCATGAAGGGCATTAAGCTGAAACATACTTTATATCCCAAATAATAAATGTTTTGCAAAACTCAGTAGGGAGTAAAGTTTTTTATTGGAACCTACTTGTCCATTGGGCAACTACAAATAAAAACCTAATAGCCTAGACAATAAATCTGCTAGTCCTGGACACCCAGGATAGTGATTTCTCCACCCTTATTTACACACACACACACACACACGTATGCTTTTTCATGAGAACTGTGAGAGGATGGTTATTTTCCAGATGGCATTTCCAAAACTTCAAATAATCTTTTGCTTTGTTTAAAAATATATATATATATATATATATATAACAATTACATTTTTGTAGGGGTAACAGAAATATAGCCTCATATCACACAGGACTCATCATTTAATGACATACGAAATGAGAAACCAAATTAGGCCTCTTGGTTAGAAGTCATTTAAGCTCTGCAGATGTGCACGTAAAAGAGCCGAGGAAGAAAAGCGCCAAAGCCGAGCCCCAAGGTGTTCATAAGCTCAGCTAGAAAACTTTGCAGACTCGCTGCGCATATTGACGCTCCAGGGTGTGCAGGCTTACCTGTCTAAAAGGAAGCATTAGTGAATAATTCGTTCGCATTTTTCATTTCGCACGCGGCGCTGAACAAACAGGAATCTGTGATTAACAGTTTTAATTAGGATCCTAACGTGACAAACTCCGACTGCCTTGCGACACTCTGCAGACGAATAAATCATGATGCAGAGTTTGTTGAGTTGCCGGCTAGAAGCCTGGGCCTGTGGCAGGGTTGGGAGAGTGTATCACACTTACACCTCTCTCCTTTTTCACTTTCTCTTGCTTCATTTATTTTCCCTTTCCCTTTCATGTACTACACTTTCTTTTTCATTAATTTATTCAATTACTCTGGAACTCTCTGTCTCTCTTACCCAATTTGTCCCCCTCCTCTTCTTCTTCATCCATCCTGCTGCTCCTCCTGCATATGTTGAGACATATGGCCTGTTGTTTTGGTTCAGCATGTTCCCTTTCCTGTGTTTGCCATTTGCTCCTTGTGCCAAGCCTGGAGTCAGTGCTGCTAGCAAGATGCTAACATTATGAGTCTCTCTTTAGCACCAGACATACAATGCCTTGCATAAGTATTTGCCCCCTTTTTGTGGTTTTACAGCCTGGAATTGGACCCAATTTATTTATTTATGTTTTTAATATATAATCATTCTCTCTCTCTCTCTCTCTCTCTCTCTCTCACACACACACACACACACACACACAAACACACACACACACACACACTTAATTATTCTGGTTTGAATAGATTCATGACATAATCCACATAGAAATCTATTTTAAATCCAGGTTGTAACACTACAAAAATGTAGAAAAGTTCAAGGAGGGTGAATACTTCTGCAAGGCGCTGTAAGTGAGAAGGGTATTTTTTCTTTTAGATCTGAGCTGGATTTGGTTGTCAACTTTTCTTTGATCTGACAAAACCATCAGGAAAAATGTGTACAGAAGAATGAATTCAGAACCAGAGCCAATGAAGCCAGCATTCTCCATCCACTATGTTATAGCCAGGGTTTAAAGAGGAAAATCAGAAAGTCACAATCATGGCCACTGTAATGTGTTGGCGAAGTTCTAGCAGGAGGTAGACTATAGAAGATGGACATGCGAGAAGTGCGCTATGGTTAGTGACTGAGTGTTGAAGGAACTCAGACGGCGCTATTGTGTGGTCAGGGTTTGGGCTGGTATTTCTGAGCCTTTTAGGAGCGCTCTCTCCTCCTACAGGGCATTATGCGACCTCTGAAGTGGTCAGGGTGGTTTCTCCCCACAGAGAAATGGAAAGAAAAGGGGATTTATCTGGAATGCCTTCTTTTTTTTCCCCTCTCTGTCTTTGAATAATGCTTCAGTGACTCGCCGTGCTGACGAATATAAAAAAAAAGAGGGAAGGCCGCAGAGCCCTCTTGATGTTCGAATAAATAAGTTTGACATTTTGAATGGCTCAGAGAGGGTAAACATGTTCCCCAAAGGCGCAGGCATGAGGACGACGTCTGTGTTTGATGTTCCTGCCTTTAACACAGGCGTTCTCAGCCCTTGGCCCAGTGTTGATTAATTCTAGCAAAGGCAGGTCTAATGAAAAGTTGTTTTAATCATTGGCGTCAACTTCGCTTTCACTTGTCATGATCTCTCAGTGATTGTAAAACAAGCCAGACTTCTCAAAGCACACAAGAAAGACTTCCACCCCCTCCACCCCACACACGATCACACCCTCCTCACTGTAATCTATCTCCACCTTCAGAAACAGAAGGAAATACATCAGGACACTAACAGCAAAACCGTCTTAGCTTTGCTAAGATGGCTAAAGCTACAAGAGATGTGTCCACCTTCCTCCATTATCCTTCACTTAGGCTCACAACACCTGTTCATCCAGTGGAGAGGACTGAAAAGACTAATAGATTGCGCCTGTATCAACTGACTGATGTTTACATTGATGAAACTCAATTTTAAGGCTCTGATTTCCAGCACATGAATAGTGCTTTTGAATGCCAGTGGGTGCTGCTTTTGGAATGCATCAAGGTTTTACGGGAATAAAAGAGACAGAAAGGTGTTTAGTGGAATTTTCGGAACATCAGAATTAAGCAAATTACCTTGTCATCCTGTCCAGGACTTTGATAGCACCATGATATTTTCCAGGAAAAAAAAAAAAAACACAGGCGAAGTAGAAATATAGATCTTTGAGAATGGAGGGCTCACTATTTGACTGAACGGAGACATTTTTTCCTTAGAGAATGTTACAATACATTGTGCATGGGCTTTTAATGAAACCGTCCACTCATTGGCATAATAGCCAATTTATGTGGACCAGATCTCAAGGATGTTTCTCAACCACTTCAATGTGAGATGTTTTCAGTGCTGCAGGACCTGATATACATGCTGTCTCTTAAGTGTTGTGCGCTTCCATCATAATAACCATAATAATCCTTTTGATTTGATGTTCTGCTTTTTGTTCAATATTTAATTTATTTTTATTTAATTTATTTTTTTTTGCATTATAGCCTCAGTGCGTAATTAGAAACACAGCAGATTAAGTAAAGAAAAGAAGAACCATTATTTAACTTGTAGAGTTAAAACACATTTCTGACATCGCTAAACTACACTCCACACAGCGGATATCGTCTCTATAGGAATATTTGCTTTAATTGCACCGCTAAGCCTTTAGACCCTAAATAGGTGTTCTAACCTCAGGTCAGTTTCAACTTTCTTTCACAATGAGGCTTTAAAGTGGTGAAGAGAGCTGTATTAGCAATTGTATAAGGCTGCAATCAGAATGGATGGAGTGATTGAAGAACAATATGTAATCAGGCCACAGTGGATTCTTGTGATCCTGAGTGGTGAGCTTCTCTGCTGCTCTCATGATCAGTGAGAAAATGAGTTTTGTTAAGCTTGTGATTGTGCTACTGTTTGGAGGTGAACGGATAGCCACTCAGTGCGAGGGCCTGCTCTCGACTTTATGGAAATTACTCAACATCTCAGAGGCCTTCTCCTTGTTGACCTGTTGGCTTGTGCTGTTCCCATCCTGTCCTGAGAGACTTGATTGAGAGAGAGAGAGAGAGAGAGAGAGAGAGAGAGAGGGAGAGAGCGAGAGAGGTGAACAAGCTGCTTTGGGCAGGAAGGCCATGTGGAAGGGCAGAGGGACACTTTAGGAGGGGATAATGCATTCTTGGGATAAAACAGGGTGAAGCCATTAACCAAATTCCATCAAAAGATGGAAATCAATTTGTTGAGTGGTGCTAAGGGACGATGTTTCAGATTGCTGAAATGGACAGCTCACACAACACCGCAGCTTCCCAGAACATATAATATGTGAAGAGGTGGTTAAGATTTGGGGTAAAATCTTGTGGTAAAATAAATGCATAAAGTGATAAAGCATGCATAAGCATGATAAAGTCTTAACTCTCACTCAAGATGCATGTTATTGATTTTATGTCATCATTTTTTTTTCCCATTCTCTTGAGATGCATATTAAAGTGTGCTAATAACTCTGGGCTTGACTGTGTAACTAATATATATGGCATATGACAATCACAAGGAAAAAGAATTGCTCTTTTGCAGTCTGTTATCTAGTTTGTCTGGTGAAGTTACTTATGTTGTTACAATGTTTTCACCATTCACATGCTCATACTGTATTGATGCTAGTGTTGGGTCCGAGTCCATCTTCGTCGAGTTCGAGTCAAGACCAAGTCCTTAACCAATCGAGTCCGAATCTGAGTTGAAAAGGGGCCGAGTCAGACTCAAGTCCGAGTCCTTAATGGCCGAGTCCAGAAAGTAATTAAACTGAAAAAAAAGATTTGAAATTGCAATTGTAAACTCAACACTGAGCTGTTAAATTAATATTTTAATATTTTAACCAACGGCAACAAAAAATTACCATGATTATATCTTTCCATTGCCATATCTTTTTTATTTTTTATTTTATGTTTTAATATTTTTTTTATTTCATGTCATCAGCACCTCAACTAGTTTCCTATAAAAAATGGTTTCAATAAAAAAAGGGATCTAGAGGTATATATAGAACTTATTATATTACAAGTGTATGAAAATACAAATGGACCTGTTTTTTTTTGTTATTGTATCACACTATATTGTGTCCTCCAGTTCATTTAAATGATTTGATGCGTCTCCTCTACAGTTATATAGACTGAGAGAGAGTATAGAGTAGAGTTATATTTAGCAGCAGGTCATAACAACAAGCTTCATGCTGTATTACTGCATTTATTCTGTCTATGAATCACAACAAACTCATTTCTGAACACAGCTCTGTTCTTGTAACTTTTTTTTTTCATTTTAATTCCATTTAATTCCATTTAATTTCAAATTGAAAAAAAAAAAATCCCTATCAGCAGGGTTTATGATATTTACTACATTAAGAAGTACATTTCACATTTTACATGAAATTAAAGAGCGGAATCACCGAATGCTAATGTTTTTGGGTGGGCGATACGACTACAATCTTATTTCACGGTAACAATACGTTTATATACGGTATTCATGGAAACTGAATAAAGCAATTAAATGTAAAGTAAAATAGACTTCACTGTTTGACACATACAGTGATTCTTATTAAACTTACTGAAGTTATTCAGTCAAATGAGTGAGTGAGTGATTTTCTCTTTGTCTTTTGTTTGATTAATATTAACGACACGGACAGCAGCAGGTTTATAAGACTGCTCTCACTTTAAGACCTACTGCACACATCCAATATACTGTACTGACACACCTCCGATTCTTTCCCAACTGTTTACATTCACTTAAGACATAACCGCCTGTGTTTGTACGAATACTGGGCCAGACCTGCATTTTGACATGATGTTTCAGTACTCGCACGATGAGGCAGCTTACTGTTCGTGCGTTTCAAGTGTGTGCACACAGGCACGGAGACGTTAATTAATTTCCTGCTATCTTAATTGTATATTGTTATTTATTTTTTATCTTTCTTTTCATGTTACACATGATGCGAACTCGACTGTAATTTTCTAGTCCGAAATGTCTGAGTCCGTGTCAAGTCCGAGTACAGATCTACCCGAGTGCGTGACGAGTCCGAGTTCATTCATAATCTGGGATCGGGTATCTCAACTCTAATTAATGCCATGCAAAGTTAGCATAGACAGTGTATCTACAATAAACTAACTGCTTGTGAATGGCCTTTATAATAGATAATCACACATAAAAGCATCAGTATAGTCATTAAGGCTCGTAGTGGGTACATGAATGTGCGCAGCAGAGAAACAATCCCTGTAGAAATTTTAGCTTTGATTTTTTGTTGTTGTTTCTCCCTCCCTCTCAGCTTTCCTATGTCCTCCATGACTGTCTGAGAAAAAAATTAATAAAAAACAAGCTCCTTCCATTTGGCTTATTTTTGACAAAATGATTTACATGCTTTGAAGTGAGCAATAATTTTGCTGATTGAAACGCATGCAAGTCAAGTGGAAGAGTCACTAATGGCCAACAACCTGGATTAAATTAAACACAGGAATGGAGAATTTAAATTTTGATGATATGCATCATAAGTATTTTAATTATAGAGCTTGGTCTTTTCCACCATTATTAATTGTCCAAAGCATAATGATTTATCATGGTCTTATGGTCTTGGAAAATGATTATTAATTTTCTGGATGAATTTACCTGTGGGTGTGTACATGACTCTTCTTGGCAGAAGTGAGTGAGAGAGAGAGAGAGAGAGAGAGAGAGAGAGAGAGAGAGCGAGAGAGAGAGACAGAGAGAGACAGAGAGACTGAGACTGAATCATACGACATCCCTGAGGACACAACTCATTTTTACTTTAATCAACTCACACTTAAAAGAGCTGATTATGGATGCTGAAGCTCTTTAGGGAAATTTAGTGAAATAAAAAATAATGTAGCCCTTAACATTACTTGCTTTGTTATTTATTAATGTGATTGCTCAACTGTGCTGTTTGTGGAAAAATACATTTTGTGTAAAGAAGTAACTACTGTCCACACTGTCGTTAATTTGCATAGACTTCACTTAAGCAGACTTGTTAGTGTAGCCATTAATTTGACTTACTGTATATTCAGTACATGTAGCTCTGCAGTAATGCACAAGGGAATTGTCTAGCTTTGTGCTATTAATAATTACTTGTTTAAATGTCTAGATAAGAGATAGGGAACTATGCTATTGCAGTTTTTCTGTTATTATAAGGCACACTGCAAATTTCACTGGAGGTTGGGGGCTATGATGCATTTGCGCTAATTAGGCTTTTAATATTAATGATTGGTGTAATGCTATAACAATATTATTTAGTAACATTCGATCAGATTTATCTATATACCAAATACCAAAAAACATACAGAATAATGTGAAATCTGGATATCGGTGTTGTGTGTTGCAGAATTCATGTGAAAAAAAAACATTTCTTATCTAACAGCCCTATAGAAACTGCATCTCCATCTTCTAATGCCAAAATCAGCCCCTAAAGGCCTTATGTTATTAGCCAATCAGTTAGATCAGGTTAAATATGCAGGCTTCTAAGGTCTGAAGGCAGAGGGTTGTGTTGCTGCCTTCATGGTCCTTGGTATCATACTGTACTTGGGTTACTGACTGTGTGGAGTTTCTTCCTTCTACCTCTTCAAAACATCCTGGCAAATGGATTAACTACTCTAAATTGCCCCTTGGTGTAAACGAGTGTGTGAATGTGTGGACATAGAGCCCTGTGGTGGACAAGTATTCCATTCAATGTGGGTCTCTACTGTACCTTGAGTCATGAGTTCAAATCCCAGCACTGCCAAGCTGCCACTGCTGGGCCTCTGAGCAAAGCCCTTAATGCTCAACTGCTCAGTTGTATAAATGAGTTAAATGTACATTTACATAAATGTAAATGAACATTTATCTCATTTATACAACTGTACATTTATGTACATTTATGTTGCATCTAGCATTCTCGTGATAGACTCTAGATAAAGTGCTTAATGAACATGAATGAATGAATGCCAAGCTCTGCAGTGCTGTTGCCTTTCAGTATGATGACAAAACTGGATGGTATGAGTTTTCTAAGTGAATTTAATTGACTACAATTAACGGAATCCTCCAGGTTATTGAACTCAACTATTTGGAGTATCTCAAATCCCCCCATAGTCTATTACTAACCAAGAGCTTCAGTGTATATCTAGTTACACCCGATTAGCATAGTTCATCTAACACTAACCACTTAGTAGAGTAATAGAAGATATCCACTCTTTAGCAAAGAGTAATATGCATAGACATATCTGTGTAATACTCACAGGTTAACATGGCCTTGTTGGCCACTGCACAGTAAATAAAATTGTATCTGCAACTCACGTTTTCCATTATTGCTATCTTTTCCTTTCTTTTGGTTGAGGGTTCCTTTCCATTCCATATCCATCCATCCTTTTTATGTACCGCTTATCCGACACAGGGTCACGTGGAACCTGGCACCTATCCCAGGGGACTCTGGGCACAAGACAAGGGACACCCTGGACAGGATCCCAACCCATCACAAGACAAAATCACACACCCTTTCACACACTACGGGCAATTTAGAGATGCCAATCAGCCTACAACGCATGTGTTTGGACTGGGGGAGGAAACCAGAGTACCCAGAGGAAACCCCCGAAGCACAGGGAGAACATGCAAAGTCCATGCACACATGATGAAGCTCTATATGATTAATAAACAAACCACATAAATGTGTTTAGCTGAGGAAGAGCTACAGAAAATGTTGGACCATTGACAGCACATGTAAATCTATTAGATTCTGTGCAGTAAATGTACATGTAAAGCTTTCATTTACAAAATAGTTTAATCCGGAATATGATTCATTTGGATTTTCATATTGAATTTGATATTTGATATTGATATTTGGTATTAGTCTAAGAATGTTCGCAGTGTGTTTGAAGTGATATCATCTTGCCTTTAGAATATTTGGCAACCATTTCTAATCATGAAATGAGATTGCAAAGTGATCAGCAAAGATGCATTGAAAGCACATGTAAAGACCAGGGGCCAGCTTCACCAGCTGAAGGCATGTTTGAACGCGACTCAGAGTATAAAAATCAGTTTTAAACCACATGTCGAGATTAGTTAGTTTAAAACTAGTACGGTATAGAATTCCAGGTGCAGAGATCAAAACTTTCTTGCACATCGGCAACTAATCGATAACACTATCCGACATAAACACAAAAGACAACGTACACGATTGAGATGAGTCGAGACAAGTGAGAAGCGGTTAATACCTGTCTTTTTGACTTCATATTTTAACCCTAGATAAATGAACAAAATCAAAAAGGATTGTGATTTACAATAAATAAATAAAAAAGTAGCGAATCAATACATCCATTTCTTGTATTTGTGATTTATACACAAATATGTGCTTGTTCTGTTCTGCAGTTGGAGGTGTCACGCAACAAATTTAGTCATTTAAGTAACAAATATAAATCATGAAAAATAACTAATGTCTGCAAACCTAATCTGCATTTGAACACGATGAACAACAGGGTAATATTACATTTGTGGTCAACTTTTAAAATATTTTGTGTTGTATAATACCTTGGCAATATCTCAATTTGATGACATCCACATGAATATCCATGTTTGATATCCACATGCAGAAATCCTCCTACAAAATATAAAGAGAACTAAATGGATTTCTTGTTGTAAATGTTATTTTGGGTTTTTTTTTTTTTTTATCCATTCTGGCAGCATTGTTAACTTTGAACAGGATAACCGAATTGTTTATTTTTGGTAAACATTGCAACTACTAGTTGGGATAGGTATAGATTTTAAGTTGTAACTCATGGCTATATTGTGACGGTCACTTGGTGCAACCAGTGAGTTTGTAAACTTGAACGTAGCGGCAAATTAGGTTCAACGTCGACTGTGATAGGATTTTCAGTTGGTGCAACTGGTTGTAGGTGTAAATGGATCTTTGTCTAACTTGTTAGCACTTGTTATCCAATGACAGTAAATGTCATTCATTTTCACGACTGAGATCTTGGCTAACATGAGAAATTACAGAGTGATGGTTTCAGGAAGAACAGTCAGGAAAATAGACTGAATAAAACAGTTTGTGTGTGGGCAGCTGGTGCACTGACCAAAGGCAACCTACGCCTACG
Organism: Ictalurus furcatus; assembly: GCF_023375685.1. Lineage (NCBI taxonomy): Eukaryota > Metazoa > Chordata > Actinopteri > Siluriformes > Ictaluridae > Ictalurus > Ictalurus furcatus. The sequence goes on along the minus strand of NC_071265.1, from coordinate 27,274,773 downwards.
ACACTCACACACTCACTCACTCCTTGCCTCTCATCTCACTGTTAGCAGCCTGTTATTTTTTTACCACAGCTGAAGGTTGTGTAACAGCTCTGCACTCTTGATAAGCTCAGTGGGTGCCAAACATCCCTCATTGACATGTATTAATTAATTTTGCATCTGATGGATCTGTCCTGTGCCATTTGTTGCGAGGGCATTCCTTTTTAATTAAAAAAGCCCCACATTTACATCTGTGACTGATATGAGTTTCACATCGACCTTGAGCGAGAGCAGCATCCTCCCGTTCAGTACATGAGGATTTTTTTTTTGCCATTTTTTTTTCTACTTATAGAGGTTTAGTGTTAGGGTCAGTTGATTATCACAAACCAATTTGTGTTTAGTGTCTACTTACAGCTGTGCACTTTGCTTTTGCACTCAGCCACTAAGTGCTAATAATACTTAGAGAGTATAATTACCATCTGAAACCCAGCACTCCTAGCATTTCCTTTTGTAAATGTGACACACTCAAACAATCTGCCTATTGATCACATCTCCTGCTTCCCAGGCTTAACATTTTCTCTTTTATTGCTGTATTAATGATCAGACAGACAGGAGAGAATTTTCGAGACGCCTAGCCGCTTTGTGATTGATCACGAGAGATATTGCCATGCCCAGGACAAAGGGTCTCCCAGCTTTCATTATCTGAATTGAGTAACTTATCCGATTACGGAGGTTCACTCGATTGCCGAGCGCTATCTGTCGTTAATTTAAAAGGCACAGGGAACAGAAGAGGGGTTTGCAATACGCCGTTCGCCTCCTGTCTCTGCTGCAGGCTGACATTTGGTGGATATGTGCTGAGCAGATTTGTTTGGGGTAGCACTGTTGACCCGGATTGGGTTCGAAGTGTGTTGAAAATGAAAGTGAGAGAATGAAAGTCCCTGAAGCAGCACATGCTCGAAGCTAGAGGCAGATGAATAGATGGACTCTGTGTAGCCAATGAAGACAGGTGGCAATAATCCTGCTAAGAGGCAGATGTGGACGTGCTCATACAAAACCAATTTCGGTCGCACCCCCATTTGTCAAAAGCTCATCAGAGTGAGGGACGAGAGTGCCGAGGCCACACGGACTCTGGATTGCTCTGTTCCTGATTGCCTTGTCAGGACGCGCTTATCCACCTGGGATTGACCCAACGCACACAATCACACCCCAAGCTGAAGTATTATAATGTGACCGCTATACTGGCATCTACCTCATAAACTCTATACTCCCAGAGTTCTTCTCTAGCCTGCAGCTCGCTCTTAAAGAGAAGCCACATGAAGCTTTATCAACCTCCATTATCAGGGAAATAAAATTGCTACCTGGTAGAATTCAACTTCCACGAATATGTAATACTAAAAGGGTAGCGCCGGTCTAAATAACTTCAGGAAGCAAAAGCACACGGCGTCCACTTGTGCGGCTCATGCTAAAGTGCCTCCACTTATCTTCTCCAGACCTCTCGGTGTGTTTACCTCCTTCTCCCCTACTGTGACAGACCCAGAGTAAGGAGGACGGAACGAAGGATGAACAGACAGAGCGAAGGAGGCCTTAATGAAAGAGTAGATTTCAGTCAGCCTGTTGGTTCTCATCAATCAGCCTGCGCAGTCTGGAAGCATAATCCGAAGGAGGGGGCGAAAGGCATCAGGCTTTTAATCTCTATTAGTTAATGGACTCTCCTCTCGGGCAACAGGAACTTTAGCCTGCCTGTCTGCAAACACAGCGCAACACAAAAAGTCGAGCCCCTGTGTCTCATTCTGACCAAACACTCCAAATAGCAGCAATGCAGAGGCTAAATAAATGCTCTCAGATTAGCAATTGGGCTGTAAAACCTCCCTTTTTTAAAATAAACATTGTACTCTTTCAGGATATATTTAACTCAATTAGTTTTTATGGGCAATTTCTGGGACATTTTTTCACATCACAAAAAGGGAGGAGGTCAGCGAATGTGGAGTGTGTGGAGTGGTAAGGCGTGCCCTGTTAAATTAATTTTATTGCTGTTTTATTTTAGAGCACAGTTTTTAGATGTGTTTTACAGAAAGCTCCCAAGCTATGCAGTAGTGTATTTCTGAAGGCCTTGGTTGTTAATGAAATGCTACAAACACCCCCTCAGCCCTTGGAGACTTTGGAGTTGCACGGAGCCACATCCATCCGATTCAATTATAAATTAAGTTGACTAACGAACCGTGGCTCATTATGGGAGGCAATTGCTCAGAACTGTCTTTCGACCAAAAAAACAAAAACATGGGAAAATAAGAACACAAGAAGATCTACAGGAAATGGAGTAAAGGGAGTAGCTCTGAACCCAATCCCACTTACCCCAAAAGTAGCATCTTTACAAACTGTATATATATATATATATATATATGTATATAATTTATTCATCTTCAGGGTGGGATCTGGATCCTATCGCAGGAACACTGGGTGTGAACAAACACACATTCACACATAGAGGAAATTTACTATGGCTGCCTACCGGTATGTGTTTGGGAAGTGAGACGAAATCAGAGAACTTGGAGGAAACACACATGGACATAGGGAGAACACGTAACCCGAGCTCAAGTTAAACCGGGAAGCCTGGAACTGTGAGGCAACAACACTACCTGATGCATCACCCTGCCACCCTGACTGTATGATTATATGCTTTATCAAAGGACAAATTCATTTATTTACCCTGTACCGCTTCTTTGTTCACGTTTAATGGTTTCATCTTCCTTTTCTTGATAAAACCTCCCCCTTAACCAATGTCTCTCTCTGTAAAAGACATGAATTCTTCAGGCCTTTTCTTTGGTCATGTCAGACTATGCTAATGCTATGCTTACAGCAGCATCTGCTTAGACCTCCCACGCCAACGCAGCCACATTTATGCAAAACGGGGCAGAGGAACGAGAAAAAACGCATTCCGTTTTTTTTTTTAGCTCCAAATTTCTTGCTAAACACATCATCCTTCTACACCAGGACAGTTTTGCCTTTACTTTTGACTCTCTTTTAACAAGTGGCTTTTTCCCCCTGTTTCCCATGAATGTCATTCAGGCTCCACTTGTTAAAGATAAACTTGTAGATTTAATCAGCAGTTGTGGGATCCACAGAGAAAAACATTACATTCTTGTAATTTCTCCACCTCTCCTAATCTTATCCAAGGCCTACTTGTGGACAGTTTGAGTCTAAGTGTGTATAAAAGAAAGTGTAACTGCATGTGTGCTCCAGTGAACGTTTCTGCGTACACATTGGGATAAATTTGGAAAAGAATTTATAATACATGTGTGCCTCAGCCATCAGATGAAAAGTACATCTGAAAAAAATAGTCACAAAAACCCCCAAAAAAACAAAACTAGAAAATGTATTTGGGCTATGCAAATGCTCATTAATAATGATTGCACCGGTGTACACAGTGTCCTACTTCTTGGATCTTGGGGTTTAAATAATCCCAACAGACCTCTTGCCAGCATACTGATTGATTGGAGAGGCCCCTAAAGGTCATATTCATAAAACATTAGGTAGTGATAAACACATTGCTGTCTGCAACTGTTAACCATTAGTTAATATATTGCAGCAGTTGTTAGGTGGTGTTTTCCTGGTCTGGTTCCTTATCACAAGATTTTAATGCATATTTCCTGATCAAGTTCGACTTTAAAAAAAAAACAAAAAAAAACGTAAACAGGCTCCTGTTGGAATTATTATTTATTTTTTTTAGTCATTCACAATATGACTTTGACAAACGTGAAAAAATGTAATGGGGTCATGCATCTGAAGCTGATGTTTAACCATTGCTCATTAAGAGAGGTAATTTAATGCTGTTTATAGTTGTTGTGAATTTATCATATATCACACAAACAGAGCGATTAATTGGGTTCTCTGACCTCTCTATGGAACTCTGTGGTGCCTTCAATTACCGAAAGTATATTTTGCATCTTATTATTCGCTGTTGCCTTCTTTGACTGTTAAGTGTTATACTTACGTTGGAGGTTTTGGAGTTTTGTAATGTTATCCCTGGTCATATTTTGTTTTGTTCCACCACACAACCCTAGCTTTCTTGCTGCCTTTCGTGTTGTTTTGCTGCCTGGGAGCAAACAAGTTCACCCAGAGCCACTTCACTAATCTCCTCGCTGTAACACCTTTGACTCACTTGACGAAAACAGACTATTATGGGATCTTATTTATTAAATCACTTTTGTCTTCGATATTCCAAACGCTCATTCAAGACTGCTTTCGTTTTCAGAGAACAAGAAAAATAAGTAAAAAAAATAACCCTCCTTCTTGTCTCAATAATGTAGCTGAGTCTAACAAGATAATTAGATTTCCTGAGTATATGTGGTGACCCTCTTTGTGATGCGTTTAACCCGAGCAGAGTCGCCTTGGCCTCTGTAGGGCTGTCATTTTTAAATATAAATATAGCAGACACACAGGGGCCTGTTGAAGGACTGGGGAGAGAAGGCTAACAGCAGTGCTTCTATTCAGCACATGGCCATTAAAAAAACTTTTAACCAGCCCTGTTATCTCTCCCCTGATTATTTAAGACTTGGAGACTGACCTCCTCTTCACATCCTTATCTTCCTCTCCCTGCTTGTCTCCTCCTTTAGCGTTTTCCATCAGAAGACAGAGCGACATTGTTCGACAACACGTCTGTCCTCCAGAGCTTTTACCTTGGGAATCGAGGCCATTATCTAGTGAGATGGAAAAGTATGTTACTTTTAACAAAGCAATATCTTTTGCGCTTGTGTCTATTCAGCTAGGAGACAACAGCGGAAATTGGTCGGATAAGCTCAGAGACGCTCGCGATTGTGCGGTTCTATTTATATATTTATTTATCTAGCTATTTATTTATTTATTTGCAATTCAGTTCAGTGTTGCTGAAGCAAACTGAAAGGCGTTCATTAAGTCAGCCAGTTGTGCTAAATTGAAGCAAAAATAATCTCGTTTATGATCTGTTCTCTTTAATATCTGATTATCTCCGAGTATGCTGAACTCTATGGCCGGCATTAGTTATATTATACCATGGGCATGAATGACACTAATGCTGGCCCCATATGTTACTGCTACTGACGGTTCAAACCTCTGATGATACATTATGGGGAAAGAAATCAGTGGGCTCCACTTGCACACCTCCTTCTCTTTTCTTTTCAAGATACTAATGTCGGTGATCTTTGACCCCTGGTCCATAAGAGTCCATAAAGAGGACAAAAGGGGCCAATGTGTATCTAATTACTGCACGATAAGTATCAAGCTCCATCTGTTTTTAAAATGTGTTTTCTTTGGCTAGAAGTATCCTCGTAGGACCACTAGCACTCTCAGAGAGGATTCCTGAGGAATATGCACGACTCATGAAGAAAAAAAAAAAACCTCTCACCGAGAGTCTTGAACAACCATGCATTTAAGAAGCCAATCAAGACAAGTCTACACAAGCAGAAAACCTATAAGTACTCCAGCCTAGGGAATGGACTGTGATACGGAGGGATTGAATTCGGGCTTGCTTTTAGAATTCCAGTAGAGTGGGGAGATGAAAATCACCCAAATCAGAACTCTAGATAATAGGGATTACTGAGCGTAATGGTCCAAAGAGCCCCCATATTCTTTTAAGAGGCCCCATTGCTAGTGTGTAAATATTTTCTTGAAATGTACCCAAAACACTGAGTCCATTGAAATCAGAGGCTTGGGTTGTCATTAAATCTCACTTACTCTGCAAACTAAACCCTTTTACCTATACAGCACTTAAAACTGGACGTGCCGTGTTCATGAGAGGCTATTCTTAGGTGAACTCTCATCTACTAGCCCATCTCCTGGCTGCTTGACTGAATAAATGCCAATGTTGGCCCTCAAAAGTATCTCACAAGGGATGTGGGAGGGCAACCCTGATGTACAGAGTATTTAGTGTCTGCACTGAGTTGAAGGGAGCTTGTTTGGATGAGGAATGGGGGTTGGTGTAGACAAACATAGTGCCAAGGAACCAATCAGAGACAGAGAAAACCATTCAGGAAGTACGAGTGGGTTTTCAGGACAGGGCTGGAGACCAGGGATCATCCTGACAGCTTATGTTTGTTCTGTTTTGATGTGTGGATTTCTGAAATGCTGTAGAGGACAACTGTGTGCCCCTTGCTGTGTGGACACACAGAAGCCTTCGTGAGTACACACTCAAAGACATGTGGCACCAATGTGGGAAGGCTTTTGGTAATTGTAGTAAGTCAAGTCAGTTGTAGATGTGTTCTAAATGCTAAAGAGCTTCAGGTTTAAACGACAAGGCCTTCGAACAAGAAGGGATTCTTTTTTGCAGCCATTAAGTTATTTATTTATTTATTTATTTTATTTGTAGAATCTTCCTGTTATTTTGTAGTGGTAATTTCATATGTAGCACCTGTGTTATTATTATTATTATTATTATTTTTATTATTATTATTTTATTTGACATATTATTCATTTATTTTCACATGTGATTTTTACACAATTTATTCATTCATATTCATTTACTTTCACACATTTCATTTCTCCCATGCAAGCCATGTGCTTTTACTTGCACGTGCCGTTTTTACATGTGAATCATTCATATACATATAGGGCAATATGTTCCATTTTTCAGATGTGATTTTCTCACAACAATAGTTATTTTTCACATGTGGCCACATTGTTCCCATTAAGGCAAGCGTTTACTTGAGGATCCCTCAAGTAGCTGGATCCCTCTTGTTTATATACAGTAATCCAGTGCCTTTACATTGTATTCCAGTGAGTTGTCCTGGTGATCTTAAACCACTTCAAGAAATAATTATTGTTCTTCTTCTTTTGGCGGCTCCAGTTAGGGGTCGCTACAGCAGATCATTGGTCCGCATATTTGATTTGGCACAGCCCTTCCTGACGCAACTCTCCCATTTTATCCAGGCTTGGTTATCCAGGCTTGCAACCCAGTAGCTGAGTCAGTTCCCTGCCCAGGAATCGAACCCAGTCCGTGGGATCCTTAGCCACTGGACCACCAGGGACCTATAAAGAAATAATTATCCTCCTTACAAAATATAAACAAAAGAACGTCGGTGTAGCTGCTATTAATACTTTGCACATTGTATACATGTGCACTGGTCGTTGACTAGGTTTTTACAGACAATATTGTACCTACTTAGGGTTGATATGAAATGTATATGATTTTTTTTTTTTTGATTTTTTTTTTCAAGGTACAATGAAGAACATCATCCATAAGTAGGTGCCTCTGACAATTAATAAGCTTTATTGTGGAAATAAAAGCAGGCAAAAGTTTAGAGAGTGTCTGAGTTGGGTCCTATCAGCCCTTTTCTCTTTCTCTCTCTCTCTGGCTGAAGAGCAAAGCCTGACAGCAGTCTGAGTAATGAAGACAGATGTGGTCTGCTATCAGGAAGCCACTTACTGCGGTTTGATGTAACCTTAAACATCGTGGATGGCTTGATGGCAGTCGCCACAAAGAATCTAATTAATGAATAGTGATTCTGAAGAGGGCGATGCACTGTGCATTTGTACATGAAGCCCAGGCGCTAATTAAAAGATGTTCAAATATCATGCCACAACTTCGTAGGCTGCGTTTTCTATTTCCTATTCAGCCACAGGTCTTAACACCCTGCATAGAAAGAAAAATGCAGACTAAACAGCTCATCTCTATAAGCACTGTGTTAACTCGTAGCTCTTATTGCAGGTCTGAAGCATGAAGCATAATATAACCTGAGCCACATTTCTGTCTACACATTTAAATAACCTCTTCCTTCTATTTTTGCAATAAACTGTTGACCTGTAAGTTCAGTCAGATATATCAGAAACAAAACACCTTAGGGGAGGACTGATTAGGAACACACTCAGCCTCATCCACCCTCCCACATGTGCTCATGCACGCGCGCACACACACACACACACACAGACATACACTACAAACACACCTACAGACCTGCCTAACCTGCCCTGCTTTTATAATCCCCTCTGGTGCTAGAGCTGATGTTAAGTGGAGACCTGTATGTGTTGTAACAACAGAGCACTCTACGCCTGAAGGGAGGAAGAGAGAGAGAAAGAGAGAGAGAGAGAGAGAGAGAGAGAGAGAGACGTTTAAAAGAACAGGTGTGAAGCTGCTCTCATCAGAGGAGTTGTTGGACCTCACAAATGGGCCTTTGTTCATTTTTTCTTTCAAACAAAAGCCCTAATGACTTGGTCTAAGAATGAAAAAAAGCGATATTTGAAACTCAGGTTAGAGATGTAGCTTCTGTCCAGGACTTCTTATTAGAGAACAACTTAAAACTTAATGGCTTTCGAAACATCTTGCAGTCAAAATTTATAGGAATGTTAAAGAAATGAAAGCAGTTTCATTGAACGTTGCATAAATGAAATGATAAGAAAAGTTATGACTGATAACCACATCATACAGCCTACCGTTAAGCACCGACAACATTTCATGCTAGCTGGGATCTATAGAAGTTTATGAATTTGCATTAATCAGACCATCCAGGTAATGGCAAAATACTAGCCTTTGGTTTTCAGTACTAATATAAAGCCTAAAATAACCAAAGACTAAACCTTTATCAGATAGAGTGACACGTTTCACCGTCACCGACCAATCAGAACTAACAAACAAGCAATGTTTCATCTGTGATATTGAGTTAACTACGGCTAGTGCAAGGTCTGTCTGTTAGTTTAATCATGATTGAATTATAGATAAATAAATTAATAAATAAACATTATATATATATATATATATATATATATATATATATATATATATATATATATATATATATATATAAATACACGTTTGCTTTACATTGTTTACAATTACTCATATCTTGTATTCACATGTTCTCCATGTCCATGTGGGTTTCCTCCAGGTTCTCCAGTTTCGTTCCATGTCCTAAAAACATCCTGATAAATGCATGTGTACTTTTAATCTGATATGTGATGGGGGGTTTTGTTTGTTTGTTTGTTTGTTTATTTGTTGTTTTGCAATAATTAACAGCAATTTTGTAGTGAAACATATCAATGAATTTTTTTTTTAATATACTTTAGCATGTCAGATTAGCGCCTAAGTGGTATCGATCTACAGTACCCATCAGCCACTGCATGTCACATGACTACATCACATGTCCCATTGTTTATGCACACCTGTGTCCTGTTTCACCTTAATTAGTAACACTATTTATGTTCTAACTTTTCTGTATGTCTTTGTCTAGCTTCTGTTGTTGTTCATGTAGTGTCTGCGCATTGTTTTGCCTACCGTATTTTTTTGACCATAGTCTGTTTGTTTTGTTGTTTTTTCATTCATTCACCGCTGTTAATTTTGCACAGTTCAAAATAAAAGTCTGCACTTGCATCTGTGTTCCCCTCTGTGACATGACATACCATTTACCATTACATTAAGTGTAACGCTTTGGAATGATCTGTGATGTGTGCTTTGTTTACTATAGCATTTTATGGCAGGTACAGAGGAAAGTAACCATAGTGGCTGCTATATACAAAAAAATTTAGAGCCGCCCCTTAACCCTTTTACCCTGTATGGCCGAAAAACCGGCTTTCCCGTCTGTGATCTATTCCCGTAAGGACGATATACCGGCTTGGTCGTCTATGCCAAATCCCCGTAAGGCCGATATAGCGGCTTTACAGTGTAAACGTTATCCCCGTAAGGCCGGTGTACCGGCATTACTCTGCTACGATTCCTTACTTATTTAATTATTATTTTTTGACCCGGAAGGTTGATGACGTCACGGCGTGATTACGTTATTACGCCGGCATTACGATGAAGATCCAAGCGTGAATATTGGCGTAATAGTAGAAGTGAACTAAAAATGCCAAAGCGAAAAGCTAATCGTGTTCCAGCTAAAGTTACACCTACAGTGAACACAGGTACAGGTGAAAAAAGAGAAAACTTACACAGTCACACAGGCGAGAGCGAGGATTCTAGATAGTGACAGCAGTGAAAGTTCAGGCCATGTTGAAACCGAAACCGAAACTGATAGAGACGCAAACTCTCCTGATTCAGACCCTGATCCATCTTCATCTTCAGCATCAACCAGTGTGACTGACACTGCAGGGGTCTGGAGTCATGACGGGACCATCTCTGTGCATTCGTGAAAACACTACCTGCTGGTCTGATTATCACCAGAAACTTGACTTTTGCGCTAAAATGCATTTATTTATTTATTTATTTATTATTTACTTGAATTTATTCAAAGCCATTGGCCACGCTGATGCTCGTATGGTACTTCTAAATGAGTAGAAGGATTTTAGCGAGCATTTTTTCGTAATTTCTCTAGTTAAGAATTGTGCTCTAAGTTTAGTAAAAACACTGAACTGCTTCATTTTCAAAGTAATATTACACAAATACATTATTATAAGTTGTTTCAAGGCCTAAAAATGTTCAAATTAAACTGTTGATTTTGGCCCAGGAACTCAGAGTTGGCATGCTGTTTCTCTGGGGAATATAGGGTTATGGGACATAATACTGTGGGAACTTAGGGGTAAGAGGGTTAATGTCTAAATCTAGGGAATGTTTCACTCTATGTAATCACCTGATACAACTAGGATGCATTAATCTACAATCTGGGCTAGAAAGAAATCAGCCCTAGCCTTACCTCTTCGTAACATTTTTCTTATGATCGTTGGTGCTGCTGCTGTGCTTGCTTATAAAAGTCTAAAATAATACACAATAAGACATTTGTTAACAGCAAATAATCTCAAGAATCTAACCGTATATTTATATCGTTTTATTTTTGAAAGACATGCCATGTTAACTAGCCCAGTTATTCTGAGCTGTATTAGAGCTGTAGAAGTTCAGTTTATGTTTAAACAAGTCTATGTTAAAACATAAGTTTGGTGCAGTGAGACCCTCGGTGTTAACCCTCTCTGTTCTCACTCTGTCTTTTCCTCAGTACCAGCAGAAGAGAGTAGCGCCATGGCAGACCGCGGTGTCTCAGTGGCGTGTGTGGCCCGTGGTGGTGTTAGCGGTGGTGTTGGTGGCCCTGATTCCCTACACTGTGTACCGCCTGCTGACAGCTTTCGATAACCCTCCTCCACATATTCTCTTCAACATGGCTGCCATCTGCTTTGGCATCCTCTCTGAAATCCTGCTGCTCAGGTGAGTGTCGATGACTCGTACATGACTGTAGCCATCGCGAGATCCACTGTGGAGCTCAGATCTGAACAACGGCGAGTAAAGAAAGCAGGAAATCCGGACATGCTGTTCAAGATGAATATATATATATATATATATATATATATTAATTACAAAAAGTCCAGTTGAATTGAATTGAGTTGAACTGAATTGCATCACTTTACTGATACACAGTACACACCTCTATGCATAATGTTTTGTTTGTTTGTTCTTTACTTTAATATAGCATAAAATTTCGATGAGTAGACATGAATACAATTCACAGTCAAAACAAATATAAAAAATATACATGAAGCAAAGCTAGAGCTGTGAATATTCACTGCATTCCTGTTGGTGTGATATGAGTGCAAAATGTACAAATGTGCAAGAGTTCTGTTTATAAGCTAATTAATGAGCATTACTGAATCCTACACATAAAGCTAAATGTGCAAAATGGGACATGACAGCTACACAATGTGCAAAAAAAAGAGGCCTGTTTAATAGCAAGAAACCGACTGTGTCTCTCTTACAGCAAAACACCTAAATGGGGGTTACGCCCCAGGGTGAGAAAGAAGCCTTCTTCCCCGCTAAACCTGTTTGGGACAGAGGGAGGGGGGAGGCTAAAATTAATTTGGTGGTTGGGGGCTTCGTGGTTGCCAGAAGGTATGCACATCTGTGGCTGTCTAATTGCGGAGATGACAATAAACCATGTGAATCACACCACCCACAAACCTCCACCACACTGCTCCATGAGAGAGAGAGAGAGAGAGAGATTTAGCCTCTTATATAAGCTCTTCTAATCAGAATCCATGCTTTGTCTGATTAATATAGAGGTATGGGTTGAGTTATATAGCTGGGATGTCTACGTCTGCATGTAGCTCTGCTTTCATCACGCAACCAGTCATAGAATTGCTCATAGAATTTATTTTTATTTTTTCTGCACCGAATATTGCATGACAAAACTGGGGGGCAATCATGCTTGGGCACAGTACAAGGCAACTAGGCCTAGTGTGAGTATGCCCTAAGTGACATTTAATGCATTAGTTAACACAAACAAACGGCAAACTTCAGCATTAATGTGCCATAAAGAAACTAACACTTGTCCTAATTATATATGGTTAAATAATAAGCCAAATAACGAACACCCTAAACCAGTGTTTACAGAATGACCAATATAAACCTATAACTTTTTGTGCAAATAAAACCAGATGCCAGGTTTGGTAGCAAGCTAGATAATGTGACATAAATTATTACTGTATATTGCGTGATTAAAACCATTACCCAAGTTCACTAGTTAGCTAGTTATAACTTGGTAAATTGCTAGATCGTCTAATTAAATCCAATAACCAGACGCTAGCTTATGTTAGATAAACTGTTGTAATGATGTCACATTGTCAAGTTTGTGATTGGTTGACCTGTAAGTCAGCCTGTCAGAGTTGTCTGCAGGAGGACAGTTTTGACCTTGTAAGGACAAGAAAACTGCTTTTTTTTTTTTATCAAAACTGTTATTTTAATTTCAAAACAAAACAAAAACCAAATTATATTATTAGAGCCAAAATGTGTCCTTTTGTTTGCTGAGGTTAAGGTGAGGGTTAGATGTTGGTGTAGGCATAGCATTAATATCACATAAGGCATAAGATTTTATGTGTGTTTGTGTGTGTGTGTGTGTGTGTGTGTGTGTGTGTGTGTGTTTGTGTGCGCGTGTGCATGTGACTAGGCTTTTTACACAGTATTACAAAATGTTTTTCCAGAATGTCTTGTGTGTGTGTGTATGTGTGTGTGTGTGTGTGTGTGTGTGTGTGTGTGTGTGTACGCGCGTGTGTGTGCACGTGTGCATGTGACTAGGCTTTTTACACAGTATTACAAAATGTTTTTCCAGAATGACTTGTGTTTGTGTGTGTGTGTGTGTGTGTGTGTGTGTGTGTGTGTGTGTGCGCGTGCGCCTGTGACTAGGCTTTTTACACAGTATTACAAAATGTTTTTCCAGAATTTCTTGACCATGTGTGTGTGTGTGTGTGTGTGTGTGTGTTTGTGTGCTGTATTCATTACAGACCCCTGCTGCGTGAAGTATTTGCTAGAGTTTGATTAAGTTGAGCTAAATTTCATTAGATTTCAATAAACACCCTCTCCTCTCAAAGGCTCAGTTTACCTAGCTGCTTTCGCCATTGTAATCACCAAAGCAATGAGCCAACCACAAGGAAATGAAAGCACTTTGAAATACACACCCTGCAGACCGTGTGTGTGTGTGTGTGTGTGAGAGAGAGAGAGAGAGAGAGAGAGAGAGAGAGAGAGCTGGGGTGGGGGGTGTCTGTGAGTGTGTGTATGATTATGATTTCAAAAGCATCAAATGTCTTTGCTTCATATTTATGCAATACTTCTTTCTCCAAAGGGGAACAGACATTAATTTTCCTTCCAGGAATACACGTCACACTCACAGACAAGTCATTACAGCCACATCGCCACCAGAAATATGAGTCTCTATTTCTGCCACTTGTGAAAGGTATGTGCGCTATTGACATGATCAATGAGGGGTAAAATTAAAAGCTGCATTGATCTCCCTTTATTTTTTCCCCTATTTCAACCCCTGCGATTCTGCGGCACCATTTTCATGCATAACAATTTCTTTCTGCATTTCCCAGCATAATGTGGCATTTGAAATAGGCATTTAACATACTACATGATTGAGATGTCATCATTAAGGCGAGCATGCTGGTTACAGGATATTATGAGGTCTGAGGTGTGGAGCAAAGGTCCAGCAGAGCTCGATATCAGATAATCAAATATACATCTGAAATCACTAGGCAGCCAGAGGGAAATTAGAGGGAACATAATAAATGAAACTGCTGTTTTCTTGCTAGACCACATATGCGATATAGTCTGTATACACTCTATGGCCAAAAGTATATAGACACCTGACTAATCACACCCATATGTACTTGTAGAACATCCCATTCCAGATTTAGTCCCCACTTTGCTGTTAAACCTCCACTCTTTGGGATGGCTTTCCACTAGATGTTGGTATTTGTGCCCATTCAGCCCCAAGAGCATTACTGAGGTCGGGCACTGATGTTGGGCGAGAAGGTCTGGTGCATAATTAGTGTCCACTTCATCCCAAAGGTGTTCAACCACACAAAACCAACACTCCAAAAACGTATTACCAGTACAGGAAAGAACAGTGTACGACAAACTGTAAAAGGTTGAATTAAGGTGGGTTTATCTGCTCACTTCACAGATGTGTTTTAAAGAGCACAAGGAATTGTATTACACTGTAGGGGGAAAAAAAGTAAAATATGTCTCCTCTAATACTTTTCCCATGTGGCCATGCATGGACACCCTGTTTAATGAGAATTGTGCTGAGGTAATGAGGGGACAAGAGCTATATTAAGATTCCCATATTAGGCAGTTAACTGGCTCAATGCTCTGAGTAAGATAGAAGTTCTCATGAGTGTGGCAGGTCTTATACAAGGCTCAGAGGTTTCCTTTCTGGTGGAAAGAGGGCTCGAATCACCAAAAATTGGGTTGTGAGTTACCACTAATAGTCAGAAATGAGATAGATTGAAGTGGAACTGGCACTATTGTAGAATGATTGCAAACATTTATCATGTATTATAGACCATTGCAAAATATTCATCAATAGCAATATCAGTCAAGTGCTGTGAAAGTGTTTGACCATATCCTGATTGCTTGTGTTTTTGTGTATATCTCATAATAAATTGTTTAAAAAATGTAAACAATATCTGAGATAAAAACAAAGGCAACGTGAGTAAACAAAAAATTCAGTTTGTAAATGATGTTATTTATTGAAGCAAAATAGTTATCCAATACCGACTAAGCCTGTGTGAAAATGTATTTGCCCCCATAGTTACTAATTACCCAAATCTATGAAACTGCGTTCATAATGGGGTTCAGCTGGACTAGACACAACCAGGCCTGATTACTGCAAACCCTGTTCAATCAAATCTACACTTAAATAGAACTTTTTCAACAGCATGAAGTTGGATAAAAGGTCTTACCCAGTAACACACTACGCCAAAGTTTAAATAAATTCCAGAAATGATGAGGAAGAAGGTGATTGAAATACATCAGTCTGGGAAGGGTTACAAAGCTATTTCAAAGGCTCTGGGACTCCAAAGAACCACAGTGAGAGCCGTTATCTCCAAATGGAAAAACTCAGCACAGTAGTGAACCTCCCAGAAGTGGCCGACTTTCCAACATTCCTCCAAGAGCACAGCAACTTGTCATCCAGGAAGTCACAAAAGTTACAAAAGAGCCAAGGACAACATTAAAGGACCTACAGGCCTCTCTTTCATCAATAAAGGTCACTGTTCATGACTCCACTATCAGAAAGACACTGGGCAAAAATGGCATCCGTGGAAAAGTGGCGAGGTGAAAACCACTGCTAACCCAGAAGAACATTAAGGCTCGTCTGAATTTTGCCAAAACACACCTTGATGATCCTCAAACCTTTTGGGAGAATGTTCTGTGGATTGATGAGTCAAAAGTGGAACTGTTTGGAAGACAGGGGTCCCGTTATATATCTGGTGTAAATTCCACAAAAAGAACATCGTACCTACGGTCAAGCATGGTGGAGGAAGTGTGATGATGTGGGGATGCTTTGCTGCTTCAGGGCCTGGGCAACTTGCAATAATTGAGGGAAACATGAATTCTGCTCTCTACCGTAAAATCCTAAAGGAGAATGTCCGGTCTTCAATCCGTAAGTTGAAACTCAAGCGCAACTGGATTATGCAGCAAGACAATGATCCAAAGCATAGGAGTAAATCATAGTCCTAGAAGTAGGTGAAAGTGATCTCCAGTTATTGGAAGTGTTTGGTTGCAGTTACTGCTGCTAAAGGTGGCACAATCAGATTTTATGTTTAAAGTGACAATTAGTTTTTCCCACACTTTTTTGCTTCAATAAAATAAATAAATAAAAACTGTATTGTGTATAAACAGGCAGTTCTCAAAGTTGATGTGCTGGAAGCAGGAAAAATGGGCAAGCATATGGATCTTGGTGATTTTGACAAGGGCCAAATTGTGGCGTGTATATATATATATATATATATATATATATATATATATATATATATATATATATATATAATTTTAATAAAAGTATTTTTTAATAGAAGTCAGTATGTGAGCAGCAGAAGTGTAATATGCAGTATTGGTTGATTTTTCCTGTCAACAGTTGATCTGAAGAAATTATCTGGTCTGTTGGTTCCTCTGAGAATGGATCCATGAATGCATTCATTTCTAACACCAAATTACTCTCGCTATGTATAATGATTTGAATTAAGATGTTGGTAGATAGTCCTGCAGAAAATTGACTTCTCCTGATTCTTAGTTTCAGTGCGTATGTGCAAGTTCAGGGTGGCCTTGTATAATGACAAACTCAGAGTTACAGATTCTATTATGCAGTTTAGTGTTCCACAGAAACCCTTATCTGTGTACAGAAATGAAGTAATCTCTGAATCATTTCAATGAAACCGAAAATTAGGTACACACACACACACACACACACACACACACACTACCTCTCTTGTTAGTTTTGAGTCTTTTGCAATATAAGTAATTGGAATAACGCTCCGGGTGCTCTGCATCATTAGCAAATGAGCAGCCGGCTTTTATTAGCCTCCGACTTGTAAATAATGCATTAAATTCTTAGCGTAAACATGATCAACTGTTCGCCATGTTCATGATGGAAACAGAATGTTGCTTGACTTCCCCTAGCCGTTCAGCAAATTCAATGTGAAAGCTGATCTTTACGGAAACAGTGATACAAATACGAAATCACCTCGGGGTGTCCTTCCCTGCTAACAGGGGAAATTAAAATTTGACATGTACACTATATATATATATATATATATATATATATATTTTTTAAACTTTCTCCACTGCTCTCAACTTGCTTCATTGTTTATGAGAAAACAAACACGGGGGCTGTTTATAATCAAGGCAAAATGCTCCTAATCTTTTTCTTTGGGTAAAGAATGTACCTTATGAGCTGGTAATTAATATCATGGCTGCGCTGCTAATCTGCTGTTGTTCCAGCTCTCATCATGCTCACATTAGTGAGCTGTAATTTTACGGCAGGAAATTGGTTTATGTTTAAACAACATGTTAAATAGCTGCAGAGAAATGCTTGCACAATGCTGTGGTCAAGGAGGACTTGTAAATCTGTATACAGATCTGCCTCAAGGGGCAAAAAAAATGTGTGCGTGTGTTAAAGCACATTACAATTCAGACTCAGTTTAGAAGTGACTTCATTCTGCAATTGTCTACCATATTTTTCAGGCCAAGTAGTGTACTAAGGCTGTTCAGAATGTGCTCAAAAAGTGTCCAGCATGCTTTGCAGTTTTAGTGCAGAAGACCTGAAGGAGGTCTGATTTAACTCTGCGGTTTTCAGCCAAAGACCAGTGTCTTTAATGAGGCCTTCTGAATCATCAGTACTGTATAGCGCTAGGCTTATTTAAAATAATTCATAAGACAAAAAAAAAAGAAAGAAAGAAAGAAAGCAGACAGGAAATGAAATAAGACATTTTGTCCATTCTGAAACAGCATATACTCTTAGCAGTGTTCAGGCCACAATGTATGTAAGTTTGTTGGCTCTGATTACCAGATCCCCATTAGTATCTATTTCTTAGCCCAAATTTTTAGGACAAATTTAACCCTAAACCAGTAACAAATCTCACGGTAGGTCCGAAATCACCTTGGGACATTTTGAAAAATTTATGACTTAAGTTGAAATTAAAAGTTAATCGATACTTGCACAAAAAGTATTCAGAGTTGGGTTACACAGATACTTAAGTTTCTCATTCATAGTATTCAACTAACCTTTATGTAGTTCACGCCCCTGAGGTTGCCAGATTTGTAAAGAGTAAAACCTTGCAAAAAAGGGGTTTTAAAATAGCACTTGATCCAGCACATGCTATTATTTTGCATTTATTTATTATTAATAATAAATAAATAATTGTTTATTATTGTGCACACAACTTAATGTGTTTAATCAAGGTCACGAATCCATAATGTTTGCAGGATGTAGAATATCGGTATTATTTCACTAATATGAGTAGTCCATCCATCCATCCATCCATCTTCTACCACTTACTCCTTTTCAGCATCACGGGGAACCTGGAGCCTATCCCAGGGAGCATCGGGCACAAGACCGGGGTACACCCTGGACAGGGTGCCAATCCATCGCCGGGCACACTCACATACACACTCACACACACCCATTCATACTATTATGAGTAGTCAAATTAATACAATATTATTTTGGTTAATTTGATGTGCTCTCCTACAAAGAAGACATGCTCATGCGTTAAAGGACTTCCTGTAATGCCTTAACTTCAACCCACACCCGGCGTCTGATTGATTAGTGATTCGGGAATCCCTAATGCAAAAATCTATGATAATTAATGACTATTATATAATTACTTCTATCCTTTGATTTGTTGTGTTGATCATGAAAAAGATAAAGCATAACAACATTTCAGAGAAGCAAAATCTAAAACTAAAATAACTGAAGTGTTCCTTTTAGAATATACTGTAGTGTATATTATCTTGAGAATGTACTGTAAAAAATATGCATCTTACAATATACCAAAATATTGTTCCTTTTTATATAGGAGTGATTTAAAATATGGATCATAAGGTCGTGAGGATTTATATACAGTATTTCCCATATGATTTATGAATAGATACTGTATTGACCATATTTGAGAAGAAGTTATTATAGGTAGGCATTGTAGAATAACTACACTCACTGGACACAGTGTTGACGTCGGTTACTGTGCACAGTTTGTCAGCCAACTCTACGTACTCTATACATCAATAAAAAGGGATCACTGTAGGAACACTGCTGACCAGCGCAGCAGTTACACTGACATGGTACTGTGTGTGTGTGTGATGCTGGTATGAGTGTATCAGGCACAGCATTGTTGCTGGGTTATTTCTGGTCATGGACGCAGACTTGAGCTAAACATTGCCTCAACAGCCTACCACTAACAATACATATTGTGTTCAATGAAGAGATGCTGCTATCAAAGCGAGGTGCAGTAGTACTGTATATTGGACCACAGGATCACTATTTTTTTTTTATAAAAAAAAAAAAAAAAACACTTTAAACTATCAATTAAATACCAAAATTGTTGATCCAAAATTGTTGATTCGATTGTTGATGATAATAACAAAGCATCATATAACTGGAGCAGAGTAGGCCTTAAATTATATTAAACAAGCAACATGTATAAAGACTGATTTTGCGAAGTTTACACTGAATGAGGTCAGTGTTTGTTTTTGGATGAAAGGAGATTGGTTAAACAGTGGGAACATTTGTCTTATTTCCTCCCCCAAAGTCTCAAAATTGATCTTGACTCATGGGCAGAGTGTGAGTGTGTGTCGTTGCTGAGCACACAGAACGGACATATACTCACACGCAGAGGTTTCTCTGCACTCCTGATTCACTGCTTCACGCTTCCAAATAGCTTCGTGCGCTCTCAATACCTCAAGCTCTCTGTTAACAAGCACTTTCACTAACACTGTTATGTTCACTCAGATCTGGAACCCTCGCACTCTTAATTAATTATTCTGTTTAAACACCATACGTGTGGATATAGAAATGAGAATTATTGCGGAATGTTTTAAAATGATTGCTAAAAGATTGTTTTTTTTATAGAAATATTTGGGATGATAGTGAATTTATTTCAAAGACTTAATTGAACATTGAATGTTTTTTGGATTATTGTGCCATGTGCAGCTTTTATTTACTTCGATTGCCAACACCCAACTTTAGTTTCCTGGGGGGTGAATGACCCAATACCCTCCCATGGACGGCGCCCGTGTTGCTGGTACAACATTACAGTTCAGCTGCACAACTAATTAGAATCAACTATGAAGGATACAGTTCTGTTTGCGCTGTATTTGTCTGATGGAGTGCAGTAAGTGCTACCAATGCATTGTTCCCCAGAGACACTTGATGCAAATTAACAGCCATCGTAGTGTGTACGAAAAGCTTATTTCACCTCTCCTAATTAATAGCAAGGGAGTTTTTTTACATGCAAGTTTTGTTTTTATATATATATATATATATGTATGTATGTATGTTTTCGTCTATTCTTCATGCCCATGTGAACACTGGGACTAGCTGATGTCTCTATGTGACTGCAAATGTATGTGCTGTTTTGAAAGTGACTGGTTTTGGCTCTGAATGAAAATTAATTTGCCCGACTAAAAAAAAAAAAAAAAACTTGGTTAAAGACATGGGAATGTGAAAACTCTACTTGAAGTAATAGTTCATTTAGCTTTTCATTTAGGTTCCTTCAGATGAATTTTAACAATGAGGATTTAGGAACCTTGGAAAATAGAGCCAATTGTAAACAAGAGAGCAGAATGTGGTCTTTTCCTTCTGGAAAAGAAAAAAAAAGAAAAACAAAATGGAGAAAATGTCACTCACAGCTGAAAAAAAAAAAAAAACCCAAAACAAAATAGCTAGCTGCAAAATGTTAGCTTTTTACTCAACTTTAACTTACCACACCATTACAGCCTGTATTCACCTGCCTTTTACTCCACCGGGTGAAGAGATCTCTGTTTAATCGTAATTCTGGTTGGGTCTAAACCCCCTAAGTCAGTTCAAGGTTGATTACCAATGAACCTAATGTGGCATGGGGCCTGAGAAAGACCTAGGTCAAATTAGGTCATAATTAGGCTGGTATGCTAGTGTTAATCTAAGTTTTTGTTTTTGTGTCATAAATTGTTCCTCTAAAGTTTTGGGACCCCCAAGCCTCCTAAAGGTTTCTGACCATATGTGCCAAAATTTTTGGTGTAATTATAGCATTTACAAGTTTTTATATATATATATATGTTTTTCTGCTTTTTCAGTTAAAGCAGCGGTCAGACCAAAGCGAATAAAATTCACTCAGCAATAACAATTTATGGTTACCTTTGTGGCAACTTAGGTGTGTTTTATGTTTTGAGTCCATGAATATGGGTATTATGAGCTAGTAGAAAACAAAGGATGAGTAGTTTTGCATTTTGGTGTCAATATACAGGTGGGTCGATAAAAAATAAATACATTTGATATGTATCACCATTTAATTTTTCTTTCAGCATATATAATATACCTCATGAGTGTCTGTTTTCACACACTGAGCTAGTCTGTATTTCTGTTTGGGCAGACACATTGTTTAATTTGTTCTTTTCATGACAGTAATAGAAGTGGGTGTGGCCTAAACTGGAAGTTATTTTTTTTAAATTATTAAATATGAACCCTACCATTAATCCCCCAGAAAAACTGGAAACCGCTGAGAAACCCAGTGGTTGAAATGTCAGTACTGTCAGCATGTTCTATGAATTCTGGCTTTGACAGTTCCTCAATCTCAACTACATAACTCTCACTCATAATTGGTCTCAACTGAAGTTGACTGATTGAATGCATGAAAGTAAAAAAACCTCCTGCTCGCACAGTGTTTTTGTTGCATCCTTTGGAATTCTAGTCTCGATCCACACCTCTAGGCAGATTCGCTATTAGCCTTTATGGCAAGCTTTTTTTTATAAAAAAAAAACAAAAAAACAACAACAACAACAATGTATTTGAACAAGGTTATATCCCTAATACTTATATACTGTACTTTATTATTATGAGCAACATCTGATGTGGACTGGACTGCAGATCAGATATGCTCTGTGTTCATTCTGAACAATTTTATACAGTCAGTTGGTTGCTTATAAATCCAAACTATTCTGCAAACTGCGGTTAAAAAATTTGTTCAGCCAATACATTTAATCATTTACTCACCAAGTCATGGTAAAATTCTCCCTGCCTAATAGGATTTCCTAGTTAGCAATGTGGTCTTTGCAGTAGTATCTCCTCTGTGTGTGTGTGTGTGTGTGTGTGTGTGTGTGTGTGTGTGTGTGCCACGTAGAAGCCATGCCAGCATTCCAGTGTCCTACTGCCCGTTGTCACAGTGTGTCTCAATCACTGTGACACACACGCACCACCCCTCTTCCTTAGCACAGCATCCTTCCGTGCTTATGACATCTTAACCTTTGGAAAAGTGCTCGCAGACAAGCATTTAAGAGAAAACACGAAAACAGCCTTCCTCCTGACCTTTCCATGCTGTGTATTCTTATTCAGTTTCTTTTAGGAAGCAGAGATGCCTATTAATTTGTTGTAGCAGGTTATTAATTGAGGGAAATACAATAGAGCACAGCTTTTGTCTCCAGGCAGGGGATATTAAAATTGTGTATTAAAAAGTTATTCCACTCATTCCAACTGTTTGTAGAATGCTACCGGTATCTTTTCTTCCCCTTCCTGACAAGTAGGATGTCCCTATTTTCTTTATAGTGTGCATGTGCTAGCAAAATCTGCTTTATCTCCAACACTGCCACATGTTTTGGTCTTTAAACTTGTGTTTAGCGTCGCTGTTGTCTTGTTATCACTGAATAACCAAGAGTCAGACTTTCCTTAGGGCTTGTGATCATTCTGTTAGAAACTCTGCTGTTAGAACACACCTTGTTCCTAACAGATAAGAGCAATTAAAGATTTTGACCTCTAACTAACTGTAATGTGCCATGGCCTGTTTTCTGAACCCAGACAAATCAGTTAGGTTGAATGATGTTCTTTCAGCCTTCCACAGCAAGTGTTCTTCAATTTGTTCCATAAGATGGTGTCACAAATTATCCTTCTTGCGTTTGCTTTTTTGTTTTGTGTTGGGTTCGTGTCATGTGCTTTTGGTTACAATGTGCCTTTGTTTCTGTTCTAGTCCCATCTGTGCCCCTGTGTTGTCATTGATGTGTTACCCAGTTGTCTTTACCTGTTTTGTGTTAGCTCATTGACTAGTGTGTTTCTTTTTCTCTGTTTCTTTGTCTTTTTGCAAAGTCTAATTTGTGATTCCTTACTGCCTTTGTTTATATATATATATATATATATATATATATATATATATATATATATATATATATATATATATATATATATATATATGTACTGTATAGCATACTGTATCCTGGATCTTGACCCTTGTCTTACAATCGTGGATCGTTTTAGTTTGTTGCCGTTTGCCTGTGGTGTGACTCTTGTTCTTGCTTTTGACAATGATTCTTCGATTCGCCTAAATAAAGCTCATGTTGAGTTTTTGTACTCCTATCCTGCCTCCCACTTCTTCACACTACAGATGGAACCTTTAAAAGGTTCTTTATGGAGCCCTATAAAATGTCTCCCTATCAGAGAGGATACGTAGTTATGAAGCTAAGAATCCCGATTGAATCCATAATTCATAAAGATGATTAATATGCAAGTATAGATGCCACCCTGTACTGATTGGTCCACAATATTCATGTCTATCTCCCTTTTACAGTACCTGTAGCAGCTACAAATACAAAAAATGTTTTCTACACACACACACACACACACACACACACACACACACACACACACACATATATATATATTGTACAAAAAGTCTCACTGACCCCACCGTTTAAGTGTTTTCACTTATGGAATGACCAGAATAGACTGACTGTGTGAATTTTTTGCTTCTCAAGTTTTTGTTGTTGTCGCTAATACCATTTGCAGAAATTTACTCTTCATCAGTTAATACTTAGGGTCTGTTTTTTCCTAGTGTGAGAATGAAGACATATAGAGGGCAGCATGCTTCCAGGTTCCAATGGAGAAGCTTGACTGGCCTGTTATTAGTGCATCTCATCAGCAATCAGCTCTTTTACAACAACATACAGACTAGACCACACTGCATGCACACACTCGACATCAATGCCATCCTCCTGTTTCATTTACACACCCCCCCCCCCCCCAATAATGCTCACCGCCTTATCTGTCACTGCTGCTTAAATAATGTAATTAATGAGTTAATTAACATTTCCATAATCTATTTTAATAAATCTCATGCGGCATAATGAGATATTCCAGGCTCTAGGCAATGACAATGTGCACTGGAATGCTTCTCAGTTGGGAAGGGGAGGGAAAGTGGGTGGGTGTGGGGTTTGAGAGCTCTTCTTTGTGAGTCTCGACTCACTGTGACAGTGAGGAAAAAAGGAGGAGGGGATGAAAAGAGCGATGAAACACTGATGATGGCAGTTGGGAAGAGAGCTCGACCCTGACAAATGTCACTGGACTTGCTGGTTATGCACAATGAACGTCCTGTGGCAGTTTTCTGTCTGCTTTCGTCAGGGAGCCAGGCTTCTCTTATTCTATGCTTTCCAATCTTGGACGATCTGCCACATCAAGTTTACCGTGCCATCTCAGTTGCTGTTTGATAATGCTACTTGAGTTTGTGTAAACAGTGCAGGATATGAAGGCTGAGCAACCCGTTGTAAACGACTCAAATCTGTATGACACGTAGGGAAAAAAAAAACAAGCAGTCAACAAGCATCTTGCTTGAGTGAGGTCACAACACAACAGATCCAGAGCGACTTCCCTAGAGAAGAATTGCTGCATGCACAAGGTTTTCTGTCAAAGCGAATCCAGTTCAGGCCTGCAGGAGTTATGCTTATAAACAAAAGAAATACATGCTTGTGTCATATTAAGCTTGGAAACATATTGATCGTCCAGTGAGTCCTCACCGTTTTAACCTCAAATAATCCTGTCCTGTACATTGCCTATATATTTTCACACTAGTAAATTAACTGTATAGAGAAACACAGAGAATTGCATACAAATTTACAGCATGAGG
Organism: Ictalurus furcatus; assembly: GCF_023375685.1. Taxonomy (NCBI): domain Eukaryota; kingdom Metazoa; phylum Chordata; class Actinopteri; order Siluriformes; family Ictaluridae; genus Ictalurus; species Ictalurus furcatus. Next base: position 27,249,999 of record NC_071265.1, on the reverse strand, counting down.
CATTGAACAATGGCAGCTCAACACTGATTGAACACAACTGTGGTCCAATGAAAATGATTAAACCTGAACAGTGGTTTACTTGGGATTTCTTACAACAAACGCATTCCTAATTTGGCTTTTAACACAACATATCCCACTGTTCCGGGTGTCCATTTTAGTTGTCATTTCTTTTATGGCAGAAACATTTGGAGAAATCATTGGGAGTGACATTTGGGCAAAGGCCCCAAGCCATATTTTCAAGCTGTTTGGAAAGAAAATACAACGGGAGCGATGGTGAGATGGCAAGATGGATTACCAGCGAGACGATACTGTGAACTTCCTTATCTGCTGACAGCTTGGTTACCGTTAAGAACACAAAATGTGTTTTTCAATTCAGCACAAATGGAGTTCTGCTTTGTCCCTGCAGACCTTCATTACAGAACTGCACGATCAGACCAGATAGCTGCAAATAACAGCTTAAAAATAACTTCAGAACATTGCCTGATTTGGTCTGTGATTCCAATTATATTGTCTGTTCACTTCGGCAAACACTTTTGATCAGAAATGTGAGAAAGTTCTGTTTAATGATATCCTCTTCTGAAGGACAGATGATTTTGTATTTCGAATTAAATGCCCTCTTGCTCTGGCATTAGCTGTTTGTCATTTTGTCTTGCTGTTATTGTCTAGAATCAGTAGGAAGTCTTTAATGCATTTTTATAGGGCCTTTATTATCAGAAACATAAACAGAAAAACACATTCCAAAAGCAGGAAAGAATACTTTTGACCCTAGATGTCTATATATAGCAGTGAGACCATGTGCCTGCTAATCACTCTTCAGTACTATCAGAAAATTTCTTACTTAATCAAGTGAGAATCAATTGTCACAAGTCCCTGCACCTCTATGACCGAGAACATCCGCTGGACAGTCATTGTTCAATAAGGTGCCATGGTGTTCTTTCCCCATCAGTGTCTGTCCTGCTGGGGGTAAACGCTTCATCAGAGTGCTCAGATTGAACTGTAACCTAAGAACGATCACATCCAAATGGCACCCCTCCATCTCTACATCTCTGTTTCTTTGTTTCAGGTTGCCTGGCAACCTGTAGTGGCCTGGCTCTCCAAAACCGAGATGTTCTTGATTGCCGGAGTGAATGACTGTTGTAATGAATCTCTCAGTGAAAAATACTTAGATATGGAGGCCCTCATGAGACACCAAGGTGACTCGTGTCACTATAACTGATGACATGGCAATTCTGTACATGACCTTACTAGTGCACTGACCAGCTGAGCGTAAGACAGTGAACTGGCTCGAAGATATTACATAATTAAAAATTTCAGTTGAAGATTCCTCTTTTAGGGTGGTTCTTATTAATTGATACTTGGGTTAATTAAGTTGAAGTAAAAATTTACAGCATTTTTTTTTTTTTTTTTTTTTTTTTTTTACAGTGAAGTTATTATCATTCTTTTCCCAGTACAGAGAAATATGTCAATTTGTGATAATCACATATATTATATCTGCGGTAATCCCAGAGGCCGTTAAAAACAAACAACAAAAAAAACCCAATTAATTAATTAATTAATTAAAATACAAATACAAGATAAGTTTTTGTTTTCTTTTTAATCTTTGATATATACATGATTTAAGTATGATTGACACTTCCATGTATGCGTGCACTAATTTCCCACAAAGCATTTTTTTTCTCCATGTGTTTGCCTTTGCATTGGAAAAGTTCAAAAGGTTCAAAGTTTACACTTTAATATCACCTCATAAATGAACACCTCACCTTAAAAGTGTTTCAATCAGATTCGCATTCAATTTGCTACCTTTCTTTTTATTTTTTTTATCTCAAACACCTTCCATTTTCCTTAATTATTTAACCAATTAAATGTGTCAGGGTGACAGTTTGTGTGATATTTCAAACGGATCTGCTCATCTAGGAAAAGCGCTCTTAGATTGGCCAGCTCGGATCTCCATCCAGAGATCAAATGCTCCATGCTGTGTTTGAGGAAATACATTTCTTATTTAATCTCTAGAGCGTTCTACATGGAGCCTTATAGAAAGAAAGCATAACTATATAAAGAAACGTATTTTTTTTCTTGCTTGTATTGAACACTGCAATAAAACCCTTACATGCCCACAAGTTTCCTTTCATCCTATCCACTTTATTTGTGACTTAAGTTTTTTCTCTCTCTCTCTCTCTCTCTCTCTCTCTTCTAAGGCTCTTATTCTGCTATGTCACCAAATATTTCCGGAAAGCACAGCGGGCATCCTTCAATCTTCAACCTCGGAACCTAGAGGAGGAGCAGGAGGCTGGGGTCAGAGGTCAGAACCACAAGGCAGATGTCCTCTGGCAGTGGAAAAGCAGCCTTGTGGTGGAAAAGGCGAAGCAGATTGACTCGCAGTGATTCATTTAACTTCTGGACAGGATGGTGTGTCTGCCTGCTGCCCTGATGGCTGCTTGTCAGCAGTAGCAACCTGGCGCAAGCAGCCGGGCATCACTTACCCGGTCTCACATGGAATTCAAAGGAATGTGAATAATGATTGAGAACAATTTTGTTGAATTTCACTTGACCCTTACGCTGACTTTAACCATTCAAAGTGTAGCATATGTGTTGTTAACATTGCTTCAATATCTGTTGTGTGGAAGGATATAAGACGCTTCTGGCTTTGATGTTTGCCTATTTCCTCTCTTGTTGCACTTGAATTGGGTTAAAGCCAAAGTCAGATGCTATCCAAACATGGCTGGTGTTGGTCCAGAATTTCATTCCAACCAGAAGCACACCTGATTTGGCTTAGCAAGCTCTTTCTTAATGAGTTATTATTGCTTGATCAAACGAGTCTGATGTATTCTCACTGGTAAGAAGCATGTGGTGAATCACTCCTTGCCTTTGTAGTTGAGGGCAGCATGTATGTTTATAAAAAGTTGCATGTGTTAGGTTCAAATGTTGTATTTGTTGATTGCACTTGTCACATTTAAAAGAGTTACTGAGAACTCCGTCCAGACTTGTCACATAAGTGTAAGGCGTGGCATGAGCAGGTGTTCGTCCAGTTCCCCACTGATCATGATACTGACCACTTTAATTCCTTAAAGTTTAATGACAAGACACAATAGCTGTCTTTTCTGACAACTCTGCAATCTTTGATTATCAGTAAATTTTACATTAATTTACATTTCTTGCGATTTTGTTTTTGCTCGAGAGATAATGACCTGAGGCGCACAGTGGCCTAGCGGTTAGCACGTTCGCCTCACACCTCCAGGGTCGGGGGGTCGATTCCCGCCACAGCCCTGTGTGAGTGGAGTTTGCATGTTCTCCCCGTGCTGCGGGGGTTTCCTCCGGGTACTCCGGTTTCCTCCCCCAGTCCAAAGACATGCATGGTAGACTGATTGGCGTGTCCAAAGTGTCCGTAGTGTATGAATAGGTGTGTGAATGTCTATGTGAGTGTGCCCTGCGATGGATTGGCACCCTGTCCAGGGTGTACCCCGCCTTGTGCCCTATACTCCCTGGGATAAGCTCCAGGTTTCCCCGTGACACAGTAGGATAAGCGGTATAGAAACTGGATGGATGGATGGATACTGACCTGATTGTGTAATATTGACTGATATTGATATAGACTGGCATCCTGCAGTCTATTTACTCTCATGCACGAGGGAGTGAGTGCTCAGATATGAAGTTTGTGGTACAAAGAGTGATAGTAAGGTTTCAGTATCATTCAGTAAAAACCCCATTACTTTTAAAAATAAATAAATAAATTAATAAATAACCTAACTTTAAACCCCCCCTTACTTTAAATGCGAACAATAATTTGCGGCAGATTTGGTGTTCGAAAAATACATTTAAAAAAAAAAAAAAAAAAAGACAGATGTGCAAAAGCTATCAGCACTGGTTAGTATACTACAATTATAAAAGATATTTTATTGTACTGTGTATTCAGGGGTTGTTGATTCAGAAGCCAAATATCTATCTAAGGCAAAACGAGTGGCAACGTTTTAAATAACAGTGAACACAAATCTGGTTTGTACAGGTTTGCTGATTACTCTATTTTTTATTTGTTCATTCATTCATGATTTATTCAAGGTCTCTATGGTTTAAAGTTCTTATGTTTTCAGAAATAGTGTTTGTGTTCATTAGAAAATATTACAGGCAGGTTACAAACCGAGGAAACTGTGCATGCAGAGGAATTAGTCTGAATTCCTTTGCAAAAAGGGGGGTGGGGGTGTAATCTCATGGACCTAGTAATCTATGGTCACACCACATTCCCTGAACTGGCACATTGGCAAGCTAACACATTCAGTCTCTTTTTGCAAGAAAACATTTTGTATATTTTTATTACATTAGTTTTCTCACCGTCAGTAACCACTTCAGCCTGATTCGGGTTGTGGTGGAACCTGGGAGCACTGAGCATGAGGCAGGAATACACCTCGGATGGGACGCCGGTCCATCACAGGGCAACGTACACACGCACACATTCACACCCAGGGGCAATTCACCTTAAACAGTCAACCGACTGGCATGTTTTGGGGAGTTATGGGACTAAACCCATGCTGACCCAGGGAGAACATGCACAGAAACATAGCACAGACAGTAACCTGAGTTTAGGATTGAAACCGGGGACCCTGGAGCTGTGAGGCTGCAACACTCCCCACTGCACCATCAAGCAGCTCATTACATTGTTGTTGTTGGTTTTTTCTTTGTTTGTTTGTTTGTTTGTTTGTTTTAATTATAAAATAAATTTTAAAAACACAAACAATCTTTTAAAAACGCATTTTTACTTTTTCTAAGCGTCCTCTACGATCACTTGCTCCTATCTGCCTGTTCTAGCACACATCTCTTACATTCAGTCAAGCCCCAAAAAGGACTTTATCAGTCAGGTCCCACAGTTACTGTGTGATTAGCATCTGCTACTACTATAGAGGAATAGTACAGGAATACAGTCATCTATCACTTACGTGCACAATTTAAAAAATAGACTCTGCATAAGAAAAAAAAAAAACAACAAGACATATGCAGTTATTTTTCAGCAGATGTGATTCGCTTCTGAACTACGCTCAGTGAGACTTGACCTTTACTCTTAATTACATTTGTTAAGAATGATAGTAAACCAAGTGTTGTGTTGTTTCTCATTATGATATTAATAATTCCACAGTTCCGTGCCACTTTATAAAGAACTGTTTTTGTTTATTGAGAAACAGTCTTCATACGCTTAATATCTTGTTACATTCCTACATTAACTAATGTAAAATAATATGCAGCATGCTGTTTAGGGTCGGTTTCAAATTTTGCTTTTCTTTTAAAAACAGTGATTATACTTCTCCATGAATGCGGTCATGTAAATTTAATTTTCTGTTATTGGCAGCAGTGGAAATTCAATTTTCGGCTATTGGCAGTAAAATATATGGTGTAAGTTGTAAAGTCATATGTTTTCACTTTTATATTGCTTACCCGGTATTTGTTGGGGATACCACTCTCATTTGACTGTGATATTGAGAAATAAAGTATTATTTTATATTGCATGGCGCTTTTTTTTCTGCTTCACAGCAACTGGAACATGGTCATGCATGAAATTGAGTTAAACTATTTATCAAACACTGTTAAGTAAATGGCCGTGCATGGAGAGGTTTATATATCAGAAAGCTAAGTCAGTTGGTTAATTGGCACATGGCTAAAAGAGGGCAGAGGATATATTTCTTTGTGTTTTGTTTCATTTCGGACTCGAGTAATACCATCCTTCAGCAGAACGATAAGAGGGCAGGGAGAGTGGCCCGAGGGCAGTCAGCGAGCCCTTGACTTTATCTGTGTGCACTCACAGCAGCTGCGATATAAATGGATCCTTTTTATTTGGTATCTCAGTGGCACTTCCTGTCTCAGTGGGCTTCCTCCTGTGCCAGACCTCTATGATATCCTGCACTGTGGCTCACTGTCTTTCCATGGTGAGTGCGTGTGTGTGGGTGTGGATCAAGTGCCAATTGGCCACTGAGGTTGGGTAATGCCACAACAAAAACAGCAGCAGTGAGCATCAGAGGAAAAGGAAGAGTCTCCTGCTATAGAGTGTGAGTCTCTGGTGAGTCCATGCCAGCATGGACTGTGTGTTCTTTAGGCTTAGTGTGTGCACATGGGGCCAGATGGGCACTTTTATGAGTGTGTGAGTGTGGATTATTCCGCCTGATACATCTGGGCCTCCACATGGCACAGCAGACTGTGGCCTTGCTGACGTCCATGCCCGCCGACATGGCGCTGGCACAAATGCCACCCAAAAAGGTCACATGCCCGAACTGCAGCCACGGCACTAATAGAAGACTTGTGCCAAGTCATGCAGAATCATCCTTGTGGTGTGGGGTCTTTTTCTGAAGTTGACTTCTTGATCAATTTGGATAGATTTGGTCTTTAATTTAGTATCAGGAATGTGAGTTCACTTTGAGATAATCAGTACATTCAGATATAGCTGCAAAGACCAAAGCTGCATTCCAATGCTATTTTAAAATGCCTTCCTTGACTTCTCTTAACCATTAGCTCTTGGTTGAATCCCCACTGCTATTCTAAGGGCCATTTGAATACTATATTAAGCCAAGTTAAGTTTGTTAAATTTCCATTTGGAAAACAGGAGGTAAGTCAACCTCCAGGCTCCAGAGTAAAAAAAAAAAGAAAGGTGGATGGCATCTCTATGATCGGGTAAAGACTCATTGAGGGTGTTTTGTTAGAGAAGGAAAGTGTGTTTCTCATGTGCTATTTCAGCTGGGACTAGGTGAGGTAGGGGCAGGTGGTGGTGGTAAACGATTTGCAGTTTGTCTCGGATTTCTTGACGAGCACAGTGTGTAGAAACCATGTAACAACGGTGTAATTCATTATACCAGAGTGTACAATTAAAAGCTGAACATGTATCATTCAACCTGTTTGTCTTTAAGTAGGTGTCTTCTCTCTGTAGAGTGGCCCACCTTGCCATTCCACTCCATTACTGATGAGGTAAACTGATCATGTGGCCAAAGTGCTTTTCAATTTACATGAAGACCAGACTCTCGACTTCCTTCCTGGAAACGAAACAAAAATGCTCTCATCGCTTAACGGCAGTTCAGATAAGTAATCTGCTTTGGCGTAGACCGACACAGACATCATAACTAGCTGTTAACCCACAGATGGCAATCTCACAAGAAACAGAACAGCTCTTGTTTCTGTCCTCTCCAATCCCCCCCCCCCCCCCCCCCCACACACACACACACACTCTCTCTCTCTCAATTTCATTGCATGTGTCATGCTTCCTCATTACAGTGATATAATGGTACACTGTGATAAAGAAAGACGAAGTAAAATACGGGAATGGATAATGACACTAAAAAAAAAACCATCACACTGCATTGTGAATGAGCCTTTACAGGGTATTCTACCTTTAATAAACACACTAGGTTTGGCCATTTTTTTCCCCCACAAATATGACCTAATTATGCTGTACTGATGTAAGTCATTATGCCACACTACTTAAAATACTATTAGCTTTCGTGGAGTAAGATGAGGAACTCCAGTGCCTTTTTATACTCTTACTTCAGGTATGACTTAATGACACACCTAACTTGAACTTAACAAGGCTCTTATTCATGCTGAACTGTTCGCTCCAAAGTTTTGCACTCTTCATGTCACATTACTCATGGCCAACGGGAACTGCAGCTACAGTAAACTCTACAGAATATCAGTAGACTATTGAGCAGACGTGGCCGTGTTCTCAGTACTCAGAATGCATGATGTGTGACTTAGAAGCTCTCACGCACTTCTGCCAGTCTCTTGGTCAGTGTCAATTTTAGATATTTTTTTTTTCATTTCAATTTCATTTAAAATATTTTCAAGTTCTATTTGAAATCTAAAGTTTTCGATTACACTAGTTAGTTTGTTATTAGTTATTTTATAGAAATATTATATATGTTTCACAATGTTCAGTGAAGGAGAAGCAAGGCACGAATCTGAAGAAAACGCTTTTTTAAAATGTAATTATTATTATTATTTATTTTTTAACAATTTTGTTTTTCAGTGCTGCAGATTCACTGAAACTAGGCAGTTGTCACTGTAGCCTCATTCTCCTGTTCTTGGCTGATAGGAATGGAATCCAATGTGGTCATGTTTCTTAAGGTCTGACGTGTTGTGCATCCTGAGCTGCTTTTCTGCTCACCACGATTGTAAAGAGCGGTTATTTGAGTTTCCTTAGCCTTCCTGTCTCGCTAGGAAGATTCTGGCTTCCCTAATCAACAAGGCATCTCTTCCTGGAGTACTGTGATTCATTTGGATGTTTTTTTGTTTGTTTGTTTTCTGCACCACTCTGTGTAAACTTTAGAGACTGTTGTGTGTACAAATCCAAGGAGAAAGACTGGCACCATCTGGCACCAATATCCATACCACCAAAGTCACTGAGATCACATTTATTCCCCCATTTTGAGGTTTGATGGGAACATTACCTGTTGAACATTAAGCTCTTGGAAGCTCTGGGAAGGGGTTACAAAGCTATTTCAAAGGCTCTGGGACTCCAAAGAACCACAGTGAGAGTCATTATCTCCAAATGGAAAAACTCAGCACTGTAGTGAACCTTCCCAGAAGTGGCTGACCTTCCAAAACTCCTCCAAGAGAACAGCAACTACTCATCCAGCAAGTTACAAAAGAGCCAAGAACAGCATAAAACGATCTACAGGCCTCTCTTGCATCAATAAAGGTCACAGTTCATGACTCCACTATCAGAAAGACACTGGGCAAAAATGGCATCCATGGAAGCATAGCGACGTGAAAACCACTGCTACCCCAGAAGAACATTAAGACTCGTCTGAATTTTGCCAAAACACACCTTGATGATCCTCAAACCTTTTGGGAGAATGTTCTGTGGACTGATGAGTCGAGAGTGGAACTGTTTGGAAGACAGGGGTCCCATTACTTCTGGCATAAACCAAACACTGAATTCCACAAAAAGAACCTCATACCTACGGTCAAGCATGGTGGAGGAGTGTGATGGCATGAGGATACTTTGCTGCTTCAGGGCCTGGGCAACTTGCAATAATTGAGGGAAACATGAATTCTCCTAAAGGAGAATGTCTGGTCTTCAGTCCGTAAGTTGAAACTCAATCACAACTGGATTATGCAGCAAGACAATGATCATAAGCACAGGAGTAAGTCCACCTCAGAATGGCTCAAAAAAAGCTAATTTAAAGTTTTGTGGTGGCGTAGTCAAAGTCCAGACTTGAACCAATTCGAGATGCTGTGGCAGGACCTTGACCTTGACAGTTCATACTCGAAAACCCTCCAATGTGGCTGAACTAAAACAGTTCTGTAAAGACGACTAGGCCAAAATTCCACCACAGCACTGTGAAAGCCTGATCTCCAGTTATCGGAAGCACTTGGTTGCCGTTGTTGCTGCTAAAGGTGGCACAACCAGATTTTTAGTTTAAGGGGGCAATTAGTTTTTCACATGGGTGATGGGGTTGAATAACCTTTTTTTGCTTCAATAAAAACATAAATACTCTTTGGTTAAATGCCTGCTGTAAATACTTAAATATTATAGACAAATAAAGAGAACATATCAGGTCATTTCATATGTTACAGTGATAATAGGACAGTGTAAAGTGTTCAGGTGTCCCAGGAGATAAACAGATGTCTCATTCTCCAGGTAAAAGCATCATGCTGTGATTTACCTGCAGGTGGAACAGTACATGGCTTTGAAGCACTACAGCAGATCTAGCAGTACAGGCGTCCGTGCCAAATGTCCAGTACTCTGTACCATGGGGGACTTTTGATCTGTAACTCAGCAGTGAGATCTGAGCACATGGATGAACTAATCCCTGACATCATTTAGGCTGAATATAGAAAAGCTTTCAGTATGGTGTAATATGAAATATAGACATGTACAGTATGTGGTATAATGTGTGATCTGATGTTAAATGTTAAGAAACTATGAAGGTCAATATTAGAAACAGGAAATGTGTTAATCATATGACACAATAATATTACTATACATACTACATATATTATATACATATAATAAACTATTACACTATAATAGTCAGTTCATAATAATAATATGCCACTAAAAAATAATGCGAGTTACTACATCATGTGAATAATATGTGAGCAATAAAAGCACTTACATGTGAAAACTTAACGTGTCCTACATGTGAAAACTTCCATTCAGCTTCTATACCACTTATCCTTCATGGTGTGTGGGGAACCTCAGGGAGCCGTCGGGCACAAGGCAAGGGACACCCTGGATGGGGTGCCAGTCCATCGCAGGGCACAATCACATACACATTCACACACCCGTTCATACACTACAGACACTTTGGACAAAAATGTGAAAACTAAACATGTGAATATAATTGAAGAAAAAATGTTACACATGGAAAACTAAAAACACATGCACTGTATTTCAAATGTCTACATGTGAAACATGGCATATGACATGTAAAGATCCCATATGAATTATGTGATTAGTCACAGTACATCTGTGTGACTCATCTTATTAGTTACTACTTACTAGTGTGTTCAGCAAAATCTGTTGAAGGGCAAAAGTGTATTTCTGTAAAAATCTGTGAAGCACATTAGTATAGTTTTATGTACTAAGTGCACTTACAAGGGACTTCTTTGCCATGGTAGTCATGTTTATTATCCTCTATTTATGCTTGATGGAATTCCTCTAAAATGCAAGATATTTAGATATATTTTCTTGCCTTACAAAGAAGCCCATTTACGCATACATAGATTGCTCTGAGCAATGTGTCCTAAATGATTAAACTCACATCATGCTGTTAATGCCACAGGTATTAATATGACATCAGTCTAGACTCTATATATAGCCAAACTCAAGTTCCAACTAAAACAGATGATTATAATACAGAAACACGGGAAAGAGCTAGCTGTTTATTTTGGCTTTACCATTTTAAATATCATCGGAGCAGTTTTGATCCAAAGCAGAAGTGTGTTATATGAAAACTTGTTCATGAAAATGCATCGGCACGATTAGCTTGAGCATGATCATTTGTTAATTTAGAACATAGGTTACCTCTTATTAAATGTTTTCTATGATATCAGAGAATGTTTGCCAAACCAATAACAGCGATAACTGGCATGAGTGCACTGAGGTTCACGCTCTTCTGTAAATCTATATTTGCCAGTAAAAAAGTTTTGGAACATATGGAATTTCTTGTGTTTGAATACGGTTTATACCACAACACTGTTGAATTCTCGAATCTGACTGGTCAGAAGCTGTTCATTAACCTCCTATAACAGCAGCTCTGATAATGCTTCCAGGAGCAAGGTTTAAAATAATGCACGCACTCTTATACGTTATCATTTCTATAGTAATGGCTTACACAGGGACTTGGTGGACACTCCACGTAGATGGATTTTTGTGTGTAGTCACTAATATGATGACATTTCTGGTGAGGAAACATTTATTAGGCATTTTTCAAAGGGGTCACCAGCATGAATAACATCCAGATGCAAAGCTGTAAAGGTACGTTCACACATACATCAAAGCAGCAAAGCGACAGGAGACTAGGTGTGGGCGTGTCCACAGGCATGACAAAGTTGAGAAAAGTCTAAGTTTATGCACATTTGGAGCAACTTGGTGCGGCGACTACCTACGGGGGTGAAGACAGTAGAGCGCATGTGATCCATGATCCATGCTTCCGACGGGTCTGAATTGTTTCGTGGCACACATATAAGCACACCGTGCTTATCCTTCATCTCGTAGTATACGAAGCATATATATACACTGGTGAATTTTGTATACAAACACTCTCCCTCCAAAATTTCATTTTAACAGCAAAAAAACTGGTTTGTTGCCCAAAGTGGAATGCTAGTTGATAGATGTTACTATGGAAAGCAGTAGTGGGAGCGCCTACTGGTAGCTTCATAATACAGTGACTGGTGTCTTTCAGTGATAAAACCGCTGTATGTGTGAATATAACTTTACTTTGTTTTCCAAAACTGCAAAGTGTCTGTTGCTGTAAAATGACAAGCTGCAATTTTTTTTTTTGTCTTATAAAACTTCAAGAGAGAAAAAAAAAAAGAGTCTGTTGAGGGAACAGCTGTGTAGCTGTTATAGCATAAGTGATAACAAGAACTAAACATACCACAGCATTAAACTTAACTCTAAATGAGTAAAAAGAATGTTATATTGTATACCAAAATTATTTTGGTATAACAGGAATAAAATGTTTCAGGACATGCTATTATTGGGAAAATAATGAACTTCAGGGTGTTAACAGTAACTCAACCTAATTAGCATAGCGGCTCAAACAAAAAGGTACTGCAGTGCACCAAACCAAAAAAATAATAAATAAATAAATAAATAAATAAATAAATAAATAAATAAATAAAAGGTAGGGTGATTAAAAAAAAATGACAGCATATATCTGTATATATTTATTTACAAGTTATAACTTTTAGGAACACTCAGTCTGCTACACAAGCTATGGTCAGCAATAAATAATAGCAAAAAAAATCACCCATGCCATTTATGTTTTTTAGTACCACCAGATATTATTATATTAATACCAGTTTACTCCTGGCTCAAATATATTCGTGTTCAACAAGCTGAAAGATCATTAGTAACCATTCTCCTGCCAAATACAGAGTGTTACTAGGTGACGTGCAAATATCCGAACAACATGTTGCCGTAAAGACCACTGTGGTTTGATTAAATACATTATGCTTAGCCTGTATAAGGCTCCCTGATACACAGTGACACAGCAGCACTGCTGCTACACTGAAAGAGACATGTGTCTGACCTTGATTTTAGGAAATTATGCATAGTATCAGAGGTCTTTGAGATACAAGCTGACAGTCTGGCGCGCTGTACTGATTTGTCATGACGTAAAACCATGTTGGACTACTTAAGGGCCGACTCACCTGATCACCTGTCAAACTCCGGCTGCTAAATAAAGCCGAGACAGAAACACCGTCCTGCTGCTGCGATCCGCATGATCTGGGCTTTGAGTTTACCTGAGTAATCATGTAATAGCAACACAGTGCTTGCTTAGACATAACAGGAAGGTGTAAAATAATAAAGAGCTCATTTAAGACGATTGGACAGGACGACCTGATGATGCACCGAGTCCTTCACTGTCTGTCCTCTCGATGTCTCGATCGTCCAGTTTGATCAAAATCCAAAGCCGAAAGTTCAAATTCAGCCATTTTGTAGAGCCAAATAAGTGTAACATATTTGTGTGTGAGTCATGCGTAAGTGACCTCTTCTTCAGCTTCGTCTTTCACCTGTAATCTGATGTGGTGATACGTGGTGGAGCGAGAACCGGCTGGAGCTTCCACTCATGATTTATGATTGAGGACATGTTCATAAAATATCAGAACAATCGGAGCTCTGCTGGGAGAAGATACCAAAGTGTTACGTACATCATGCAAGACAGAAAGGCTGGGCTGTGGAAGAGCACTGAGCTGGTAATAAGATGCCTGTCCTCATGTGTGTCCTCTCTTCCATTTTAAACAGTCTGTGTATCAGTATGCGGGTGTGTGGCTTTTTTTTTTTTTTTTTTTCTCGTGTAGTTAACTGTCCTTTTTTGTCTTCCAGAGACACAACTTGGGTCATTTAACCACAGATTATACCACGGCTCTGTTGAGTGCTCAGTTCTGATTGCTGATTAACTTTCTGTAACAGCAGCTCTGACATTAGTGCTGACTGCAAAGTTTATATTAATGCACTTGTTCTAATAGGTTATTGTTTCTACAGTAACAGCTTGCACAGGGACTTGTATGGTGGACACGGTATGTAAAGTGATTTTAAAAAATGTGTAAGTTTTCAGTGAGGAGACATTTATATAGTATTTTTAGAAGGAGTCTCCAGATTCCTCACTTTTTAACAGTGAGAGGTACAGCTGAATTTTTTTGTATTGTGATTCCCATATTCTTGGTGATATGACAAGCTACATTTATTTTTTGTCTCATTTTAAGATAAAGAATATAGACTGGTGAGGGAATGAGTGTTTACAGCTCCTACTACATTATATACACAATGATCAGCCATAACATTAAAACCACCTCCCTAATACTGTGTAGGTTCCCCTTGTGCCACCAAAACAGCTCTGACCCGTCGAGACATGGACTCCACAAGAGCTCTGAAGGTGTGCTGTGGTATCTGGCACCAAGACATTAGCCAAAGATCCTTTAAGTCCTGTAAGTTGCGAGGTGGAGCCTCCATGGATCTGACTTGTTTGTCCAGTACATCCCACAGATGCTCGATCGGACTGAGATCTGGGGAATTAGGAGGCCGAGTCAACACCTTGAACACTTTGTCATGTTGCTCAAACCGTTCCTGAACAATTTTTGTAGAGAGGCAGGGCACATTATCCTGCTGAAAGAGGACACTGCCATTAGGGAATACCGCTGCCATGAAGGGATATGGGGTATACTTAGTCTACAACAATGTTTAGGTAGGTAGTACGTGTCAGAGTAACATCCACATGAATGCCAGGACCCAAGGTCTCCCAGCAGAACATTGAGAAACTGGCCATCCACATGATGTAAAAGAAAACATTATTTATCAGATCAGGCCACTCCTTCCATTGCTTCATGGTCCAGTCCTGATGCTCACATTCCCATTATAGGCACTTTCAGTGGTGGATAGGGGTCAGCATGGGCACTCTGAACCGTCTGCAGCTACGCAGCTACGCAGCCCCGTATGCATCAACACGCATCAAGCACCTTTCTATCATAACCAGCATTAAACTTTTCAGCAATCTGTGCTACCGTAGCTCTTCTGACAGGCCAGATGGGTTAGCCTTCACTCCCGACATGCAGCAGTGAAGCTTGGGTACCCTGTCACTGGTTAACTGGTTGTCCTTCCTTGGATCACTTTTGGTAAATACTAACCATTGCATAATGGGAACAATTCACAACACCTGCGATTTTGAAGATGCTCTGACTCAGTTATCTAGCCATCACAATTTGACCCTTGTCAAAGTCGCTCATATCCTTACGCTTGCCCATTTTTCCTGCTTCCAACACATCAACTTCAAATACTGATTGTCACCTGCTGCCTAATATATCCCACCCCTTGGAAGGTGCTGTTGTAATGAGATATAAATGTTATTCATTACACATGTCAGTAGTTTTAAAGTTATGGCTGATTAGTATGTAACACAACATTAAACAGAACTAAAACATAAAAAAAATATTTAAACTTGTTTTTAAAAATTGCTGGCAAATTGCTGTATACGGGTGCATCTCCGAAAATTCGAATATCGTGGAAAAAAAAAATGTCCATAATTTAATTCAAAAACTGGAACTTTCATATATTCTAGATTCATTACACATAAAGCGAAATACTTCAAGACTTTTTTTGTTTTAATCTTGATGGTTACAGCTTACAGCTCATGGATATCAAAAATCCAGTATCTCAAATTATTAGAATAAAGAATTTATAATACAGACATGTCACAGTGGTAGAAGTTTAATAAAACACTTCAGGATGTGTTACCAGGGTGGTAACAGTACCTCCACTTCACTTCGGGCCACATCACACCACCCCGCTGTTGATTATTTTCCCATAACATTATACCGTCTTCTTTTATTCTCTCAGTGTTGTATTTTACTGACTACTAGTTACAAGTAAATTGCAGATATGTTATTGTTTTGGGTTTTTTTTATGGTTTTTTTTTTTTTGGTTTTTTTTTTTTTGGTTTTTTTTTTGCATTAGCCTTTTATATAAGCCTATATGTTATGGGTTTTTTTTTTGTTTGGCGTGCTACTCCAGCATGTATTAGAAGGGAACCCATACTTGTCCTAATGTATATTAGGTTTATCACAGAGACAGTGATCAGACAAATAGAACCTATTTACTGTATACAGAGAAAAAAGGCTTTTAGCATTAAACAGTGCTATATTATGACTTTGTAAGGATAAGTTCAATTTCCAAGAATGGCTAAGAGATTAAGATAAAGACAGTAGCAAAGGTGCCATTTTAGAATGCACACATCATGCAAAGTAAAACTTTTACTTATACGGCAAAGCAATGTCGATATTGATTTTTCACTAAGCTTCGGAATTCAAGGAGGAGCATTTCAACTAATGCTATTCAGCTAATTTCCTGTGAAGTATAGCAAGGATGTCATGTTTAAACATAATTTTTGTGTTTTCAAAAGAAGACCAAAAGCTTCGGTGTAAAACAAAAAATGTGTGCGTGTGAAGGACTGAAGCTAAATGTCTCTCCAGCATGGACCTCACCTGACCTTTCGAAACACATTAGCTGAAGTGAGGTGTCTTTGTTCCTGCAGCTCCTTTCCCTGAATTCCCACTGACAGTGAAACATGGAGGGTGTAGGCCAGCAAAGAAACACTTTTACACTCGTGTCGACTAAAGACATTTCAGGTGTGCTGTTATATCAGTGCTGAAGCCGTCATGGCCAGTGTCAGTGTAGGAAAAGTGCATCTGCTAGACGAATTCTTTAAAAAAAAAAAACAACAACAAAAAAAAAAAAAACAGATGATGATTGTAAATAGTGGTGTCTCAGGTGCCTCATGAACCCCGTGTCATTTTGCAGCCAGCGTTGATGGATTTGCTCCAAGTGAGTGAATGGACGAACAGCAATTTATATGTTAAAAGTACCTCCTAGTAGCATGATGTAGCTTTCAACGTGCACACTTAATTCCACTTCCATCATTACTATTCCAGAAATGTCAACGATTTTCTGTCAGGTTGTCGCGCCCAAACACAGAAATCATCTCCAAGTAACACAGTGTTCTAGTGAGACAAATTTCACCTGACATGAGCAATTGTGTGCCGACACCGGCAAATTTAGAGTTGTGTGAAAGTCAGGAGAGATGTGTAATTCTTTTGTTCTCAGGAAAAAAAAAAAAAAAAACTTGCAAGTTGCTCAAATCCACCAGGAATGTTTTAACAGAGCAGTTAACTCAGTAATTAATTAAAGGAATCACAATTCAGTGAGCACTTCAAATTAATCTTTGGAGAGTTTCTTTCACACATTTGACAGTGTTTTTCACATCTAGGGCATGGCGGAAATTACAGTTCATCATCATGATGATCATTTTCATGTTCTTTGCTGCTATTTCTGGAGTTGAGGTACAGCACTGGTCTTGTCTGTACTTTCTAAAACACAGCTTGTGTCATCATGTAACCTACGTGCTACATCTCACTGTGAATACGACATAAGACATAAGAGTGTGTGTATGTGCTGTTATTCAGTTCTGCTTGTAAAGGAGTGGGAGGGAGGCGGCTCGTGAGGAAGCACAGAAGCTCGACAGACAGTGTAACATTTGTGTGCGGTGCCTCCAGGGTGTGAGCACAATTTTAATGTTGCATTATTTACTTCTAATGATGAAATCGCTAAGAAGGAGGATATGGGCCAGAAGGAAGCATGTTTTTAGTGCGACGTTAATTGGCTGTGCTGTAAAGCGAATCATGAGGTCAGAAAAATCTGCTGTCTGTTAAAATGCTGAGATAGGTACAACACAAATAAAGAAAAAAACTGTGTGTACGTATGTGTGTGTGTGTGTGTGTGTGTGTGTGTGTGTGTGTGTGTGTGTGTGTGTGTGTGTTTTCCCCTTATTTTTAAATTTTTTTCTGTGTGGTGAAAATATATTTACATTTCAACTCGCTCTGTGCATGCATTTATACCTGCAATAGCTTGGTTGTCTGCATCGGTATGGAACTCAAAAACTTGTGTCAAATGTTTTTTCTCAAAGTGGGGGACTTTCCTGTTTCTCAGGGCTGGCAGTGCCATGAAATATTTGTACAGTGTGCTCATAGCTTTACCTCTCATTAGGCTAGAGAAGAGGCCTTGGGCTGCTCAGGCACAGGAGCCACGCTATAAATACTTGAACTGGGCGGCTCGGTGTGCAGCATGCCGCCATTTGGCGGGTGATAAGGCGCTAATTAGTGGCTCTTAGCAGGAATACCACTTGTGAGGAACGCAGCTCATGTTGGCGTTGTCACCGAATGATCATACCAAACCCCCCTCCTCCTCTCTCCTCCTTCCCTGCTCCAACACTTGAAAGATGTTCCTATTAGCACTGGCAAGGAGAAATCTGTTTTTTCTCCCCAGCCTGACAAATGAAGCTAGTGGAGTCAGTAGATTAAGATAAGAACTTATCTTCTGCCTCAAGACAGAATTTTATGTGGTTTTTTTTTTTTTTCTTTTTTCGTCCCGTCTCTCCTCCTCGTTCCCTCCTTGCAGTAATTAGGGGGCTATGTGGTCAGAATCAACTGATAGGGGTTTTAACCCTGTCACATGCTGACCTTTCTAACCAAAGGGGTGGGCAAAGACAAATTCTAAATCTCATTTACACAGAAGAAAGCGTGGAGAGACTCTCTAGAGACTCTCTCTTTCTCTTTCTTCTTTCTTTCTTCTCATCTCCCTTCAGGTAAATGTGATGAGGGTGCTCTGTCCGACATGCGCTTTCTTCCAGCCGCTCTTATTAAAGCGCACAATGGATCTTTGGGGTCAGTGAACACTGGAGCTCTTCCATGCTTGAGAGCATCACTTAGAAATATTCAACAAGGCTTCAGTGTAGGACAGCCCTGAGATATTTAAAATGCCCTTTTCAAGTTCAGCACAAGCGGGCTGTCTTAAAACGGCATTGCTGGAGAAAGATTCAACAGAAACACATTCCACCTGATCATATAGAACTAAATATCAAACAGATATCATTACTTTAACTAGCAGATCAGAGCTCCAACACAGCCTGGATCTCATCAAACGGCGATCAATTGGCCATAATGATGAGTGCAAGATTTCCTAAGATGTTTTTTTTTGTGCATGTTGAACTTAAGCCAAGCTAAATATTTGATCGAACGAGCCAGGCTTGGATGCCTCTAATCTATATTTCTTACTCTTATCACATTAATGTGTGAGTTGCCTCTGCTCTAGCACTGCAGGCAGCCCCACTCATCCTCACATTCTTTCTGTCTTTCTGATTAGCTTTTGTGCCTTGCTGGGTTTCATGCAAATCATCTAAACTTGCTCAAACTAGTGGACATGGTGTTTTGTAGAAGATCCAAAGATCATTCTGCCATTTCTCAAAAAGATTCCATGTCACATAAGGCATCTTGTTGATATTTAGAGTTTTCTAACCCTACTAATTAGAGTAGCTGAAAATTAAAAACAACCTAACAAGCACAGAAATCTGAAGTACTTGTTTACCCATCTCTGAGGTAGCAAATCCTTTAAAAAGGACTCTTAAATAATGAAACAAGAAGCAAAACACATTATGCTTCCCATTTTAATGCCATTTAAGTGAGCGGAGCTACATGAAAGAGCTTCAGTGGGACCTCGATGGCACGTGTGGCTGTTGGGCACGTTGACGTGGCTTTGATGTGAGCCCTAACAAGCTTGGCACTCGGCTCTGCGGCATATCAAACCCAGCCCAACTGATATGAGTATTCCATCTGCGTGAGGCACTCTCGGTAGTTGTGTCATCTATACCTTTAATTTGATATTCTCTAATTTCTCAGTGTGGGTGCTGTTAAAAAAAAAAAAGAGCCCATTAGTTTGCTGTAGATCCTCTTTTTTATTCATTCTTTGGTTCGCTGTGCTCAGCTTGACCATCAGCCCTCTAAGAGTTGTCATATTTATCAGTGCACAATGTAATGAGATCGGAAACTATTTACATATTGGAATCATCAGGCACCAGCGAGCATTAATAATTGAGATGGCTCAAAAATTAAAAAGACTGAGCTTTTTCAAATTGCAGTTTGATGTCCCTGTTGACAGGAGGGAGGCATTGGACGGTGCTATGAACACGATTATTTCAATTCTGAAAATTTTCTGGAATGGGAGCATCCATAAACAAGAATGGAGGGAAAAGATTGTCGCAAAAATAAAATGGATCCCTCTGTAAAACATGTGTACCAAATCCCAGCGTTTATGTTTCCTGAGTCTATGGTGAATGAAATCTGAAAGTAAGCTCCACTTTCAGTAATCGTAACTAAATAACATTTCACAGGACAATGCAGCAGGTCTCCATTGGACCAAACCTGATTCATTTGACAAACCACATTATTTGGGCTGTGCTCTTTGTGTCACTCACAGCAGTTGTGTGCCTGCCACAGTGACGGATAGCGGTGAACTGGGACAAGACGGCTTACAATTGGACAAAAGCGTGGACAATTATTAGCCATAAGGCTTAGATGAGCACACAGAGACGTTCAATACATCAAACACAATCTTGAGTAAATACTGCCTTGTCATTTATCTTTTTGCTCTGCAGCTGGGTGTCCACGTCGCATTGTTTCGCCCAGTTCATTCACAGTTAACTGACGGTAAATGTAATAAAACGATGCTCTGAATGGTGATAGATTCAAAAGAATGTCTGAGAGAAACACACTTTGTCCTCTGTCTAAGACCCAGAAAGGAGATAATCTCAGGTTCAGTAGAATGGATCTATATTGTATTTCAAGATGCTATCTATGCAAATCTGAAGTCTCTGGAAACAAAAGAGGTGCAAAAACTAGCACACTTACTCACTTGGAAGCCGCTTTTATCCAAAGCGACCTACAATTGAAAGATATGGGCTGTGCCCAAGGGCTCAGCTTGGCAGTGCTAGGATTTGAACTCACAACCTTGCAATTAGTAGCCTAGAGCCTTTAACTGCTGAGCCACCACTGCACCACTTGTCATAAGCTATCTTGTAAAGTCATCGCTTAATGCGTGCTGGTCTACAAGCATTTGCATTTGACGATGCCCTTCCAAAGGAGACATCTGAAATGTGATGGCTTCAATAAAGAGTCCAAGAGAACCATGTGACGTGGTATTAGCTAATGAAGTTTATTTTACAGATAGGCCTGACTATATAAATTACCCACGAGGCAGTGTTGGGGAGGATGCGGATAAAACAGATGAGCAAAAATACACTAAAAATGCTTATCGACCTATAGCTTGAAGATTTCTCCCCCAATCAGCCATTAGCACTAATACAACACACATTCACACACCATAGACATTCAGATCATTGATCTTCAAACACCAGTGTGTCTGTAATCAGGAGCAAGGTGTTTGATAAACCTCACACACTAGAAGATGGAGGAAAAAAGTTACAAAACCCTATATATCTTAACTGGCTTTCCTCTAGTGTTAGGGTTTAGGATGAGGATGCCCTTGGCACAAATGGACCTGCATGTTCATTTGGTATATTAAGAGAGGCACACAGCTGAAGAGTCTTCATTACAATTGTAAATTTCTGCCCCAGGGCCTCCAGCCCAGTGCTAGATTACATGAGGTCTGTGCTCACGGACACAGCCTGGGTCTGATTGAGAGTCCAGCGCACCTAATTAATTTCATTAGAAAGTGAAGTCATCTTCTAGCAGGAATTAATATTTGGAGCGTCGTGCCACTAATTCATTTCCAGATTTAATTAGCTTCGAGAAGAAATGTTGCTTGGGCAAAGAGGACTTTTTAATTATCAGCTTGGATAAATTTGAAAATGTTGATGCCTGAGGGTTGAGTTAATTAAAACCTGCATTATTTTAACTTTAATTAGTTCCCATCTTTGTTTTGCTCTGCCATATGGCCATGTCCTGTAGTCAAATTTAGTTAATTAAGCTAATTAAGCTAATCATTTTAATTACTCAAGACATTGTGATTGGATAGACAACGACGACAAGTCTATGGCCTACTACTTGTTTTTCATTAAGTTGAAGGGACGGTTATTTCTGATTGCAGCTGGCAAGCTGCATGGCACTCCAACAGACTCAGAGATATTAAGGACGAAGCATAATTGCATTCCTTGATAAAAACAACATGTCACAAGCACAACTCTTTTAAATTTAAAGCTCCATCTATTAGCATTCTGTAGGACTGTGTGTGCCGGTCCAGGGCGCTATCTGATTAAATGGTACGGCAGGTTCATTCAAGTGAGAGAAGCCTCTCTCCATCTACCTCTCTCCATCTACCTCTCTCCATCTCCATCTCTCTCTCTCGCTCTCTCTCTCTCTCTCTTTCTCTCTCACCCTGCCAGCCTGCAGTCCTTTCAGAGTGTGATCTATTGCGCATGTAGTGACACACACGGAGCGTTGAGATTAAACTTTATTAAATTCATTCATAGAAATTTATGCAGTGTGTCACGGACCTCCAAATAACAACGATCTCCTGTGATTTCTGTCTCCCGACTTGATGTTCAGTTTTATGTCAAAAGTGACATGAGATTCCAACGCTATGCTCATTATGGCTTATTACGCTATTTATATACTATATTAAATACAGCAATAACTTTAGATGTTTACATCCATGATAAGGAAAAATGTGTATACTCTAACCATCCACTTTAATAGGAACACTTGTACACCTGTTTATTCATACAATTATCTAATCAGCCAACCGTATGGCAGCAGTGCAGGGCATAAAATCATGCAGATGCAGGTCAAGAGCTTCAGTTAATGGTCACGTCATCAGAATGAAGAAAAAAATGTGATGCTGACATCCTGGGATTTTCCACACACAACAGTCTCTCAAGTTTACACAGAATGATGGGAACAACAACAACAACAACAAAAAAAAAAACAGCCATCAACAAAAAACATCTATGGATGGAAGCTCCTTGCTGATGAGGGAGATCAGAGGAGAATGGTCAGACTAGTTTGAACTGACAGGAAGGCTACAGTAACTCAACTACTCTTTACAACCATGGGGAGCAGAAAAGCAAATCAGAATGCACGTCAAACCTTGAGGTAGATGAGCTAAAACAGGAGAAGACCACACCACATCAGGTTCCACTCTTATCAACCAAGAACATGCACCTTGGTTGATAGTTGATGGTTGATAGCGGGGGTGATTGTACATAAATGGTAAATGGTCTGCACTTATATAGCGCTTTTATCCAAAGCGCTTTACACTGTGTCTCATTCACCCATTCACACACACACTCACACACCAGTGGTAGCAGGGTTGCCACGCAAGGCGCTAACTTGCCATCGGGAGCAACTTGGGGTTGAGTGTCTCGCCCAAGGACACTTCGGCATGTGGAGTCATGTGGGCCGGGAATCGAACCGCCAACCCTGCGATTAATGGACGACCCGCTCTACCACCTGAGCCACAACCGCCCCCATGTGTATAAAAAAAGTCTTATTTGGAAATTAAACTAGGAAATCATTTCAGCCCGTGTAGAAGTTGATGGAGCTTCCCTTTTTTTGGTAGACACCGAGTACTGAATTCTACAGCACTGTTTGTACAGTACAGTACAGTCCTGTAGCGCAGAGGTGCAAGCTTGTCTTCACTCACACACCGGTTGCTCCTCACACCCTGTTTACTCCTGACGATAGATCAGGGAGGAGCTGGAGCTGTGTGTGTCATTTCAATCCACTAAGCCAGCTCAAAAGCAGCAGCTGTGTGCCGTCCTGCGATGGCGACACAACAACGTCCTGTCCACTGACATATGCAGGGGCGGAGTGGCCTAATGAAATAACACACCCAGACATCATGTCAGTGGTCTCCATTATGGTTAAAGATTTTGGTAGCCACAGTCTGCCCACTTAGGTAATTTGTTTCTGTGTATAATCCCATTGCCTGCTATTAAATTAAACCAACTGGTCATTTGGGTTTGAGGACTATAAATAAAGCCTGTTGCTATGAGACATGGGAAGTGTGTGTTGTGTCTCATTCGATTAAAGGGGAACCGCTTCATAATTTCATCTGGAAAAGGTGACCTTGATTGCCAGGTGACCTCAGCGGGTCTGACTCCCACCAAGTGGCCCAGGCTAATGGCTAAAAGAGGTAATGTTAGTTGCTAATGTATTTCCTGCCTCATTCATATCCGTGTCCTGTGATTTCTCCTGTCATACTGCTTAAGCAGACAAATAGACGTGCTGCTCTTCCTCTTTGTGGACTTTAAAATGAAATATAAAAGACACAACTGAATCTCAACTAAAATGTGGTACACTTCTAATAAAAAAAAAAAACAGTGTTTTTGTATTGTAATACAATAACACTATTGTATTGTTATACCATAACACTTTCTTTCTTTCTTTCTTTCTTTCTTTCTTTCTTTCTATCTCTGACTTGTTGTGTATCCATGTGCACTGCTAGTTAAAAGTTTTCAGAAAACCTACAGCTTCTTTATGTGTTATTACTGTAAGAGCCACAAAAAAAAAAAAAATGAGTTAGATCCTAAATTAAAAGCAAGTGCATTTGGAGGGTAAAACAGTTAATCATATACATATAAAACTCATGGAGCTCGTATGTTGTGTGCCATAGGTGCCTAATTATCGAGAGCTGGGATGTTTTTACTTAGGTTCAGTTTAGAGTCTTTTAACCCTCCTATTATGTATGTATTATGTATAAAAAAAAAAAAAAAGTAATATCCATTATGTTATGGGTCAAAATGACTTCCACAGTTTAAATCCACACAAAAAACCAGCAAAGAACAGTTTAAAACAGTAAACCTTTATTATGGCTTGTCCGAGACGAGCCATAAGAAGAAATGTTTGCAAATAAGTGCATGACCCTAAATGAGGAAAAGTCAAAAAATTTCAAAGAGAAAAAGAGATTAACCAGTATTTCAGACATCTCAAATGTGGAAATAATAATAATAATAATAATAATAATAATAATAATAATAATAATAATAACAACAACAACAACAACAACAAAATAACATAATAGGAGGGTTAAGATTGTTGCTTGTTGAGATGATCCCAATAAAATCTTGGTGGAATTCTATAACAGACTATGCGATAGCATGTTCTCCATGTCAGATTATTTGTTGAAGATCCTCTAAGGACAGACTTGCAATTAAAGAAAATCACTATGTTCTGCTTACATTGTCAGTCAGTATGATCTGGGCTCATGCAGAAACATGCAGTCATTTTCTTCTTCTGTTTACTAGAAAGTTTCATTTACATTTATTTCCCTTCGAGTTTTGCGTAATCCTATGCCGTCCACCAATTGGTGGCATTTAGACAAGCATTACACATGAGCAGTAGTCACACAGTGAGATTTTAATGAAAAAAATCTGATACCTTTTTATTATTTTTTATTACTATTTTATTTAGTCACAATGGCACTAAATCAGCTGTAGGTGAGAAGGTGACGTAATGTGTTTTAAGACCACCAATCTAGACTCACAACCAAATAATTCTTTTATGATGTGCGATATTTGGCCCGTTCTTCTAAACATATTGTCTTTAAATCTTTAAGTACCATGTGATGAAAAACAGCCCCACACCATGACGCTTCACCTCCACACTTCACTGTTGGTGTAGTGTTTTAAGGGTGATGTGCAGTGTCATTTCTTCTTCAAACATGATGTGTAGTATGACAGCCAAAAAGTTCAGTTTTGCTCTCGTCTGACCAGACTGCACTCTCCCAGTATTTCATAGGCTTGTCCAAAGGAGTTGTTCCAAACTTTAAACGAGCTTCGCCATGCCTTTTCTTTAGTAATGGAGACTTGTGTGGTGAGCGTGAGCAGTGGAGTGCATTGCCTATTGTTTTCTCTGTGACGATGGCACCTGCTGCCTCCAAGTGTTTCTGGAGCTCTTTCCGAGTGGTCCTTGGCTCTTGGGCTACTCTTCTGACTATTCTTCTGACTCCCTGGTCAGAAATCTTGTGAGGAGCTCCTGTGCGTGGCCGGGTGATGTTGTGATGTTGCATCCACTTGCAGATAATGACCCCAATGGTCAGGCTTACTGGACGATTCAGAAGTTTTGAAATGCGTCTGTATCTGATTCCATCAATATATTTCGCAACAATAAGGTTGTGAAGGTCTTGGGAGAGCTCTTTGCTTTTACCCATCATGAGAAGTTTCTTGTGTGACACCTTGGTAACAAAAAGCCTTTTTATAGACCATCAATTTACTAACCCAGCTGATATTCATTTGCACAGATAGGAGGTATAATTACTTTCTAACTACTTTCAGCTGGTTCCTTGCCTTACCTTGCCTTGGAGAACTGCTTTTTCTTAGCGTCTTCAATAATTTTTTCCCCGTGTCATTCCACTTTATTACACATAACTTTATTTATGTACCTTAATGTTGTGAATTCTTTATATGTGTGGATTTCCTGAGTTAATGCTGATGTCTGGTGAAAATTTCATGTGAATAGCTTCATTGGAAATATATTTACTGAAAAAAATGTTGATGCGTCCGATACTCATTTCCCCCACTGTATAGGGTGCTCAAAAGTCAGTGTATTCAGTATGAATTGTATGCTTTTAGCACATAATCAATTGTTGTCATGGTGGCTAAAATATGACATTGACACAGTTAGTACTCTCCATTATCAGTGTTATGTGTTCTTTCAACCAGTAAGAACATACTATCTTGAATTATTGTAGAACAAGTTGATTAAATACAATATTCACAGCTTAGTGTAGTATCTATTTATAGCACTCTGGATCCTGTGTATTAATTTTAACAAATGTATGGAAAAGCTGATCTGGGTAAATTAACTACAAAAATACTTAAGGCCAATGTTTCAGTGAGAAAAAGTGCATTTGTAACCAGGTATAAAATAATGTCACATCAAAGCATGCATTAGATTAGAACACCATTAGATGTATTACATCACATTGCCGGTATGCAAAAAAAAAACAACTGACATGAATAAACCAACTATATTTTCATAAAATGTATTTGTAGCACTGCCTTCATGTTCCTAGTAAATAATAAAGCTCAACATAAGGTCATATGTGCCTTTAAATAATTCTGCAAAAGGGCACATGATGACAAGATAGTCTAGAAGGAACCATCGTGTTAATCCCAGTTTTGAAGCAGCTTCAAGTCTCTCTGTGTACTCTATCTGCCCCACATGCCCCACTGAGAAAGGGCTTAATAGATTATCTAACAGAAGGCCATAACTGAGGCCCCAGCTAGTTGACACCATGAGGGGCATCTGCTCAAAGGCCACCTTTCTGTACCGTGGGCCAGAATCACCACAGAAACCCAGACATGGAGCTTTTGTCCTGGACCACTTGCTAATTCCACTCCTCCTCCTCCTCCTCCTCCTCCTCTATATCTCCCAGCACCGCTACAGCACAGAGGTTAATTAGATCCATGCATTTATTTATGACTGTGCTCATTAAGCCTCATGTTCTGTTCAACATAAAAGGGCCCATTTTACAATTTTTACTAAAAGTAGAACGATGTACATTTCCCCCAAACAGGAAACTGCTCACTTTCTGTAACTAGCATAAAAATCATATTTATATTATAGAAAATATTCTTAAGCACTGATTTTATGCTGTGAGATACAAAGTGATTTTTTTTAAATTTATATTCAGTTATATAGGGTTTGTAAACCTGAGCTCAAGTCAGAGAATATACAGAGTTTTGTGTTCTCCTTGTAGGACTGTAAGACTTCAGTCTGATCTTGTACTCAAGTCTGGTCTCCAGACTTGTTATGGACTTATTGGCATTTGTACTTGGACTTGTCTTGAGCTTGGGCATCGGTCTTGATAAATATGGTCTTGGTCTTGTTTGTGAATTTTGTTTGTTTGTGAATTGTGAATTGTGAAAAAAAATGTTGTCTTTTATATTCGCATACACAAAGTTTGACAAGAAGTAATTAAGTATTTTAGAAAACATACCCTAATGATCGCAGACACCAATGAAGCCGACTAATGGAAGTAAAGCCTTTGCCTGGAAAAGGATTTGACCATTCTCTAGAGTCACTCAGTCTCGCTTTCATTTGAACTAGATTTTAACTTGACCTCGAAACCCTTAGTACTTGGTCTTGACTTAGTCTCGGCTGGTTCTGGTCTTGGACTTGACACTAGTGGTCTTGACTTGTATCCATCACTATGTGGATTTCTTCTGGGTTCTCCAATTTCTTCCCACCTTCTAAAAAAAAATGCAGATTGGTGAACCGGCTACTCTAAATTATTCCTAGGTGTGAGTGTGTGTGCAGAGTGCCCTGCTATGGACTGCCGTCCAATCCAGGGTGTATTCCAGCCTCACACCCTGGAGATATTTCTGAGATAGGCTAATGATCCACAGTGACACTGACCAGGATAAAAATGGTTACTAAAGATGAATGACTGAACAAATGAATGAATATAAAATTAGTCACAAATGAATGAATATAAAACTGTCACAAAGCAGCTTTACAGAATTCCAGATCTAGGATCCTAATGAGCTAGCCAAATGTGACAGTGGTGCTAAAATAAATAAATAAATAAATAAAGCTCCTTAGGAATATTAGTAAAAAGTTTTTAGGAGGAGACTCAAATAGGGGAACACATCCTCTTCTGGTAGACACTGATAGTGGAATTACAGTAAGAAGAGTACAGGTGAGATTAACAGAGGGTCTCAGCTCAGAGAGAGAGAGAGAGAGAGAGAGAGAGAGAGAGAGAGAGAGAGTGAGTAAAGTTTAGTGTTAAAAGTCTATTAGAAAACTGTCAGAAAAAATATTTGACAAACAGAATTATGCACAAGGATTAATTACAAATTACAAATCATAACATAACGGGAGTTTAAAAGCTCATAATTGTCTATGTGGTCTCTAAACAGCCTGGAGCATAAGGAGAGTAAAGACACAGGCAGCTTCTTTAGAAGTGTTCTGGCTTGTCCAGAAATCAGGCAGGACTGAAGCATGAGCATCCAGAGAGAAAAGTGTTAATGACTGGTGTTTGTAAATCTGACATAATGCTGTAAATGCTGCCTCATTCCCTCCATTACTTATTTACCCTCCATCTGTGCACACACCTGCCATCAGTATGGGAAGAGCTGTCTATTTCCATGCATATTTATTTAGTTTGCTAACAACTGAGAGGAACATTAGTTATATTGAGTGTTAGAAAACGAATCTGCAATGCAGTTTCTGTAATGCAAAAGCACCGAACGTACACTCACGCATACACAGGAACATAAATATATAAATCGGAGCACTAAGCGGGATGAACCAAGGGTAAAAAGTGAAAGCTCTTTGGGGTCCATTTGGAGCTGCTTGAACTACTTGCTTAATTATATGTAAAGGTCAATGGTAGATAGAGGGATGAAATGCCAGGGAAAGGGTCATTGGTTAAGGCTCTGTTTTCTGCCTAATAGCATATTCTACCTTTAGCACATACACAGCTTTCCCATCCATCATCCACAGAGTCATCCCAGAGAATTAAAAGTAGCAGCTAATATGCACTGACAGTCATGCCAAGATAAGGCTGAACTGAGTGGGCAAGAACTTCTGTCCAAGAATGTACTTAGAAATTATTTATCTGAGAATTTAAATCAAGGTGACACAGTGGTGCAGCTCCAGGGTCCCTGGTTTGATTTTGAGCTTGGGTGTGTCGAGTTTCACATGTTTTTCAGGTTTGTGTGGGTTTCTTCTGGGTTGTTTGGTTCCCTTCCACTGTCCAAAACCATGCAGGCAGATGAACTAGAGACTCTAAATTACACCAGTTATGTGCGTGGTGATCTGGACTGGTGTCCCATTCAGGGTGCAGCATTTACTGGAGAAAATGTATTTAATTGAAGAAAGATGACCTTATCTTGCTCTGTGATTAGAAGTCGGCATGCCTATCGGAGGCACTGTTATACACATGTCTGTACTGCTGTTCCTGCAGGAATGTTCAGGATTTTAGTCCAAAGCCAACACAGTCACCCCATGACCTCTACGCCAGACACTTCAACACTTAGCAGTGCATTAATAATGGTTTTCAATTAGCTTATAGAAGACTCCTCCTCTCAGGGAAGAATGATATGTGGAAAGCAGTCTATTGCAAAATAGTCTACTTCAGTCATTTATAGTTTGACTGACTGATTTGTGATGTGTGTCTAGCCCTCCTACAGGAAATTAATCAATCACTTGTTGTGTTTTAGTTGTGACTCCTTCCGTTCTTCTTAGCACTTGTATTTAGCCAGTTGGTGGAAATGCTGCATTACGTGTATCACAAATGGCTCTATGTTTAAACTATATACCGCTCTATTTGTAAGTTGCTTTGGACAAATGTTTCTGCCAATCAAATAAGTGAAAATCTAATGTAAGTTAAAATTTTTATGTGGTAATCATAACTGTTAATTGCTATGGCATTGTACTAGACATTGGATTTTTCTAGCGCTAATCACTGGGTTAAAACATTATGGGCTGAGGAATTCAGGCAGGGTCAAGTTCTGGTATGAGTGTAAGTCATGGCAACTAAAGCAAATGAGAAATGACTACAAGTAATGGCTCTAAAGTAAATGTGTGTCTGTGTGGGATGGGCTGAGAATGAACAGATAGATCCACTCCCTTGGATGTAATTGCTCAGATAAGAGGAACTCACACTGCCTCTCTATGGAAGACACCGGGCTACTTTGTGATTTACAGCTCGCTAATGCTCGTAGCTTCAAAGCCTTACGGAAAAATCATTAATAGATATATTTAACAATGTGAAACATTAGTCATTGCCAACACATTCTCTTTGCAGTAGTGCTTGAAAGAGAGAGATAGAGCACCTTAAAGAACTGATTTCAAATACTTTATTAATAGGTAATGAGATAACTCTTCTTCTGCTGCTGCTTTTTCTTCTTTGATTTTGAACAGAGAAGGTCACCGATCATTTCTCTATTCACAGCAATCATAATAGTGTATTCTGCTAATTTTATTTCACATTTTCATACCCCATTCATGCACTGAAAATAAAAAGATCATTTTGTATGAACAGCTGTAATGCATACAATACCCAATAAATCCACCTGGGGATTGGCAGCACATTATTCAAAACTTATATCATTAAGCAAATCACAAAGAAATCAAACAGGGGTGAAGTGGTGGCTTTTCTTGCTCTTGATGTGGTTCCTCCAGCACAGAGAAGGAGATTTGCAGATTTTTTAATGAGCTCTCCTCTCGACGTCTCGCCCTGGTTTGGCTGATTAATGAAAGCATTTGGTGACCTTTCGCTGTTCTTATGGAGTGTTCAGCCCTCTCCAATTCTTTTCCAAGCTCAGACAAGATCATGCTCGCTGCTGCATTACTGCTAAATTCCCACTCACTTTCATGGAGTTTTATTTCTCATTTTGTCAATAATTTGATCAAAAATAGCTCATTTAAACTATTTTGTTCACCAAAACGGTTGATTCCCCTTATTTTAAATCCTTAAAGATTCCAAAATTTAGGATATAGGGAAAAAAAGCTGCAGTGCTACTAATTTGTTTGGACTTTCAGTTGGATTAGCTGAACAAAGTTTTTCAACTGTCATGTGTTTCTTGCAGTTGCATGATGTCCTAATTTCCCAGGCACTCTCTCACATGGCATCAAGAGCAGTAGGAGGCAGATGATGGAGTGATCCTGAACAAACGAAATGAGTGCCAGCCCTGCTGCTGAGGCCTTCACAATGGGCATCTTAGCCTGGTTATCACTGGCACATACTCAGCCCAATATGCCCTATTCCCTCTACAACCACGCATATGCACCAGATCCCTTACACAATATAACCACAAAATAAGAAATGAAATAAAACATAATTATTTCAGGGTCATTCTTTTTTTGAGACGATATAGCAGCTTTACATATATCACTGCCCCTGTTGAGTACACCAAGGGCAAAAGTGTCAAGGAACTTTGGTGTAGAGAATGAAAGCTTGGATGAAACCAACACTCATTGGGCAGAACCTATCCATCTCTGATAAGCACTGGGGAAGGTTATAAAGAGCAATAAGAATACCAATCTTCAAGTTGTCACTATAATTGTAATACTATACACAGGTTAGTAATTATCAGCAGTGAATGTTAGAAGAAGGAGCAGGATCTTATGGTCAGGATGATGAGAGAAGCAGCTAGTCTTCAGGATCTGGTAGGATCGTGTAGGTCACAGGATAAAAGACATGCAAGCGTGAGAATAGTAGGAGAAGGATCTGGATGAGGCATGACCTTGTGGGCATCAGAATGACAAAAGTATAAGCTTGTGGGAACTTGTGGGCCTCAGAATTATCACTAAATCTTACTATAAAGCTGGAGGCCTCAGAATGCCTGGAGTAGAATTGTCAACGTTGCGATCGTAGGAGTAGTAATTTGTGAGCCTCGAAATGGCTGGAGTAGAACTGTCAGTTTTATTATGATAGGAATAAGAGCTAAAGTGTCACAGAAAGGCTGGAGTACAATTGTTGACTTTAGGATGGTAGGATTTGTAGCTTGTGGGCTTTCAAAATGGCTAGAGTAATACTGTTGGCTTTAGAATGGTAGGAGTAGGAGCTTGTGAGCCTTAGCATGGCTGCTGTAAAATTGATGGATTTAGGATGGTGGGATTTAGGAGCTTGCGGACCTCGGAATGGTTGGAGAAGAACAGTCAAGTTTATGATAGTAGCAGTAGTATCTCGCAGGTTTCAGAATGTTTGTAGTAGAATTGTCTGCTGTAGAATTTTTAGGAATAAGATCTTGTGGGCCTCAAAATCACTGAAGTAGAATTGTCTGCTTTAGGATTTTAGGAGTAAGCTCTTGTGGACCTCATAATTACTGAAGTAGAATTGTCAGCTTTAGGAGGATAGAAGTAGAACTGTCAGATTTGGGATGGTAGGAGTAGAAGCTTGTTTGCCTCAGAACGTAGAATTGTCGGGTTTCCTATAATAGGAGTAGAATTGTTGGGTTTGGGATGGTAGGAGTAGAATTGTTGAGTTTAGGATAGTAGGAGTAGAATTGTCAGCTTTAGGACCATAGGAGTAGAAACTTGTTTGCCTCAGAATGTTAAATTGTCTGATTTAGGATGGTAGGAGTAGAATTGTCGGGTTTGGAATGGTATCAGTAGAATTGTTGGATTTGGAATGGTAGGAGTAGAATTGTCGGGTTTGGAATGGTAGGAGTAGAATTGTCGGGTTTGGAATAGTAGGAGTAGAATTGCTGGCTTTGGAATGGTATCAGTAGAATTGTTGGATTTGGAATGGTAGGAGTAGAATTGTTGGATTTGGAATGGTATCAGTAGAATTGTCGGATTTGGAATGGTATCAGTAGAATTGTCGGATTTGGAATGGTATCAGTAGAATTGTTGGATTTGGAATGGTAGGAGTAGAATTGTCGGGTTTGGAATGGTATCAGTAGAATTGTTGGATTTGGAATGGTAGGAGTAGAATTGTTGGATTTGGAATGGTAGGAATAGAATTGTTGGATTTGGAATGGTAGGAGTAGAATTGTTGGATTTGGAATGGTAGGAGTAGAATTGTTGGATTTGGAATGGTATCAGTAGAATTGTTGGATTTGGAATGGAATCAGTAGAATTGTTGGATTTGGAATGGTAGGAGTAGAATTGTTGGATTTGGAATGGTATCAGTAGAATTGTTGGATTTGGAATGGTAGGAGTAGAATTGTTGGATTTGGAATGGTAGGAGTAGAATTGTTGGATTTGGAATGGTATCAGTAGAATTGTCGGATTTGGAATGGTATCAGTAGAATTGTTGGATTTGGAATGGTAGGAGTAGAATTGTTGGATTTGGAATGGTAGGAGTAGAATTGTTGGATTTGGAATGGTATCAGTAGAATTGTCGGATTTGGAATGGTATCAGTAGAATTGTTGGATTTGGAATGGTAGGAGTAGAATCGTCGGGTTTGGAATGGTATCAGTAGAATTGTTGGATTTGGAATGGTAGGAGTAGAATTGTTGGATTTGGAATGGTAGGAGTAGAATTGTTGGATTTGGAATGGTATCAGTAGAATTGTTGGATTTGGAATGGTATCAGTAGAATTGTTGGATTTGGAATGGTAGGAGTAGAATTGTTGGATTTGGAATGGTAGGAGTAGAATTGTTGGATTTGGAATGGTATCAGTAGAATTGTTGGATTTGGAATGGTAGGAGTAGAACTGCCGGGTTTAGATGCTTGCTTGCCTCAGAATGACTGGAGTAGAATTGTCTATTTAAGGAGATAGGTGTAGTGGGTTGTTAGATGGCCACACAGTCAGGAGGGTCTCTGAGACACAGGCAGCTCTCTATTCCAACATCAAGAAACTTGAATAAACGTATGTGAATAGAGTGGAGAAAACACCCATGTCTCAAATGTTTGAAAATGCTGTAGACTTTAATTCTGAAATGCACACAGTAAGTCAGTGTGTGTGCTTATCCTTTTTGAGAGCTTTTTCTAGCTAGTAAATTCTGTGAGTTTGGCCTCACTGCAGGGGTCCATCCACACCCGGGCGTGCTTTCAGGCCAGCACTTAAGAGGAGACACACACGCCATGTTGTCGCAAGTTGTGGCTGACTTAATGGATTATTATTGTTACTGCATTCCCTCAATGCATGCTCCGGAAGGGGGAAGAGGCTTAGAAATGTCTTTCAAAAGCCCATTCACTGAGAACCTACTACCAGAAATAGTTATACAGTATATGGCTTTGGTATGGATTGGTTATGTTTTTATTCTTTCATCAGTGCCCCCCTGAGGTGGTAAAAGGAAAGCAAGTCGAACCGATCTTTAAGAGAACATGTGACGTATATGTGGTCAGTCTTCAATAGCCCAGGCTTTGATCTTTGCCTTCAAATTGGATTTTTTTTTCTTGAACATTGATTTGTCTTGACACTGTGAGAAGGTATACACACGTCTTGGCCTAAATATAGCATAGGTGTAATTATCTTTAATGTTAATTTCACAATTATTATGAACAGCAATGTATGTAGCACTAATGGAAGGTGATGCACCACGCGAGAGTGAGTTATTTTCAGATGACACCATTAACCTTTTGTTTTAATGCCTTTGCACTTAGAAAGATAAAACCTAGCTGAGTGTTTGTGTGCATGTGTATGTGTGCGTGTAGTTAGGCTCGTACACCCAGGTGAGCTCAGAGTAAATGGGAGTAGAGTTACTAATGGGGCTGAGTCGTCCTCTTTTTGTTTGGTGAAAAAAGAATGAAGTATCCCGTAAACGCCTCCCTTCCAGAAGTCCATTGTAGCCCCCAGGGGAAAAGGAGGAGTGAAGGAAGGGAGAAAGGGAGAGAGAAACAGAGATGGGTGGTGTTTTCAATCTCATCACATTACAAGTGCATTTACACGACGGGAGAAGATGGCCGTTGGCGAAAAGTGAGCCTTCCAGTCGTCGCTAGCTAACCCTTTTAGCTGGAAGGAGCGCTGGCTTTATGGTGCCATTCACAACTGTGTTAGCCGTACGCTCATAATGGCCTCGGATTGGGTTACCCCTTTGCTTTAGAGCAAACAGGACTGGCCTTAATTGCCTTACCAATATTTGCATGTCCCTCTTCATGTTATCGAACACTGTGCTAAGTAACTGAGCACCTCCGCCCAGGTGCTATTTCTAGTTTGTTTGTACATGCCACAGAGAAGGCGGTTGAAACAGAACAATTACTAACCAGATTTCACACCATAATGGAAGGAAGAATGCTTTCTCCATTTCCCCTGTCTTGCTTCCTGGCACGGGGCACTGTGAACACACACAGAGGTCATGACCTTAATATGTGCTGATCTTGGATCTGTGCCAAATGCTAGAATTCATGTTAAATCAATCAATTAAAAAAAAAAGTTGTGTTTTTGTTTTTGTTTTTTTCGCCAATGTTTTCCGTTGTTTTACGGTTAATATGCCTTTACAAACATGTCTGAAAAATCAAAACCCTAAATATAAATTCTCAAAAATCCCAAACTCAAAAATTCCAGTTTTATGTAAATCAGGTTAAAGGTAAATCGTCCAGGATTCCTTGGGAAAAGTAGAAACCTGAAGCATAGTATAAGCTCAGAGTAAATACTAGCTAGTTATTAGTACATAAAAAGTTCCCTCATTATAGTTCATATCTTCCATTTTTACACCACTTAAATCTACTCCATGTCTCTTGAGCAGATGACAGCAGATGACAGCTGACCTCGACCACTCTGAAAGTGTCTCCCTGGGAATCCCTGGTGCTTCACCTTTTGATCTAATGTACACAAAAACAGTATTTGTAAGACCAGTATTTTCTGAGATTTGTATTCACGTATGTCAAAACTGACACTGTAATTTCAAATAATGTTTTTACAGGCAAAATTCCAAACTAGCAAGTTAAAAAAAATGTATAAAAAAAACACCACAAGCAAAAAAATAAATAAATAAATAAATACACCACAGAAAAATGTAAAAATGTTTTTTGTATATAATTCCAATACACAAAATTCCTGTGCAAATACATTTGAAAAAAAAAAAAAATATATATATATATATATATATATATATATATATATATATATATTCATTTATTTAACTGAAATAAATGGATC
Organism: Ictalurus furcatus; assembly: GCF_023375685.1. Classification (NCBI taxonomy): domain Eukaryota; kingdom Metazoa; phylum Chordata; class Actinopteri; order Siluriformes; family Ictaluridae; genus Ictalurus; species Ictalurus furcatus. The sequence continues at coordinate 27,213,958 of NC_071265.1, read as the reverse complement.
ATTACCACTGCTGCTAACTAACTAACCAAATGCCTTTATTTATAGCATTAACTATTAGCATTAGCATTAGCATTTTAGCATTAACTTGTCCTTAGCTGTGGTATGTTTTATGATAAATTTATATTTGACCTAAAAGTCCATTTAATAAGACCGTTGTCTGTATGATCATCGCTAACTGCTAATTAGCTTAAAATCTTGCAGGCTTTTAATAATAAATAGGCTACAATAGCGCAAACTTCTTTGTGATGTCTAATGTACACTGTCCAGAGAAAGGAAGAAAATAAATAAAGCTAGCGTTAACCTGACTAGCTGTCCACTAGCATGTTGATACTAGCCAACATAAACAAGCTTGGTTCAACAAGAAATTCACGCTGGTTTTTTTTTTTTTTTTTTTTTTTTAGCAGTAGAACTCTTCAGTTAAACACTAGCGTTTATTCTTTAACTAATTTGATGCTGCTGCCATGCAGAGGATTGCGTTTTTCAGACATCATTAGAGTAGGTAAAAGAGAAGACAATGTTCATAGCTTTTAATTATTAAAACGTTGAGTTAATTATTAATGTGCATAATATGAGGATGAGAATAAACTGGGGGAGATAATCTTTTCCAGATAGTGTTTTAAGAGCACATGGCATGGCGTGGTAGCAGTATTAACGACCGAGTGTGTGTTTAGATGTGCACGGCTGGGCGTAATGGTAAATGCATGTACAGTTTGCAAAAAAAGAAAAAAAAGAAAAAAAAGAAAAAAAAAAAAGCCCTGGCTTGGATATTAACTGGGGAAAAGGCATTTTTGAGGAATATGGGACATCTTTACATGATTCTGGTTAGGCTCTCTGTTGTTCTTTGCGTAATGTGAGACTTGGACTCCTGCAGTGAGGGCTAACAGTCTTTCATAGTTTCATGTTTCCCAGTGGTGTTTTTTTTCCTACATAGATTCCATGTTTTTGTCCAATTTCTCCTCTTTTGCGTCTTTTATCACCCCATGTGTCTCCTTATTTAGCCAACAACTTTAGGCTGTAATTAATCGTAATCGATTCAGCCGCTTTTTCAATAAGCAATGACATATATATATATATATATATATATATATATATATACAAAGAAGGCAGTGAAAAATTGTCTTTATTGTTTAACCATTTTGTTTAAAAAAAATCACAAAAATACTCTGCTCACATGGACATCAAACAATTACAAAAACAAACAAAAACAATGACAATAAACAATGGTTTATAAAAAAATATCTTTGTTAAATATAGGTGTGCAACAATTACTGGCACCCTTTTAGTCAATACTTTGTGCTACCTCCCTTTGCCATGATAACAGCTCTGAGTCTTCTCCTATAACGCCTGATGATGTTGGAGAATACATGGTGAGGGATCTGAGAGCGTTCCTCCATACAGAATCTCTCCAGATCTTTCTAATTTCGAGGTCCACGCTGGTGGACTCTCCTCTTCAGTTCACCCCACAGGTTTTCTATGGGGTTCAGGTCAGGGGACTGGGATGGTCATGGCAGGACCTTGATTTTGTGGTCAGTAAACCATTTTTGTGTTGATTTTGATGTATGTTTTGGATCATTGTCCTTCTGGAATGGTAAATAAATGGTAAATGGTACACTTATATAGCACTTTTATCCAAAGCACTTTACACTGTGTCTCATTCACACACCAGTGGTAGCAGAGCTGCCATGCAAGGCGCTAACTTGCCATCGGGAGCAACTTGGGGTTGAGTGTCTTGCCCAAGGACACTTCGGCATGTGGAGCCTTTTGTCCTGGGAATCGAACCCTACGCCAACCCTACGATTAGTGGACGACCCGCTCTACCACCTGATCCACATCCGCCCCAAGAACAAGGAAGATCCAACCATGGCCCATTTTAAGCTTTCTGTCAGAGGCAGTCAGGTTTTCATTTAATATCTGTTGATATTTGATAGAGTCTATAATGCCATGTATCCTAACGCAATGTCCAGAACAATTTCCTGTTCCTAGTCACCCAGGTGTACTAAAAAAATGTAAAATATCAACGGGAATATACTTCAAGTATATTTTTCTCATATGAATTCATATGGGTTCATTCATTCATTCATGGGTGCCAATAATTGTTGCACACCTATATTTAACAAATATATTTTTTTTTGGATAAACCTGTGTTGTGTTTGCGATTGTTTGATATCCATGAGAGCAGAGTATTTTCGTGATTTATTTTTTTTTTAACAAAAGATCAAAAGGTTAAACAAGAAAGACAATTGTTCACAGCCTCTTTTGCTCATATTTACCAAGGGTGCCAATATTAGTGGAGGGCACTGTATATATAGGGAATATTTAGGGGAAAAGATAAAGGGGTCTCATCTTGCGGCTGTCATGAGTGACATACCTTTCCAGCATGCGTAAAGGCTTTAAGTGCATCTCTGAAATGGGGCTGAAATGTGCCACATTCTTGCCTGATGAACAGACTGAAAGTGATGAAATGTTGACCTACATAATGACAGAGCTAAGTGCTCAGTGTTTACACCCACTCACACACTTTCGCACAACGCCCTTGCCACCTGGCCAAACAACCAGTAATTCAAAGGAGCTGAAAAAAGACTGACTCTTTCATTTAGTTTTTTTTTTTTTTAGTTTTTTTTTTTTTCCAACAAAAATGTTTCTTCATGCGTTACCGTATCAACTTTAAGATCAAACGAGTAAATGAAGACGAATCCTTTTCCTACTTCATAAAAGCAGAAGGAAATAAATAGCAGCATATTTACAGATACCTCACATGCCCTGAGATATACATGTCCTGAGACCTCCACAGTCAGTAAATGCTTCAAGACTAAGCCGTCTCTTCCCTTTTTAAATCCCTTTTTTTTTTAATCATTCTATATGTTCTCTCTTTATCTATATGACTGTAAACAGGCGGGCAGTAATCTGTTTAAATATCACAAAGCAACAGGCCCAAACATGCCATGGCATTCACAGCTGCTCTCAGGAGGACTGACTCTCTCTCTCTCTCTGTCTCTCTCTCTCTCTCTCTCCAGCTTTGAAACCTGAAAGTAGTCTGCTGTACTATCTGTTGTAATTATTTTGTAGTATATAAAAGAAAAATAAACAATGTAGTAATTTAATTTTTGTTATGAATAAATCAACTGAAACATAATTGTGTTATCCTTAGCATAATGTCAAATGATCTTTGTTTAATACCTATAGCACCAGTCTCTGAAATAATTGTTCTTAAATGAAACGTAATAGGATTTGATTCAGTATTTCATTTGGTATTCATGGCTTTTGTCCAAATGCATTTCATTTAACAGAGCGCATCATTACATTACCCTCATCCTCATTACTAGTGCTGCATCATCAGAATAATACAGTTACTCATATAATGAAAACAAACTCCTGATTGTGTTAGCTCAAGCTACTTGACTATTTCGGTGCAGTGTTCCAGGTTGACCTACAGTACATCCGTTGAAACTTAAACTTCTACAGTATTGCCTGTTTGTAATTTCTATGTGGACAAAAGTTTGTGGACACCTGTCCATCACACCCATATGTGGTTCTTCCGCAAACTGTTACTACAAAGTTGGAAGCACACAATTGTCTAGCATGTCTTTGTATGCTGTTGGATTATAATTTCCCTTCACTGGAACTAAGAGGCCCATACCTGTTCCAGCATGACAATGTGCCTGCACATAAAGTGAGCTCCATAACATGTTTTGCCAAGGTTGATGTGGATGAACCCGAGTGCTCTGCACAGAGCCCCGACCTCAACCCTGAACACCTTTGGGATTAATTGGACCCTAGGCCTCCTTGTCTGACATCAATACCTGACTTTACTAGTGCTCTTCTGGCTGAATGAGCACAAATCCCCGAGGCAAAATCCAGCATAAAGCATTCCCAGAAGAGTGAGGGGTTATTATAGCAGCAAACTCTGCAATAGGATGTTCAACAAGTACATATGATTGGGATGGTTAAGTGTCCACATACTTTTGGCCATATAGTGTATGAGGTGCTTTTTTTTTTTTTTTTTTTTTTTTTTACAGTGAACCATGAAAAAGGTTTTTAAAAATGGTTTTCTCTTTGAATCCTTAAATATGTGTTTCCTTATCGGAAAATGTTCCGGGTAGATTCAAACCTCACATCCACACACGTACTTGGTGAAAATGCAGTGCAGTGTAATGGCAGAGAAATGAAGGATCATTTGCCACAGAGTACAGTTGAGCTGCTATTTGTTTTGGCCTCCATTACTGAATCTTCCTTAGCTGTACTCATTTTGGCCCACTTCAAATCCATATCTAAAATAAGGATCACGAGCTCACAAGTAACTTTCTAAAATGTGTCATTTGTATCAAATACGCATTTCACTACAATTAAAAGAGCACCTTAATGACCTGTTACGACTCATGTCACATAGATTATACAGTAGCTAAAAGCTACAATGGCCAGGGACGATTTTCTGAGTCTTACTGAGTTTTCTGCATTTGCGAGGTTAAAACAAATCAATAGAACTAAATAAGAGCATCCACAACATGATCGTATGTTTTGCAGTTGGGGGAAAAGCAGGTAAGTCTGAAATCCATTGTCTTTTGATTAAGATGAAACTGCCCTCATAATTGTCTTGTCATTAGTGTAAAGTCAAGCACAAGTACCCTTGTTCATTTCAACTGTATTTGATTAACAGAAGTAGCACCAACATGTCATGTTCATTAGAAAATGGTACTTGGTTCAGAATTGAATTATATTTTATTTCATTTTTTTGGTCCAAATCTAGTGTATTTAACAGATTAAATTATCCTCATCCTTTTCCTAATCCTCTTCATCAGGACGATTATCATTGCTCATATGATTAATACTGTTTTTCAGTACCAGCTCCAGCTGTTGTTGTCTGCTGTATCACCTGTTGCTCATCAAATTATTTAGAAATCCACACTGTATCCATTACACATAATGCTTGGAGCACATGGTAAAGAGAGCCTATTTATAGAGGTTAACAAAGCATTCGTTAGTTGCCTAAACAATCATACACACACACACACACACACACACACACACACACACACACGATTGGCTTTTTGGACAATATTTCTGTAGTTTGTAAGTCAAAATGCACTTTCACTTCCTACTAAGTGTGTGAAAAAGGGATGCATTCCTTGAGCTTTGCATTTAAAGCAAACTGTTAAAGCACTTAGGAAGCAGGGCGTGTCTTAAAACTGATTTCATTTCCTCATGCAACTGCTAACGGCTACACCTGCTGTGATGGCATATTCCACATCTCTCTAATGAAGACTTTAAAAAGCAGCATATTTCCATCACGTGAACCTGTGTGCAGGGTCATGGTAGACTTTTCTCTTACGCTTCAGTCTATTTCACCTCGCTCTCGTCCGTCGTCACACGTCTGAAAAATGTGTGGAACCCAGCAGGGCTAATAACTTTGATATGAAAAATGTTACAGCAGTGTTTATACAGCATGACTGGGGCCATGATACTGTAAACTATCATAGGGTCCAAGAGTATAAGTCCGATATCAAGAAATATTTTTATTTCATCCGTTACCAAAGCCTAGTGCCCTTTTCTTATTTCTCTGATCTGCAGCTTCTAGTCTGGAATGCTTACTATGTGTACGGTTAAATTCGCCAGCACATCACCTATTTAAATTTAGCCTTAAAACAGTTTATTTCACCGAGTTTAATTATCTCTAGGGATTGTCCAGTTTCAGAATCAACTATTCGGTTTCCGATATAATGGCAAGCTGTTTGAACGTGACGACAGATTTAATATAGCTATAGCATAGAATATATAGCATTTGCAATCATGTTTGAGTCATATAATAAATTCTTTTAGGCTGTGCACACCATTGGGGGACTACATAAAAAGGAATAGCTTCCATACATGCTTTAAAATTTGATAGAGGAGCATTGATATTTTGGAGCTATTTTGTGGCTAGTGTTTGGATTCCACGAAGTAGCATGAATATTTAGCCTTAAAGCTGATTAACTCTGCTAGGAGGGTAAAACATGGCCATAGATTGGACAGGATTATGAACCCATTCACCCAAATCAACTCAAAAACTGAAGTAAGACAAAAAAAAAAAAATGCAATGGCTATCCCAGTGTCTGGGATTTGAACTCTATTGAAAACATGTGGTCTGAATTGTAGAGGGAACGACACCTAGACAGACATAAGGACGCTTGTATAAGTGTGTGCATGTCGAAGAACAAAATATCTCCATCCATGTGAGACATTACAGGAAGAGGCTCAGTGCTGTTATTGTCTCCAGAGGTAGGCTTCACCAAGCCAAATTTTAACTGTGGATGTAAATGATCATTTTCAAAAAAAAAAAAAAAAAAAACACTACTGTTTTTCATTTAGTGTTAGTCATTTTTGCTTGTGCCAATAATGACTGGAGCTGGATCTTGGCAAATTTCTCAAAGAACACGGGCTGTAACCTCTTATAAATCTTTCTGTAGTAAACAGGAACTGGTCATAATTTAATCTGCAAACCACAGACCTGAATAAAATGTTCACTGGTGGAAAAAAAAAATTCACTCTATTACTCAAATCAGATTTTAGGAAAGTGGTTTTTATAAATGGTGACCGTGCTATAACCATGATCAACCTTGCAAAATACACGGTCAGATTTGGTTCATGTGCTGTTAAGGTCCACCTGTCTAATGAGTGTGGCAGAACTGGCCAGGCTTTCCGGGTATTATGCTAATCAGATCCCCTTCATACCCATTAGGTCGCGCAACGGCTTCAAACGGCGATTTGTTCTGTAAATAGTTCATTCAGGCTGCGCTGAAACACCTTTCTCTCTCCCAGCGTAATTGAATCTTCAAAGGGGCATTTGGCCCTGCGTCCGCGGCACTAAATAGCATGTTCGTCTGAAAAGAAGGACCAAGGATACATGTTTATCCGTTTCCAATTAGCCACCCTATCATGTGCATTCATAATTACTGCGGAGAAAAGCTGAAGAGACACAATGGAGGCCTGGATGGATGCTCGGAGATGGCACCGCATTTAGGAAGGTTAATGGAAAAGCATAGTTTTGCTAATGAGCCCTTTTCTCGAGAGAAACCCCGAGATAAATCGCTGTGATAATATAAAGTACTCAGCTCGCCTGATGGAAAAAAAAAAAAAAAATGAAATTTGTAGAGCTAGAGAGCTAGCGATCAGAAAATTGTGAGCTCAAATCCCAGGACTGCTAAAGAAATACTGTTGAACCCCTGAGCAAGATCCTCAAACCTCAATTACTAGCTACATGCTTGTATTGTGTCCTATCTGGATAATCACGAATGCTCTATACATGTATACAATACTGAAACTGCACACCTTAATGAACATTTCAACCGCCGCTTATATAAAGCTGACATAATCCAAATAATGAGGTATCCAAATAAAATAAAATGAAGTGGTAAACAAATCGATCAAGGTCAGAAAAAAAGAAGTGCTTTTAAATCTGAACTTTTTTATTAATTAAATACACCATACTGGAGCCAATGTCTCTGAAAATATCACAAATAGATTTCTCTCTCATTCAGCATTTACAAGTGGACAGCTATGAGCTTAGTTGCTATGGTTCAGGTTCCGGTAGGAAGGGGCAGGGTAACGTGGAGGATGTACGGTAGCCACGTTGGGACAAAAACATTTACATGCATACATATGTGATAGTTTTACAAATACACCAAGAGTGTTCATGATTCGATTTGCACAAAAAAGCCACGGATACTTCTTGGAACCCAGTCTTTTTGATTCTTGAATCACCCGAAAAACGAAACACATTCCCTTTACAACATTTAAAATATAGAAAGCGGAGATAGAGTGTTGAAGAAAAAGAGAATAGATAAGGAAGTAAGGAGAAAAAAAAGAAGTAAAAAGGAAAAAAAAAAAAAACGCAGTCTGTTTTGCCCCTGTTAATGATCAAACAAATGTAACAACTGCGATTCGAAAAGCTGCAGCTGATTAGCTTCATTTGTCTGACGCTCTCCTTTTCTCTTACTTTCGCTTATCCAAAATGTCCTTCTGTTTAGTCTAATTCTCTCTTTTCACTCACTCTCTCTCTCACTCTCTCTCTCACTCTCTCTCTCTCTCTCTCTCTCTCTGTCTGTCTTTGAGTCCCACAGGGTCTGATCGGTCTCCTGTAAGTCATGGAGTCCTCAGATTTCCATTGGAAGCGCCTCAACGCTGGGAATCCGCCTATGAACAGGGGTCAGGTCAGGGGGAGGTTTAGAGAGGAATTCTGGGATAATCATAAGGGGAAGCTGGGGTAGTGCTGCGACTCCGGAAGTGAATAGGAAAGGAGGGTGGGGGCGGCGGTCAGGTCAGGACTGAGAGATCTTCAGTGACAATGAGCGAGGGCTGGAATGAAGGCACACATCCCGCTTTGAGCAACTCCTCCCTCCTAACACACCTGAGAAGAGAGAGAGAGAGAGAGAGAGATCATAACATGTTTTAGACTCGCTCAGAACAGGGCGACCATTATTCCAAAGTAGGCCAGTGTGTAGCAGATGGGCTAAATTACAACCAGGCACCCATATTACTGCTCCAGTTTGAACAGAAAATCAGCAAGCTTTTAGCTTTTCAGGTAGGATATATTACATTTTCAAAAGGGTATGGTATTGGATATTTCTGAGGCCTTATTTTCATAATCATGACACACACACACACACACACACACACACACACACACAAAAATAAGGCATGAGATCATGGTGATAGTGTGGGAGGGCATGGCTGAAATATTCAGTGTATTTTCATAATGTTTGAAGGAATACATTGTGAAGAAGTGTGGTTATGTGTGATATTATGATATTTAATCAAATCAGTTCCTCTCATTCCCATTAAAAACCCAGTGTGTGTAGCACACTGACATTTCCATAATGACACACAATTAGATTTCACTTTAAGAGTATTGCATTTTTTTTTTTTTAAAGTCACACCTTCCTAGAAACGGTCAACTTAGAAACTTTACTAAACATTTTCTGTTAAATTGGCTGTTCGATGAGTTTTGCAAAGATATCACACAATCCTAAACATATCTCTGTTGTGGATTTCACTGTCTGGAAGATTAAAGGTAAACATCTCTCAGGCATTTGGTAACAGACAAGAACAAAAGGTCCCTAATTCTCAGTGTCTAATGTATATATATGAACTAAAACAAGAATGAATAATAATAAAAAAAGATAGACAACTAAAATAATAATAATAATAATAATAATAATAGGTATCTGTTAACAGGTGAAAACAAAAAGTGTTTTAAAAAGTGTCTCAGTGTTAAGTATATGAGCTAAAAATAGAATTAAATAAAGTTATATATATATATATATATACACACACACACACACACACACACACACACACACACACAAATATAATAATGATAATTTGGTAACAGCTTAGAACTTTCAGTGATAAAAGACAAACAAACAAACACATAAATAAACAGAAGAAGAAGAAGAAGAATATCCTAAAAGTCAGTCATACTTTTTCTAAATATCTTTGTATATATTTCTGTGTCAAATGAAGCTGGTGCTCTGTACAGTCAGCTCTGCTAAAGCACCCGCTTAATTTATTGATTGGCGAGGCTTTGGAAACCATCTGCTGCCCTATTTCCTCCGCATTAACTCACAAGAACGTTTTATGAAGTTAGTCTCTTTTTGTCTCGGTTTTGAGCAGCGCTTCAGCACAGCCCCCAGGGTGCACGGCTTCTGTGGAGCAGAGCAACAGGGACAATTAGAGGAACGTCTAAGCAACGGCGTTCTGCTTTCACAGACAGTCGAGCCCAACTTCTCTCTCTCTTTTCCGTTCCTTTTGTTTTAAACATTCTAGGGGCAATTTACTTCTCCCTTCCTTCCTCAAGTTACTAGCAGGGTTTCGTTCTATTAGTAATTGCAACCCCCCCCCCCCCCCCCATGCATAGACTCACACACACACACACATTCGGGGGGCTAATTAAGGAGAAGGCAGGGAAGGTTTGGCTCCCTCGGGCTCGGCCTCAGCATGAGAAAGGTAATTTGTCTGTCCTGAACAAAGAGATTAGGGAGAAGCCAGGAAGCCCACTTAATAAATGAGCATCAAATGTCCTGAGCCGCCGACATGCACAACGCCAATTATGTCGCCATGAAATCGCAAATAATAAAAACATTGGCGGCCAGACGGGACCTCGTATACACTGAAGTAGCGGAGGCTTTCGACTCCTCTCTGACTCTCCTGTTGCGGTGCTTTTGCATAGATTTCATGCCGTAGTCTGCACATTTTTTTAGGAGCCGAGTCGATCACTTGGGGCTCACGCTTCATTCAGATTGGACGAGTGAAGTATGGAAAGGCTTAGACATACACACTGTATCTCCACTATCTTGAACTGTATTGCTGTGCTGAAGCCCATAATAACTCAATACTCTACGGCATTATTCATCTCAAGCATCTGCTGAAGACACTTGGACACGTCAACTCTTTTTTTCCTCTCTAGTGAGCAGGGAGAGGTGCCTGTGTGTATTTAAGACTTCTCTCCTTGCTATAATTAAAGCAGCATGGCCAATATTCAGATTGCATTTTAGCATTAATAATTCAGCTGTTTTCACTACAATTGATGTCGTGCCATAAATAAACAATGAGGCCTCATATTTACCGCCGCTGTTGTCAAGCGAGAGGAGTGAGGGAGGGACCGACGGCTTAAGCAGACATTTCAAATTAAGCTAGATAATGCAAAGGCATTCAATTTGAGACACGCTGCCCTCTTAGCACTGATTTGTAAAAGTGACGAGCTCTTAAAAGCCTTCTGACGGAATAGCAAGCTTAATGGAGCTCTTTCCTTCATGCACTCTTCATCTCTTGTCATTTCACTCTCTTCTTCCTCACTGGTCTTTTTCCTGCACTCCTTTTTCTAGGCTTTCTGCTCCCTCAGGCTGCCCTTGTTCTTAGTCCTCCCTCCTTTCCTTCTCTTTCTGGAAGGTGAAATCCACACACACACACACACACACACACACACACACACACACACACACACAGACTCACATCCACCCACACATCTGCTCCGTCTGCGTATCAATACTCATTATGTGTCACTAAGCTGCTGCTGATACAGTCGGATGGCGATGAACTCTGTGGTTACACACTGTCCCAAAGGCCAGAGCAGGAATTACATAAATAAATCTCTCATTTTATTTATTACTAGCTTAGCATGCTGCCTGGAAGGACTGAAAACTGAGGTCATTACATTGAGATTACAAATAATGCTTGCAATAACGGAAAAACGTTGGAGGAGACACTGGTGTAGAGGCATGGGAACAGTGGCAGCAATTGGTGGATCATACATAATAATAACGCTAAAATAGTTCATAAATAAAAAAAAAAGTTTGTTTGTTCCACTGAAATCATGTTTAATCAACAGTTCATTAATAATTACCGGGTTGTTAGAAATTTGGTAAACACAAATGGAAGAAGATTGAACATTTCACAGAACTGTTACTGGAATTAATTATTTATGGAAATTTACTGTGAAACTTTTTTTTTTTTTTTTTTTTTTTTTAAAAACAACACAAAAACAGGTAGCCTGAAATATAGCGACTGCTCTGTAAAATATTTAACAGATTCATAACAAAAAATGCATATAATATCCCAAACTTTAAATGGAAATGTAGTGTACAGTTAAGTGATATATATATATATATATATATATATATATATATATATATATATATATATATATATAATGATTAATTCTTTTGTCAAACCAGAACAATTACATTTACAGCATTTGGCAGACACCCTTATCCCTTATCCAGACCCAACTTACATTTATCTCATTTAAACAATTGAGGGTTAAGGGCCTTGCTCCAAGGCCCAGCAGGGATTAGAACTGATGACCTTCCCATCAGTAGTCCAACATCTTAACCCTTGTGCTGTTACCATAACACAAATATAAATTTTTATGAATAACCAAATGTGTTCAAAGAAAATGTTTCCAGCACCTTTTTTTCTAACATAGAGGAAAGCATTGTTCTTTGGCCTTTCTGTTGTAAATGTGATACATATTGAATGGAGGGGTGTAAAACAGCAACGCAGCGGAGGCCAGGTGATATTCTGACCACAAGGCAATAAGTCAGGATCTGCTGATTGGCATCGGGGAGCGCTAAAAATTCAAACCTGTGTCATCAGAAACGAGGGCGATCCATCCGCTGTACAAAATTACAATTTGTCTTCAGTCAATAGGATTTAATATCTATCGCAGCTCATGAAAGCGCAAATGAATCAATGTCATCAATACATAATCAGTCTGAAATATGAAGGCAGCAGAATTATGTTGGAAAACTTTTTACTTTTTTTCCACGCACACACACACACACACACACACACACACACACACACACACACCTCCTCCCCCCTCCTTTCACTTAACCAACACCGAGCTTGCGTTAGCAGTCCTCTCATTTTATGGAGCTGACATTAATTGTGACAAATTAGCTTTCACCGAGACTGAATTGCTCTTGTCTTGCAGGCCTGACCTTGGGCCTGAGGGGCTTTCGGCGAGCGAGGTAAAGTGCTTTTAGATCCGCTGTCATTTTTCCCCCTTTAAAAAGCAATTCTGCTGCTGTCACGCTTCCTGTGTCGTCCTCTCCGGATAACAACCAGACGTTTAGTTACTCACAGCGACTGTAGATAAATATACATGCTAAGCTAAGGGCTTAGTGACAAACAGCAGTTGGGTCCATATGCAGCGAGCGTACGTTGGGAATGTAAATCGATTACAATCCTATGAATGACACGAGACAGGTGTGGTGAACGAGAGGACGACACGGAAGAGCTCGTATTCCAGAACGACACTCGCACCGGGGGAACTAATAAAAAAATGTGAATGATAAGAAATCTGTTGTGTAAGTTTGCAACCTGCAGTGAAGAGATTTCTTCTAATTAAATGATAAATTATAGCTTTTTAATGAGCACCAGATGTCCAATGTGGGAAATGTGCCAAAAGAAATAACAGTATGATACTTGAGGACATTTTCAAAATGAAAAATATCACAACTTCAATCAAAAACTGCAAGAGAGTAATGCTACATTTAAAAATCAGATTCAATTAAAATGATTTTTTTTTGTGTGTCCTGTGTTTACAAGCTATTTAATAATAAACCTGTGGGAAACCTGTGAAATGGTTACTTTAAAGGAACAGTTCAGCCAAAAATGAAATGTGCATAATTTTAATCAGTTGTAATCAGTCGGCCAAGACGTGTCCGTTGCCTGAAGTTTGTTTCTTTGGCTTTGCACTATATGTAACTAACAAGTAAGGAAAGCGTATAGCTAGAGTCTGAAGAAGTGTTGTGCAAACTGCATGTCTAAATCATCACACTCCTTCCTCAACAAACAGTTTGGCGCAGTAATATCATTCGTACATAAATGTATTAATACAGTTACAAAATTAGTCCATATTACAAATATACAAATAGGAACTATATAATTATCCGACTTATTACTAACATACACATACGCTTTTTTTGGGTGACAGTCTGAAGTGTGTGCAGAGTGACACCAAAATACATGCTGAGGAATAAAAAGGATTTCATGACGGCTGATATCACTGGGTTGTTTGTTGTTTTGCTTTGTGACGTACTTTTATTTATTTTTATATATGAGTGTGTCGTACAGTGTCAGAAATGACGATCTGAGGCAAGTGTGTGTAATGATTTAGTTGAGCAGTGCACTCAAATGAACTTTCCTTATTAGCAACATTCGCCGCCAGCACAAAACTAAACAAGCAAACTTTAGATGAAGATAATAAAATTAATCAGCACACGCACCTCAAGGGCGAGACTAAAGGGTCTCACCTCTTATTTTTATTCTCTATAATTTTGCACTAATGTATATTTTTGGAAAATATTAAAATCATCTGTATTTATATATTGATCGTTATTGTATTGTTATAGTTATTTGTTGTTTGTTTTTTGTCTGTATGTTTATTGTCTGGTTTTATTATGTGGCTGCAGAGAGGCATCCAAGCAAGATTTTCATTGTTCCTTCATATATTGCAATAAAGCTTTGAATCCGCGAATATCTGTCATTTGATTGGCTACATTTCAGAGAAGTAGAAGCGTGTGTAAATGTCATCTCTGGCCTGAGCTGTTCCTTTAACATTCAATCAGCTTCTTGTTATTGTGAGTAAAAAAAAAAAAAAAGGATTGTCAGTGAAGTAGCACTGAGAGTAATGGCCCCTATATTGCGATATTGATATAACATGTTTTATATCAGTTGAGAGAAAAGTAGTGCAACATCCCAACTCTCTGCTTCCTGGAACGAATCCTGGCGCTGCAGAAGCCGATCTGTCCGGTTTGTATTTCCGAGTGTGTTTATGTGAGTGGCGTAGCACTAAGCAGAAGAGCTGGTGTTTACCTTCTGATCAGGAAGGAGTGGGTTCGTCTGCAGTGAAGTCAAGTGGCCGTTCATGAGCGCTGTGGGTCTATCGTGTTCGCAGAACAAGCTGCCGTTGATGTAGTGGAACCGGTCTCCAGGGACCAGCCGGTTCCGGCAAGTAGAACACGTGAAACACTGCCAGAGAGTGTGACAATAGGGTCTCGTTACCCACAATGCAACGGTTTAACTTTCACTCACACACACCCACACACACACACAGACGCACCACTACGCTCGAAGGTTTAGAACTGGGGAAAGGTATAATTTAGTATAATTTGAAACAAATCATTTACAAGCACGATTTCTAATCTGTAATCATATCAATATGTAAATTATTTATAGGATGAAAAATAATGATGCTTCTTAGGAGAATGAGAAGAAATCTGTGACGCTGGTTATTATATTAATTCCATTTATGATATTAATACTGTAGGTGATTGAAAATATCAACAAATTAACATTACATGCTCTGCTGTTCATTCGTGTGGATAATGTAATAATCTCCAGCATGTAGGAGGTGTAGACTGAGAGGCGTGTTACCTTGAGGTGGTACACATTGCCCTGTGCCCTCATGACCAGTTCACTGGCTGGGATGGACTGTCCACAAGCACTGCACGCCCCGCTGTTCCCAAATAACCTACACACACACACACACACACACACACACACACACACAAGTTAGCAAAAGTGCAGTGACAGATGGCAAAATATTTAACCACAGAATACACTTATGGCCTGTAGCTACTGATATTCAACACATAAACACACACAGAGTGAGTGCGTGAGTGAGTGAGTGCGTGAGTGAAGAGAGAGAGACAGTCAGAGTGAAAGAGCCGCTCAAACAAAAGTACAAATAACGAATGAAAGAAAAAGTAGCTAAGAAGTTCAACAATCCAACAAACAGATCCGAAATACAAGTCTTTATTTTGAAATGTAAACCGTTTGTCTTGATCTGAACTTTATTCGAGTATTTATTAGAACTTTGGCTGGAATAAAGCAGAATTAATATATGCGCGATGTCTGTTTGACTGCCTGTTTACACTTGACTGTGATAATAAAATCCTACAGTGAGGCTTACAGTAGCTTATATTGTTGCAATATCCTGCCTGCAGCAATGGCAATACACACACTCACACAAACTCACTCTCTCTCTCTCTCTCTCACACACACACACACACGGAAACAAATGGCGTCTTCAATTTTTCTGATATTGGAAAATGTAAAATTGTAATGCCAGCAGTCCAAATGAAAAAAATCCTGTCGTGTCCTCCAAAAGCTTGTAGCGCTGCCGCTCGCCTACGTATTACCTTCAGCACTCATTTTTTTCACTACCTATAATAACCTGGAACATAAGCAATCAGGACCTAAGAGCATTTGATTGTACATCTAGAGGGAGATGTAGTGCTTTAGCCATTACGAGAGCGGCGCGTGCTCCGTTTCCATTAGAAACCCTCGGCTAGCCCGGCTTGATATATAATGTGCATGGGTTAACCTTTTCAATCACGGTGTCAACACTTTAGATTTGCTGGCGCTCATCTCTTTCATCCCTAACCCTCTCTCTCTCTCTCACACACTCTCTCTCTCTATCGGCCTCTTGATAATGAAATGCTTGCTCCTGCTTCTCTTCTATCTGCCTTCAGAGTCCACAATTTAGATTACTTCATCTCGCCGAGCAACAAACTGAATGAAATTTCGATTTGAGCCGAAAGTAATTTACTGGGATCTGGACCCATTTGTCATCATATCTCACTGGTGTTTGCTCTATCAGTGCACTTTTCCTATGCAATCAAATAAGACCACAGCATCTGACAAGCTCTGGCGGGAGGGACTGAGGGAGAGGGTGAGATAGAAAATGTGGAAAGGAAGAACGAGTGGAAGTGGGATATTCAGTGGGAGAGCGAGGCAATAGAGGTGCAGAGACAGAAAAGGGCAACACTGGAAAGCTTGCAAAACTTGCACGGAAGAAATAATGAGAAAAACTTGATGGATATTAAAAAAGTACGGCGTAAGTACCGCTTCGTTTTGCCACCTGACTGTAATTTAATTCCTTATAAACTTAGTATGCGCATTTCCTAATGTGAGAAAAGCAGCGTGATTTCACAACTCTCTTGTTTCTGGAAGTCTCCCTTCGCTTTGCATGTTTTGTAGCTGTGTGTTCTAGTGAGAGAGAGAGAGAGAGAGAGAGAGAGAGAAAAAACGGCATGTCGCTTTAATATTGGCCCTCAGATAGCTGCTCATAGGCAAGCAGAGAAACAAATTTTGCTGTGGCATCGATTGGGGAGGCTCAATCAAAACTCAATTTCAAAAGTAATTAGCTCCAGGCCTGTGACAACGGCGCGCCTTCGACGGCGTAAATTGAACGGACGAGCCGTGGAAAATGTCAGAGGGATATCTTTAAATGCTGCCATTCTCCTCAACTGCCAAATGACATCTAGCTTAATCTTCCGATAGTGCTTCAGCTCGGAAAAGCTTTTTCGCACACTCAACCCTTCAGCACTCAACACACATTCCACTGTTTACAGTCTTGTCCTATTTGGGCAGGGTTGTTGTTGTTTTTTTTTTTTTAATTTCCCATGTGTGGACATCTTTAGGAAAAACTGAGAAAACACAGGGAAGCAGGATTTCATTTTATCAGTGTGAGCTATACGTAGTGGGTTAATGATTTGACCAGGGGTTGGCTCCTGATAGTATTTGATTTAAGGGCCTGAAGGCATTAGGTGCTCAATTAAGTCGCTATCAGTCTGCCCTTGGCCTCTAATGGTCTCTCTCTCACCATTGAGCTGCAGTCTTATAGGGAGAGGAAGGTAGAGCAAGCCTGGGTCAGTATAATTAAAGCCTGGGGACTCTTTAATTGCAGTGACACCGCTGGTTTTCACCTCCTTCTCTCAGAACCGCACCGATCTCTGCCTTAGTTGTTGTTCTCTTTCTTTTCTTTTTTTTTTTTTCCTTCAGGCTATTCGCCTTGGCGATCAATCACACATAACGAAAAGACGGTCTTGTCAACGAGACATCACGGAATGTTGATTTATTAACGTTTTCCATTGCGGAGCAGAAAGATAAAAACAGACGGTCCCGACCATGTCTGTCTTTCATAAGAGAAATATTTGGAGCTGTCTACACTCCATCGAACGATGTCTACTGGATTTAATTTGGATGCTGGCTGTGAGGTGAATTACAACCTAGTGGAGCAATTTAGGGCCATCTGGCAAATGCTGGCCTCTTAGGCAGAACCTTTTGAGCAGAGTGATGTAAGGTAGTACAACAATGATTTCGGCATCACAGTCCATTATAAAAATGCCTCTCAACATTAGCAGCCAAAGAACCTTAAAAGCACCAGGCTTGATACTTAAGCCCGGCTTTGCATAATGGCAAGGCTACATTAGAGGAAGAGATGGTGGGGGGATTGAGAGTGGAGAGAGGGAAAACGAGAGAGACAGGAAGGGAAGGAAAGGGAAGGGAAGGGAGGGGGCAAAAAAAAAAAAAAAAAACGCAGCCAAATTACACTTGGTTAATTCAGAGTAACAGATCTAGTCCCTGGTGGATTGAAGTCCTTGAATTAATTCTGTTATGACAAATCAAGATAAACGTTTCCCCTAAATTGCATGCGATATAATTAATTTCCGAGATCCGAGGTTTTTTTTTCTCACAGCCTAATAGTTCACGTGCTCATGTGCTGTCACTGTGCTCGAGTGGGCTAACTTCAAAGTGATATTAAATAACCAACTATTAGATTTACCTAGCACGTTCTATTGGAAAAGTGCCATTTAATTACCTAGGCCTATTCAATTAAAGAGACAGTGCCCCGTCTCCCTCCACCCACCCCTGATGGTCATGTGATTATTCACTACCAAAATTAATTCTCCCTCCATCACTTTATACTCTGTTGCCTGTACAAATAACACACACCCGGAGCTTAGAGGAACATCCTGAACATAGATTGAAAGAACTGTGAACATATTTAGGCTGCAATTTGACTCAATGAGCAAATGAAAAATATCCCCATTATGACATAAATTGCAATTCACTAACATTTAAACAGCTTAAACTGTTAAAAAACGGAGTCAGTCGTGCGTTTTTACTTTGGATTACTTTCTGTGCACAACTTTCCATCGTTCCTGTAGGAACTGTATTAACGTTGTGCGATAAACTGAACTCATCCGGTTCCAGGTGTTTACATTACGTAAAGAAAAAGCCGAAAGTAAAGTTCCCGTTTCCATTTAATAGTCTCCTGTCTGACTGTGTTAAATGTGTAGCGATGGCACTCATTTGTTTCATCTGTCTGACTGAAATTAGATGGCCATCATCCCAGGCCATTCACCTCATCTCCCATTAGAGGAAATGTGATGCATTTTCAATCACAGTGTCCCAATCAATTGGCTGAGTGTTTCTGTGTAGGCGGTATTAATATAAGTCAGTCGGGATATATAATTCCATTATTTACACTGCAAGGCCAATTTAATAATCCATTACAAAAATAAGACAGGTCCCTTTAAATCCCCCAACCTCCCCCCCAGAGGAGACTGGCCCTCATAATAATCCCCCCTACACTTCTCTCTCTCTCTCTCTCCCTCTCCCTCTCTCTCTCAAAAGCCAATTTGGTTAATTAAATGTTTTGTTTGGGATGCGGCTCTCGTTCATTTCGGACACGTCATTGGGAGCGGATCGGAGCCAGGGACTAGATCTCATTAGATAAAACCCATCAGGACTAAAGGAAAATGGAGGGGGACTCTAATTAAAGCTTTTAATTGTGTGCACTCGCTGTCAGATGTTTTTTTCTCTCTCTCTCGCTCTCTCTCTTTTTTTCTCTCTCTCTCCCACTCTCTTGTCCTTTCCTCTTATCTCTCCTCAGATCATCACAGGCCTGTGTGAGCTGCACACTAATTACAAAGAGAAAGGTGCAGGCACTTTTTCCCCTCCCTGTTCTTTTTAATTAGGGCTGGAGACCGGGGTCGGCTAGCACTCGATCCCTCCAGATCAGGTGCAGTGGAAAGAGTGGAGGCTCTCGCCGTTTGCATTCGTCCTCTCACTTTTTTGCCCTGGTGCACACCTGCTCGTCACGGCCTATCCTTTCTCAGGAAAGCAGCACTTGATCCGATTCACATCACGAGCCAAGGTAAACACTGGCTAATGACTAGATTGCCAAAGACACTCACTCTCTCTCTCTCTCTCTCTCTCTCAACTGCAGCCTGGAAGATCAGCGCACATCACAGATGACGTGTCAATGTTCCTTTTTGCACTCACACTATGCATGAAACATCCAGTTTCAGCTCCTCAGTCTCAGTATAAAAACTTTGCATGCTACAGAGGTCCTTCATTATCAACATTACCTTATAATCAGTTAGATATAAGACCTACTTGTCCAAATCTTAACAACTGGATGAACATTTCGAGAAATCAAAAAGGCTAAACTTCCCTGAGTTCAAGTGTACTTCGCTTGCCCTTGCTGAGGTCAAACTGTTGAATGATTGCCCTGTCAAATCAGGCAACACCAGGTGAGTGAGACTTCAGTGACCTAGCCTTCACTCCGAGCGTCAGACGCCCTTATGTAAATATTTAAAAAGGCCCTTTTCACTAATTAAATTGTCTCCTTCTGGTTCACAAACACGCCGGACAGGACACGAAAACCCCTTCAAATTCCTGCACACGCCAAACTCGGTCTAGCACTCAAGTTTTCTAGTGTCTTGTAAAGCAAATGCTGCTGTGGTTCCCTTCATTCTATGATGAAAAACAAGCCACGCAGATGTTCTTCAGAAAGAATCCCTTTCGTCTCAGGCTCAGCCAGCATGTCAATTGCTTGACCTCTTTCAGCGAGAGGACTTTACCCACAACGGTTTAACGAGCGCCGCCGTGGCAGAATCTGAGACACATGTTCTCAATGGAAAATCTACCGCTCTCCCTGGGACGCCCAACACCTTACGACTTTTCCCATAATGTCCTGCTCGTCATTACATTCCAAATGTTATTTCACATGGCAATCAAACAGCCTTGACGCCCAGTTGGACGTCTTCAGAGATCTAAGACACACTTAGATTAAGAGGCACTCAGTCCATTAGACTGCAATATAATATCTTATATGCTGCCTACATGCAAACATTTGCTACTCTTCATCAGTTGAAACAATACACACCCCATCATGCTTTCAGCTCAAACATCTCCAAGCAGAGTTCTGGGATCTTATATCTGGGTATCCCAACATGGATGGCAATATATCCCACACTCGTATACATATATACACACACACACACACACACACACACACACACACACGCACACACACAGAGTCGGGTCTGACCTGATGTAGTCATTTCTGCACAGGATCATGCCACTCTTGGTGTAGCATGAGGTGCCGATCTCTCCGAGCTGGGCTTGGCAGCACGAGCATTTAAGGCAGCGGCTGTGCCAGTAGCTGTCCATGGCGTAGAGGAGGAAGCGGTCGGCGATCTTCCCTCCACAGCCTGCGCAGCGCTTCCACGACATGGTACCAGCTCCAACTGGTGCGGACTGAGCACTGCCTCCTGGGTTCACCATCGTCTCTGCTAAAACACAAACAAACACAGGTTAATGCTTATTTGAGGGCCTTTTTATCTTCACTGCAGGTTTGCCACTTCTCAGCAGAGGGTCCATAATCAGTTGGCGATGATAAGAAGGGAAAAAAACTTTTTTGTGGCATTTAGGAACTCAACCATCATTTGAGCAAAACTGCAAGTAATATGTGCCAGCAATTAAAATCAACAACAAAAAAAAAGTGAAATAAAACTGATTTTAAGAACTTGTGTCCTAACTTTCACCAGTTTACGTTTCACCATATAACCTGATCCAAAGTGATGCCTCTTTACAGATCATTTGGATTGTAAGGACCTTTTTGGATGTCATAACGCACGTCCGTATCTCAACCTCGTTTGAAGCACTAATCTGCCCTTGATCCTTATCTAAATGCTGAGGTCGGCTCTTTGGTGATGAATGTCTGCTCGCCTGATAACATTGGGGCTGCTGGAACAATTAAAGAGGCGCTGCATGGCTTTTGTCGAGCTCCTTAAATTGCTTTTAAATGGCACATTACCCTGAGCTGAGCCATTCTTCATGCCGGGTCAATGTTTTCTCTCTGGCTAAGAGTGTGTTATTGCGAATGGAGCCGGAGCAGATCATGGCCGTTATTAAAGTTGCATGAGCCATTCACAAGCGTACATATTGGATTGGGTGAGTTCTGTTTGGTACACAGCAGAACAAAAGTGTGTTGTATTAACACCAGCAGTACAAATAAACAGTGCTGATAAGCACTAAAATACTGTAAGAATTACTTCAACACTCTGGGAGTTCATTAAACACTGTAGGGATTTGTTGTTGTTGTTGTTGTTGTTGTATTCAGCAATGTGGTTGGAATAAAAAAAAACTAATTCTGTGCATCCTGCAGAGGCGTACAGTTTGTTAAAGTCCATTATTCCCCTATCAGAGGCGATCGCGCTCGCGCAGCGTTCCGCGCCTGCGCATTGCGCTTGCACCCGACGCGCGCGCTTCTTCCCCTTCACCTCCTTCCCAACTAATCGGCGCAATTTTCATCCACTTTAATCTTCTCCGATTTCATTCTCCAGTCTGAGCGTAACTATTTACTGAAAGGTAATGAGAGAGAGAGAGAGAGAGAGAGAGAGAGAGAGAGAGAGATGTGCATTCAGTCTAAAGCCCATTAGTGGAGGCTCTTTTAGCAATACCTCAGTGCTGATCACATCTCAGAGCAGATGAATGAGAAGGAGGGGAGGAAGATAAAGCAGATCAGACCACAGTCAAGTCTCACTCCGGTTCGGAGGAGAAGGGATGGGGAATTTTAACCGAAAAGGGCTCAAATCCCGGGATTCTTTTACGCACATGGTTATATAAAACACAGCAGACACATCACTGATTAATAAATGAATGTAATAGGCTATTTACTGGACTTCACATGTAGCCTAAGCAAAGGAGATAATAATACAGAAAGCTATCAACATGTTCATATGACAACTGAATGAACTGTTTATAATTACACATGAGCTGCATTGTTTAATGTCATTAGAGAGTAAAGCCAAGTTAAGTGTGGCTTACTGGAACTCTGATCAGTGGACATGAAGCAGCCATCTGCGACCTGCCTCTTATTTTGCTTAATCCTCACTAATGTATCCAGTTACATTCTTCAGCGTCAGACGCGGTGTCTGAGTTGCCAAAGCAAATCGCCAAACTCACCTCTTTTATCTCTTTCGGGTATAAAAAGCAAATCTTTCCGTCGCGGGGATTCCGATAATGTGTGCTTTTCAAAATAATAATAATAATAATAATAATAATAATAATAATAATAATAATAATAATAATCTCAGAGAGCGCTGGAGGAGAGAAAAGTCCGAGTTCAGTGCGGTTTTAAAGTCCAATGCAGTGCAGACAGCTTTTATTTTCTGTGCGCAAACAAACACACACACACACACGCGCGCGCGCGCGCACCCGCGCGCACACAAACACGCACGCACGCAAGCACAGAGGACCAAATGGAGTTTTCAGATTATATTTCCACTGGTGCCGTCACGTTTTATTCTTGGATTCTTTCCTCTCACGATGATTAAATGTCCGTGTTGTCGTTAAACGCGATCCAGGAAAGACTCGATCATCTCGCGTGAAGCTGCGTGTCTCTGCGTCTCTGTCTGCGCCTCGCACTGGTCCGTCTTCTCCAGCTCTCTGTCCTGCTCAGCGCTCCGGCTGCGCTTTTGCTCTACATGTGTCACTGACAGGAGAGGGGTGGGGGGGGAGAGAGAACCCGAAACTAAACTGTGGTTGCCAGATCGATACTATAACGGTCCATCGAATACCCTTTTAATTCATTCAAAGACATCACTAAATTGTACTAAATGTCAATGTATAAACTACACTGTAATTTAAACATAGTAAACATAGCTAACAGTAAATATAGTGAATTATATAAACGAACTCCAAGGCTAATTTGGTCTGTATATAATGCGTTTAAACTAAACAATCT
Source organism: Ictalurus furcatus (assembly GCF_023375685.1). Taxonomy (NCBI): domain Eukaryota; kingdom Metazoa; phylum Chordata; class Actinopteri; order Siluriformes; family Ictaluridae; genus Ictalurus; species Ictalurus furcatus. The sequence goes on along the minus strand of NC_071265.1, from coordinate 27,190,593 downwards.
GGCAACACGAAGCCAAAGCGACCCACCTCTCATTATGACGCCAATCCATATCAGCCAATCACAACGCGCGCTTTTCTTCGAGTGAAATAACAAATTGGGCCAATCAGAACGCAGTGAAGTTGGCTCTCCCAGAAGCTCCGAGAGAAGTGAGGTAGAAAAAAAACTGGCAGTTGAGAAAATATTTATTTTGGAGTGTTGATTTTATTATATTATGTTTTGTTTTTGTTTTTTTTTTAATACGATTTATATATTTATTTTTTAAGCATTATATAATTATCCACAGTTCTTTGTTGTATAACCAAAACGCAGAAAAATGCACAGTGTGTATGTGGACAGGTTTCTTTCACTACTCTGCCAAACTGTGATTTAATGTACATTTAAAATGAATTGCTACCCAGGACTGCCAGATTGGATTCAGAATTTTATGACCAAAACGCGGTTTATGTTCCTCCAAATGCACCACAGAGCAGCGCCAAACTTTATATTATAACTAAACAAAATTATAAGTATCCAAGAGAATGTGATTAAAAATAGCCAAATGAACAGACAGCCTCTTCAATCATGCAATCCTGCTGTTACTTCTTTGAATATAATGCATAATCTTAGCACTGCTGGCATCTTAAGAAAAATTCTGTCTGAGATAAAATGCTACATCATTTCTGTATTTTTTAGCAGGTTTTATCTACAGTCACATCTGAGGAGAAGGCCCAGTGCTGGTCCACGCATACCATCGTCATCGGACCTACACGCCTGGTGTAGGAATGGTGTAGGAATGCTGGAAAGGAATTAATCTGAATCTGGCTGCTACAACACCATGCCAACGGTATTTAAGTCCAATTCCAATTATTCATTCAGTCATTCAGTTTTACTAAGCACTTTATCCTGCTCAGGGTTGTGGTGAAAGAGCTGGAACACCGGGTGCATGGTAAGTCACGGCCATGAAAACTTCAAATGAAAACCCTACACTCTTGGCTATCTGAAGAGTCACTTTGTGTCTTCAAACGAACACTGAAGACCTGCCTCTTCACCAAACATTTAAACAAGCACTAAATCTACACTACTCGTTTAAATAAAAAACTCGTGTACTGTTTTCTTTGCTGCTATGTAACAGGGTTTTATTCTCATGGTATTCTTGAATCCTGGACTATTTGTACAAGTGTGAGATTATGGTTTTCAACAGAGACCACAAAACACATCTGGAAGTCTTTCTGGATAAGGGTGCCGTAAATGTAAATGTTGCCGCTTACATCTCGGCCATGTTTGACCCACAAAAACCTTGTCATAGCCTTAACTGACCCTTATTTGCCTAAACCCAAATATATTTATCATTTCTGCTTTCTCTCTGGTTGAAGTGGCCACAGTAAATCTCTGAGCTTTTTGACTGTATATGAATACAGTTTGAAGCTTTCACACACATGTTCTTACACAGTGGCACCATCATCTGTCCACAAAAGGAATTACGGGTGAAATTGAAAGTAGGTAAAGGTCCAGTTTCCCAGTCCTGCACATCCCAGACTTGCCATGTAATATACATTTTAATCTGTTTTACTGATGCATCACATCTGAACGAACTCATCAGTACTAACTAAACGGTGAGCCTATCCCAGGGGTATCGGGGCACGAGGCAGGGGACACCCTGGACAGGGTGCCAAGCCATCATGGGGCACAATCACATACACATTCACACATTACAGACAACTTGGAAATGCCAATCAGCCTACAACACATGTACGTGGACTGGGGGAGGAAACCGGAGTACCCGGAGGAAACCCCCAAAACACAAGGACAACACGCAAGCTCCATACAGACAGGGCGAAGGCGGGAATCAAACCCCCAACCCTGAAGGTGCAAGGAAAACGTGCTAACCACTAAGCCACTGTGCCCCCACATCACCACTAGTAGTGAGTAAAGTGATTGTAATCAAAACTTTGTTGTACAAAGTCACATGTCTTGCCATCACCAGCCAATCCGAAACAGGAAATCCTGCGTCTATGACAGAGACTCAGAGAAATGGTTAGCTCCGGTCTTTCTCAGTATATTTCCTTCACGTGAGGTCTGTCTGTCGAGTGTTTTTTTTTTTTTTTAATTAAATAAATAAACAAATCTAAATGGACTTTGCATTACGATAAAGCAAAGCAAATTCTTAATTTCTAGTAACTTCACCTGTATTTGAATAACAAACATAACTTTACATTAATAGTGAATTATTTCAAATAATTTTTTTTTGACCTTGCCAGTAAAATCAGTCTGATCTATAACATATTGTGCTAGCCAAGGAAAACTCCCCTACCCCTCTTACAACACAGTTGCTGATGATCCAATACAGAATAAAAAACCTAACATCAAGCATTTCACCAACATTAAAATAAGAATGATTATGAGTGAAATCAGATGAAAGTCTATCAGCATTCCAGTATAATGATATAATATATCATATAATTAATCAGTATATCAGCATTCCGGTATAATTTATGTATTTAGACTACTGTATATGCTCTTTGAGTGAGCAGTAAGTGTGTATTGTTCTGGATATTAAGCACTAATACTGAAAAGAATCAGAAAACTATTTGTCATGTAGAAATGTTGCTATTTTAAGGACCATTTAGCTTTCCAACGTCTTTGTTCTACCTTTACAGGAGAGGATCTGCTTATTGTTCTAGCACACGGTACACACTCACCGGCACAAAAATAAATCTGCTGAAGCCACCACTCATATATCACTGCAAGTTATTGCTCATGCTTGTGCAAAGTAAAAAGGAGCGGACATCTAAAGAGAGTGGAGATGAAGTTGCTTACCATTTAATGAAGCAGAATCATGTAAGACCATGGATGTGCTCTTTCAGTGATGGCCTTACTTCCACCTGATTTGGGCCTGTAACTCCATGAGTTGTTTTCTCTTAGAGAAATTTTGTTGTTGTTTTTTTTTTGTTTTTTTTTTAAACTGCAGGAAGTGAGAAAGTTTGGTGACATTCACCGATGAGTTTCAGTTTCAGTGGGCACTTAATCAGTTTGGGAACAAAACCACATAATTATGAGTTTCTTCTGGCTTCATTAGTAAGACATACAGTGTGTAAAGAGTCTCCTGCAGCACGTCTTAATGGTTTAATTGTGCCCAGTCCTAGTTGATTGCAGAGCTCTGTTTGATTTCCCTGCTGGAAAGGTAACTCTATTCCACCCAGGATTAGGCCCCATTTTCTCCTGCTAGAACAATAATTAATTTATCTCAACTATTAAAACTAGAGGGAAATTAGGAGAAGATTCTGAATGGGTGCCTCGAAGGAAAAGCATTCTTTGTTCTTTGGCAGTCTTTAATGAGCTTTTCATAGATGGGGAAGGAAAAATTACTCTCTCTCTTTTTTTTTGAAATATGATATTCTCCGGATAAAGGACGAAGAGAGGGTGTTGTGGAGATCCCCAGGGAAAATAGATACCCCCCCCCCCCCCCCCCACACACACACACACACACACACAAACACACAAAATCTTTTGATTCCTTGTACTATAGTAACTCTTCTATCAGAGCAGATTGGGAAAGAAAGTGCAACAATATGCAATAATACAGTTTAAATGATTCAACTGACCTGAAGTAAAACACATCGAGCTGTACTGACACCCGAGAGGGGTGACAGCAAAATGAAGTTTGTGTCCTTAGTTGGAAACTAGTAGAGAAATTGCTAAGAGAAACCTAGTTTAATAATGTTATGTTCTAAATAATTTAGTCTTTAAACCTCATAGAGGCAGAATGTCTTTCTATAGTATAGAATTTTCTCTGAATATATCACATTTGAAATAAACTTTTGTATTCAAAGCTTTACTGGAAGACACACTTGGTGACAACTGCAAATGTAGCCCATGCAATGTTAAATTATACGTATTGTGATTGCAACATCAATTATGGTGTCTAGCCTGGAAAATCTGAAACGACAATACAGAAGAGCATCCCTGAACCTGAGAACGATGGCTTTAAAAGATTTTCCAGCCATGAATTTATCTATTATAGAACACGCTTCCAGATCACTTGCTGTTAACCTTGTTTTCTTTTGCTTTCAATTATACACTGAGTGAATCCAGGCGCTGCTCCTTGCAGGTAAAACAGCTTCTCTTACACCATCTCCATGTGCAGCGCGACACAAAACACATCTAACGACAAGATGGATCAGTTGTTTCTCAGCTCACCAGGCTGAAAAAAATACTGAAGTCATTTCTGTAATAGGTTGTTATCGATCGCTTTGATCAATCTGGTGTCAGCTGAGAGCAAATAAGTGCGCTTAATTAAATACTAATAGATAACGGCCTTATAAATAGCACAGCCGACTTGAAAAACAGATGAGGTAACAGAATGAATCGGGCGGTGTTTGAAAATTTTAACATTTGGGAGAGACTTCATCAAGAATTGCTCTCTGCATCCTCGATGTGCAATTATATATTATGCATGTCATTAAAGCTCAATTAGACTATTAGACTCTCTTATAAGTTACTCTCTCAGTCCATTTATTTGGGGGGGGGGGGCTTGTTTGTAATTGGATTGTTGTAAACAATGATAAAACTGTGTTCATGCATGCAGTTGCAGGATAATTGGGTACTCACAACACTGCAGATTCATTTGTTGTTAAAAATATTCATATTCAGTGTTTTCCAAACCAGGTGTCAGGATCCCCAGGGGCAAGGGAGACACTTTTATTTCATCAATTAAACAGATTTTATTATGATAATTTGCTATTAGGATAAATACATTTGATCCTGGTCAGGGTTGCAGTGGATCACTGGGTGGAGGACGGGAATACACCCTCGGTTAGACGTCAGTCACTCGCACGGCATCATGCACACACTCATTCCCACACTCACTCACACCTAGGGAGAGTTAATGTAACACAGCAAATCCGCCTTGTGGTATGTTTTTAGGAGCTGGGAAGAAAGCAGAGAAGCCATAGCAAGTCTAGACTGACACAGAGAAGATCCACACAAATAAATAAAGTGCTTTATAAAAGGTTAATGAAATGTCAGTGTTTTGTGCTACTGTTTAATAATACTTTGGTGCTTGGTGTTTATGCAAATATCTCTTTTGGGCTAACTAAAAACCTCAATGATCTAGTATCAGATCTGTTGTAAAAGGCACTGTTGGTATAGTAAGAGCTTGATCTCATTGTACATGACGATGTTTATTAACAGACAATTTCCTGTCATGGATAATTATTTGTATAAACATGAGACCTGAGAAAATTGTATTGAATAAGAAAAGGTACCTATCCTTAACCTTCCTAACACTAAGTATGAATTATGTATTTAAAATTGTTATTCATTTGCATGGCTGACACAGTGTTGTTTTAATTTATATGATCAGCGGTGTATATTGATAGACAATGAGACCGTGTATCAAATAATATGAATAATTTGTGCTATGCGGTGCTCAGCATGGATGGCAACAGAATCAGTGTTTGGGACAGGGGTCAGCTGGTGGGGAAAAATTGAGCATCTGGCTACAGTAGTAGCTGCTAATAAATGTCTGGCTCTGTTATTTATGTGTAATTAATTTATACGGTATTGCATCGTCCCTTACATAAAAGTCTTAAATGCTATTATTACTTTCTATTAGCTGTCAGAAAACAACAGCACCAGGCTAGCATACAAACTCACAGCAAATATACTACTACTACTACTACTACTATTACTATTACTACTACTGTTACTACTACTACTATTACAACTACGATTATTACTTCTATTACTACTATTACTACTACTGTTACTACTACTACTACTATTACTACTGTTACTATTACTACTACTAATACTATTATTACTACTATTACTACTAATACTACTATTACTACTACTACTACTGTTACTACTACTATTATTACTACTGTTACTACTACTACTCCTACTACCATTACTACTACTACTGTTACTACTCCTACTACTATTACTACTACTACTACTACTAATAATAATAATAATAATAATAATAATAATAATAATATTAACCATCCATTTTCTGTACCGCTTATATTACATAGAATTGTGGGGGGAGCCTGGAGCCTATCCCAGGGGACCTGGGGCACAAGGCGGGGTCACACTGGACAGGGTGCCAAACCAACAAAGGGCACAATCACACACACATTCACACACTACAGACAATTTGGAAATGCCAGTCAGAAACCCCCAAAGCACAGGCAGAACATGCAAAGTCCACACACACAGGGCAGAGGCAGAAATCGAACCCCCAGCCCAGAGGAGCGAGGCAAACGTGCTAACGACTAAGCCACTACTTGTAATTATATTTTACATACATATAGTTAGTTAGCAGAAAGTAATAAAAGCTTGATTTAAGTAAGAAAAATCTGTATAGCAGGCCCACACTTTGGCTATGCACAGGCAGATCTCCTGGATTGGACAAAGACAATTCTTATGAAATGTAATGGAGTGTTTTAACTGTACAGCTGTTTGGTGTCACATTAAACACACACACACACACACACACACACACACACACACACACACATTGCTGAGTCCCCTCTAATTATGTTGATCAGAAAAGGTGCAGTCTCTGAAACAACATCGCTCTAATGAAAGCATACCAATCCTTAATGAGTCACTATGTCTTGTGAAAAAAAAATCATAATTATTCAACCCAGCACAACGGGAGACTAAAATTCATCAGTCAAAGCAAATTAGCCCGGCTCCATTACAGAGCAGCGGCATCTTGCAGCACCGCTCGCATTATTAGGCCTGTACACCCATCTCAGTAATTGGGGGCATATTTCACTTGGCTGTGGACCCACTTCATTCAAGGACTGCTTTTATCTGTTTTATTCACCGTGACACCTTCTAGGGTGCTTTGCTGCCTCAGAAAACAGAGCAAAAGTGTCAAACAGCTTTCGAACGAGGAAAAAGCACTGACGGACAAAAATGTGATTTTCTCTGTGGATTATTGACAGGAACAAAATTGAAATGATTGTGGATCAGTGCACATCTGTATCACCAGGCGCGCTTCAATATCAAATGTCAATGACTTTACAATACTATTCATTTTAAAGATACTTATCCCCAGACGAGCGATCGTAATTCATTCGAAGACTTTTGATTTATGGCATCATATAAATAAAGTCTGTGCTCCATGTGTTACAGAAATGATTGTGTTTGCCTCACATAACAAACATCTGTCTCTTCTTTGCAACACGTGAAGAGATACTGAATGCAGTTTCAATAAGGAAATTTGTTCCCATTCACAAAAATCTGCTTAGCCTAAGGTATGAGAATGTTTGTGCCAGATTAAGTCTTTTTGTTAACAAGGACTTCAGCCTGTGAGACTCCATGCTGACTACCTCCTCTCATCTCCTCTCATCCTTTCTTCCCTTCTGTCCTGTCACCAAGAGCCTCAACAGCAGGAAAGGATGAGAAAATATGACTTCCTCATCACTCTAATGCCCATCAAATGAGGGAGGAATGAAAGAGGCGTATTGTCTCATCAGGAGAGGGGGTTTGCTCTGAGCGTCGCTGCGGCTGTAGCTCGGTGGCTAAGGGCAGAGGAGATCATTTCAGAAGGATGATAGACGTTCGGCGCCCCTCACACACAGTCCTTGTTTGTCCTGTGAATGCTGGAGGGTGTGTTCAGTTGTGTGACTCTCTTTGTGTCTGTCTCATACATATCTGTGGACAAGACAGATCATCGGACTTGCCGACATGAGCGACTTTAATCACAGCGAAGAATCTCTGAGTCAATCAGTGAATCTGAGCAACAAAAAAAAAAACATTGTTACTATGTGCATGGGTGGGAGAGATGCTTTCAATCATTGGATTAACACATCCAACCAAGGGGGAGACTGGGAACAAAAATCAGCCCAGGAATTCGCTTTAAAGTGGCCTGTGACTTTTTTTTTTTTTTCCAAAATAGATTAAAGTGCTCAACTAGCATTTGTGAAAACAATGAAAATAATTGATTCTATAAGTTTGTAGACCGCAACATTACCATACCAATCTAACGTATTCTAATCATTCAGGGTTTTTATGTTAGACATAAAAGAATACTTGTACCTGCTTTCTCACCACCGCTCTAGGCATCATCACACTCACCAGCAGACGATTTCCAGTTGAACTTATTCATTCTAGTTTATACGGTCTCTGTGTGATAGCATCATGAGATTCCTGAATTCGCAATGAATAGTCCGTCCCTGCGCTGTGACAAACCCTTACAGAAAAATCATACATTTCACACATGAACATGGTTTTTTCACGTGACTAATATGTAATATATTCATATATACAGTAATATGATCTGCAATGTTTGCACATTTCTTTCTTAAATTGCTGCTAAAACACTGTATTGTCTACCTGGATTTTTGCTGCAAATTGGTATGCAGTGTTTATGCACTGTCCCTTACTGTACCTGTTGTCCTGTGCAGTAACTGCTGTACTGTCTTGTGCTGTTGCACATGTGAAGTTTTTATGTAGTCATGTGTACGTCTTTGTAGTCTTATTTAGTTCTGTTTAGTCTCGTGTAGCTCTTTGTTGTTTATGTAGCACCATGGTTCTGGAGCTACGCTGTTCCATTTCATGTACTGTACCACCTGTATATGATAGAAATGGCAATAAAGCAACTTGATATGTGAAAACGTGAAGAAGAAAAAAACGTGAGGACTAGAGATGTAACGGTATGGAAATTTCAAAGTAGCGTGACCAAAACGATCACGGTATTATCAGTATTATCACGGTATTGTTAGAATGTGCTGAAAATGTACAATAAGTACTGGGACACACACTGAAGTCATTTGAACAGGTTTTATATTTGACTATAAAGTGATGGATGGTTGTCGCTAGGCTTGCTGCGATAGTCGTGCTACACGGTGTTCGTCCGCACACCGATTACATCACTGTGGCACCGCCCCCACTGTCGTTTTCATTTTTTATAGTAATAAAAATTATTTAGTTGAGTTAGAGAACATGACAGAACGCAGTGACCGCACTCAGGAGATTTTCTAACCTTCCAAGAGGAGCAAATTCAAAGTGTGTTCATATTTTGGATTTTATAAAAATGCTGAAAGAAATTTAATAGAAGATGGAACGCTGTCTGTAGAGCTTGCAGAAGAAAGTTGCTGTGAAAGAGGGCATTGGCTCTTTTCCCTCTTTTCCCCCTTGCTTTTAAATTGCTTATGAATGCCCGAAAGCTTTCGCTTTCGAATTAGGGGCGGCGATTGCTTGAATGGTGGGTTCATTATTATTCTTAATGAAAAACACAACAACAACAAAGCACTACAATAACAAACTCGCTTATATTACACCAAATCTTTCGCCATCGTCTTGTCAGTCAGCTCGCCTCACTCTTCTGTCGGTCGGCTCGCCTCGCTTTTCCCGCAGGTCGGCTCGACTCGCCTCGTTCACGTCCCGTCGGTTCGGCTCGCCTCCCTCTCGTCCCGCAGGTCAGCTCACCTTGCTCTCGTCCCGTCAGCTCGGCTTGCCTCACTCTCCCTGTCGGTCGGCTCGCCTCGCTCTCGTCCCGCAGGTCGGCTCGCCTCATGGAAAGTCTACCCGTGTAAAACATAACACGTAAAGTATCTAAAAGTTTGTGTCTAAGGGAAAAACTAAACTGACAGATTCCAAATGCACTTTAACCTAGTAACAGTTGATTGGAATCATTCAGGACATATTCATAACACATGAATAAACTCTGAATAACAGTATCTGGACGTATATAAAGGCTCATATCAGTAAACAGAAGATGATGTGAAATTGTTTAGTATGAGAAAACACTTGACCGACTAATTCAGTTTCTGAATGCATTTATTATCTCTATACTAAAGTCGTTAATGTTTACTGTGTTTATAACATTGTTACCAAGTTTCATTCCCAGCTAATGCAGGGCTTTATGTCAATAGCCAAAAATAAAAAATGTTTAAAAATGGAAGGGTATATCACCTGTTTTTACCCTCAATCATTATTCGTCATGGCTCTGAGAGGAAAAGAAATGAGACAAGTCCGAGGCTAATAACCTGACCTGATTGGACAAGTGAGTTCATGAGAAACAATGCGGTCTGAGCGCTAACGGGCTCTAGTTACACAGCAGCTCAATCAAGGCCAGAGATGAGCGTATGAACCTGATCCTCCTAACAAGCCACAAAGCTCACGAAGATGGCAAACACCTCGCAGCCATGATATAAAGTGCCATATAATCCTGCCCTATTCTATTCTCGATGGACACTTAACACTGAATATGAACTCGTTTCAAGCTACGATGGTTATTTGCAATCAGGTATCAAGTAACAAGTGGACAAGAAGAGTTTTACCTTCTTTAAACTTTCACAAAAGCAACTTACAGGGAGCTGAACACTATAAAATAAAGGTCATCCAAATATTTATTTATCAGGTTTCTCCTGGTTTATAGCCCTGTAATTTCCAGCAAACATTAAATGTTTAATGAGCTAGAAGATTGGAGAGGTGCTGAGGAGGAGGATGAAGCCGGGCCTAGTCATACTGCGCAGCACTGCACTCCGTGTGTGTGTGTGTGTGTGTGTGTGTGTGTGTGTGTGTGTGTGTGTGTTTGAAATCTCTTCAATCAGACCGTGTCATTTGACCAGGCTAATCTCCTCTTCTTACAGCTCATTACAACTGTGTTTGTCCAAAACAATGGCTCAAAGTAATGAAAAAGACTGCTGGGAGCCTGAGCTGATTGGAAGGTAATAAAAAATCAGGGAAGAGTGAAAATGGCATCACACACATACACACACAAGTTTATTCATTCTCTCTCTCTCTCTCTCTCTCGCTCTCTCTCTCTCTCTCTCTCTCTCTCTCTCTCTCTCTGTCTCACACACACACACACACACACACACACACACACACTGAACCTGAAAATAGCAGCCTTATCATCCCCATTTCATTTAGATTTGATTACTGACGGATTATAATGCAATCACAACACAGTGTGAGAGGTAGCTATGGGAACCGGTCTTAAGCGTGTATCTTGCCACAGATCTTAATTTGAGTTTGAACACTTCAGATCACTCAGATACAAGAGATGAGAGGGGGATGCATGGAAACTAGCACGAGAGAGGCACAGGGAGGCTAGAAGTAATGGGAATGAGGGATGGAGAGGGCGGAAAGAATGCTAAGACAGACGCTTTCTTGTCCGTCCTGTTGTATTTCATATGTGATTCAATTTGTCTTTCAGAGAGAAAATCAATTTCTGATGACAATCCCGCGCGCCGAAATGAAAGGCTCCGAGTTCCAGAGTCTTGGGAAAGTTGCCTCTGGAGACGGCCGCTAATCTCGGCAGAATGAATCATTCACACTCTTATTTGGACATCTGTGTTAACTTTTTCTCCCCCTCCTCCTTTTCCTTCCCCTGCCAAAGTTTCCCTCATCCATGATGGTTTTATTAGAAGTTGTCGCAGGTGGCTGAAAGTTCAGCAGTTCAGTTGGACTGAAGGTTTCCTCATAAAGAAAAACCTGGTCTCATATCCTGCTAGGATCGTGTTGTTGCCTTTGACATCCTAATACACACCATCATATGGACACAGGGGAGAACTGACCTTAGAATAACACTCTTTTTTTTTTTTTCTTTTTTTTTTAAATAGTTTGACTCTTCGAATGAGATTTTTATCGAATAGGAAATCTTATTTACTTGTTTATTTGTACTCTTGTCCAGCATGTACATGGTCAACAGATAAATAAAAAAAAATAATATTTATTCTGTAAATGAACACTGTAGATTTATCTGATGTCAGTGTTCAGAACGTATTGATTCATTTTCTATAACAGCAGCTCTGACTAGGCTTATATTAATACCCTTGTTCTAATACATTATAATACATAGTAAAAACTCAGTCACAGGAATTTTAGGACAGTCAGTTGGCTAAATCTAATGCTAATAATAAACCTTTAAAAAAAAACCCAACAACGTTATTTACAAAGAAAATGCTGATATGGTGAAACATTCTGTTAGAAGATGTTTATTTAATATTTATGGAAGGAGTCTCCAGTGTCAGTGTTTTGCAATGGTCAGTGAGTTTACCACCACTGGAGAGTCTTCAGGACTTGGTAATATGACAAGCAATCTTTTTTGTCTTATTAATTTAAGAAAGAGGAAAAAAGAGAGGCTGATGAGGGAATGGAAACGTATAGCTGCTATTATGTAAGTGATAACAGGAACTAAGACATTCCACAACAAAAATCCCACAAAATTGTAATTGTAAATTGCTGTGGTATAAGAGGAATACGACATTTTGGGATGTGCTATTATTGGAAACTAATCACTGGTTTTTGTGAGGCCGCATCACACTACCCCATCACACTACCCGAGTGTTGGTTAGAATGCCCCATTGCGCTTTATTCCTCACTTACAGTTTCACAGGTCAGAGAGACTGCATATTTGAGCTTCGTCGTTGAAAGCAATGCGTGTCCAAATGTACCCAGAACAGCATGTGTGGAATATAAACATATCAAGCATTCCTTATTTGATTAAACATAGGAAATATTCCTATCTTTGGCATAGAAGTTTAGGATGAAAAGATGGCATCACTGGTGAATTTACTGCTTTTAATCTTTAAATGTTAAATGGGTTAAACTTGCTGGGACATCAGTCAGATCAGCCTTTCTGCAAATACACGTGTCCGTTGCAATAATGCAGTCCCTGTAGTGGAATTACTCCAGCAAGAGAAAAGCACTGAAGGCAGTGAGCTGAAAAACAAAAGCACACAGTGTATGATCAATAGAAAGGTAATTAATGAAGTGAGTAGGATGCCTGGCTGCTATAGATTTCAATGGGACACATGACAAAGCTCCAAGCACAGAATTGTCACTGCTACACTGCACGTCGTAAAGGATTTTATGTCTGCCGTTGATGATTATGTTTATTCTAAACGAATTAACACATGAAAATCAATGCCCATCGTTCTCGCTCGTGAATAGCATCCATCTTCCAAGTCCATCTTCCTCAGGCTTAAACATGGAAAATAAAGAAATGCCACATTTCAGAAAGGATAATGGATATCTCATGGAGAGGAATATGAAGAATTGTCTGTTAAGTTCTCTTAGTATTGTTCATTCATAGTTCATAGCACTACTATTTTAGCTCTCTTAATTCTTTAAGCTTTACTGTTTTCTGGTTTTGACCACTGCCTTTAGAAAGTCATTATAGATTTACATTTGCTCATGGATTTGGACTGTGATTCTCAAATATGTCCAAATAAAGAGCACTCTATTCTATAAGGTTAGGAAATATAACCTTATAACACTAAGGTTATATATACTGAGGTTTGTATTCCAATGTCACTTGTTCAGATTTGTTACATTTGTAATTACATTTGGTACAGTTGATCACCTCTTTGTTTTCTTGAATTAAACCCCGTGGTGGATCCAGAGTCAGATGAATCTTTTGGTTTCTGCAATGTATACTGTATATCAAATCTGAAACATTACTGTCACATGCTTTTCAGATCAGTTAGTATTAGGAATCTTGTTTTAACAGTCTGATAATGTAGTGCATTACACTCAATTTGGTCATAGTCATTGGACTCGATACGCTGTAAGATTTGTGAGTGATTTATAAAATATCTTGAATTTTATCTGTAAAAATTGCAAATGAATCTCCATTAAAAGGACTTGACCAGTGCACTGCTGTGATTAGGTCACTGGTAATTGCACTTCAAGCGTGTGTCTGATTGACTACTAATGAGGGTGTATTGTGCAGCCCGGAGCTTTTAATTCTTCATGTTCTCACATGAAGCAAGAGTGACGACCTCACCTCAGACCTCAGCTCATGCAGAGCCATGCAATTAACAGGAAGTGTAATGCCACTGCTATGCTGTTAAAGCTCAAAAGTTTGCACAGTAAGGAAGTTAGGTTTTAAAATAGAGCCGCTCAGCAACACTGAACACTGGCTCTGATTACAATTACATGTGGCACTTTGCTGATTTGAAATCAATGAGGCCAAATTTTATGGGGGCCCCGTCAAACGGTGGCAATGAGCATCCCAGAGCCATTCCTCCCAATCAAAAGTTTCTGCTCTGTATAATTTCACGCAATCAGATTTCTCCACAGTCATCCAGTGCAATCAGGTAATCAGTGGGGCATATTAGCAAGATAAATGGGGTTTAAAAAGTGGGTGCGCTCTGTTTGCAGGAACTTCCCATGGAGAAAGCCCCCCTTCCGCTGCAGACGGAGGAGCCACCATCTCATATATGCCACAGCAGCTGCTTAGACAACCATAGAAGAATGAAATATACTGAAAATATATTATGATATATTCTATTTAGAGATTGCAATATATCATCAACATACTGTAATACATTCCATTTGACAGTTTTGGGCTTGGGAAAAAAAATGATTTTGTTGTTATTGTTTATTACAGGGTATTTAATATTGCTTCACTGAAAGATAATGTAGATAACTTTTAACACAAATTACAAGAATCGTATATGACTAATTTGAAGTCTAAATGTTAAGTAAAAAAGAAGCTCATTTAATGGGTAAACATTAAGCTTTAATGTCATGCTGTGGGAGTAAATATATATACATTGGGCTTTGGCCTAATCATGATCTAATTATGGTTCATCTAAATGCCTCACTAATGATTTGAATAAGGATCTTCAGATCACTGACTGAGATAAACAGCATTTTTCCAGCAGCCGTACACAACACATGCTGTATAGACAACAATTTGCATCAAATAAGTGTCTTTTCCCAGTAGCTCTTTCATATGTAATTTCAAGCTCATCCCTTTCTTTAAAAAGTGAAAAACCCACAGTCAATCAACTGGATGTCTTTTTGTTGCCCTTTTCAAGCTGAGCAGGGTGATATTTTGAACTGAACTGCCTTTCCTCTCAGTGGACACACACTGCCATTATCACTATTTAGACTGGCTCTGGAAATAATGAGACAAAACAATATGAACATAACAAAAGCAACAACAACAGAAGGGATCAAATGAGCCTCTCTTCAGCTCTTGGGGGAATTTTGCCATGATTCTAATTAAGTCCTTCCTGAAACTGAACACTCAGGTCACACCATTTTCCTAATTGAGCCCGTCTACTTCCGCTGCCTTTATGAGAGACCTACAGTCAATAACAATGCTCAGTAGAGAGTTAAGTTGCTCTCAGTTCCACAATTGACCATTAGAAACCACAGGCGAGATGGTAAAGTAACCATAATGAAAAGGCTGAAGAGGGAGAATAGCTTCTGCTGTCCTGATCTCCTGTATAAAACGCTGAGGACTGCTGCTGATGGTTCCCGTGGTGGTTCTAGAGCATAATTAAACAAAGACTTCACAGAGGGAAGTGAAACTTTATTCATTTCATCTAGCCTAAAACCTAGTTGAATATTACACACCTAATAGATCTTATTTATTTGCCAATAGATCTATCTGTGCTAGCACTATCTGATCACCTGACTCTTATCTACAATTTTCCAGACCTCAGATCATTGGGCTATCTTTCATTTTATTCATTGTGTGCATGTGGGAGGGTAATTGCCCAGAGATAAGTGTTCCCTCCCTCTCTCGCTCTCTCTCTAGGCTTGAATGGTTATGGGTGCTCTCCATGGTCATTTGGATGATCAGGGGAGTCTAAAACCTTTTTGGATGCCTGACTTTGGGGCAGCTCTGCCACTCATGGCCAGGCGCCCCAATCTTTCAATCAGCCAACCTATTTACTTCCGTAAAGCACCACTGGCTGGCATTGCCAACCAACAGCAGTGCTGCAACTAGAATTTTGAGCTCTTTGCTCATATAACCCTCCGCATTCAGCCTAATAACTCTTCCACCAGATGAAAAATGAGACCTGTGTGTGCATCTGTCAAGCAACAAGACTACAGATAGCAGTGTGCAGATGGCTTGCATAAGGTGTGTTCCTATTTGTAACTTCTACTATTTCAAATGTGCAGCAGACCGATTCCTTTCTACTTAACACTTACAGATTTACTCCTGTCTATTCAAATATGAAATATTGCATATCACTGTTTTGTTTAATCATACAGTGCTGTGAAAAAGTATTTGCCCCATCCTGATTTCTTCTGTTTTTGTGTGTATCTCATACTAAATTGTTTCAGAAATGAAAACAAAATCTAAGATAAAACAAAGACAAACTGGGCAAACATAAAATACAGTTTTTAAATGATAATGTTATTTATTGAAACAAAAAAATTATCCAATACCAACTGGGCCCGTGTGAAAATGTATTTGCCCCCATAGGTACTGATTGCCCAAATCTGTGAAATTGCATTCATAATGGGGTTCAGCTGGACTAGATGCAACCAGGTCTATTCAAATCAACACTTATATATATAATTTTTTCAATAGCATGAAGTTGGTTAATAGGTCTTACCCAGTAACACACTATTTCCAGAAATGATGAGGAAGAAGGTGATTGAAATACATCAGTCTGGGAAGGGTTACAAAGCTATTTCAAAGGCTCTGGGACTCCAAAGGACCACAGTGAGAGCCATTATCTCCAAAAGGAAAAACTCAGCACAGTAGTGAACCTTCCCAGAAGTGGCCGACCTTCCAAAAGTCCTCCAAGAGCACAGCAACTAGTCATCCAGCAAGTTACAAAAGGGCCAAGGATAACATCAAAGGACCTACAGGCCTCTCTTGTATCAATAAAAGTCACTGTTCATGACTCCACTATCAGAAAGACACTGGGCAAAAATGGCATCCATGGAAGAGTGGCGAGGTGAAGACCACTGCTAACCCAGAAGAACATTATGTCTTGTCTGAATTGTGACAAAACACACCTTGATGATCCTCAAACCTTTTGGGAGAATGTTCTGTGGATTGATGAGTCAAAAGTGGAACTGTTTGGAAGCCAGGGGTCCTGTTACATCTGGCATAACCCAAACACAGAATTCCACAAAAAGAATATCATACCTACAGTCAAGCATGGTGGTGGAAGTGTGATGGTGTGAGGATGCTTTGCTGAAAGACTGATCTCCAGTCATCAGAAGCATTTGGTTGCAGTTATTGCTGCTAAAGGTGGTAGAACCAGATTTTAAGTTTAAGGGGACAATTAGTTTTTTACATTGGTGATAGGTGTTGGATCACTTTTTTTGTTTAAAAAAAAATTAATAATAATAATAATACGGGTTGGGGGGGGGGGTTAGGGTTAGTGGTTAGCACATTCGCCTCACACCTCCAGGGTCCGGGGTTCGAGTCCCGCCAGGGCCATGTGTGTGCGGAGTTTGCATGTTCTGCCCGTGCTGCGGGGGTTTCCTCCGGGTACTCCGGTTTCCTCCCCCAGTCCAGAGACATGCATGATAGGCTGATTGGCGTGTCTAAAGTGTCCGTAGTGTATGAATGGGTGTGTGTGTGTGTATGTGATTGTGCCCTGCGATGGACTGGCACCCTGTCCAGGGTGTACCCCGCCTTGTGCCTGATGATCCCTGGGATAGGCTCCAGGTTCCCCGTGACCCTGAAGAAGGAGTAAGCGGTAGAAGATGGATGGATGGATGGATAATAATAACTGTATTGTGTTTTTTTAACCAGGTTGCCTTTGTTTTATGTTGAATTTCTTTTGATGATCTAAAAATATTTAATATGAGATATACACAGAAACAGAGCAATCAGGTTGGGGCAAATGCATTTTCACAGCACTGTATGTCATATGGATGCAATATCAAGTTCCTTTAAAAAGTGTGAAGTCACAAGCATGCATCAGTGGGCTTAGTTAAATTCCTTAGGGAATTTTAAAAAATTAATACAAATTCAGTATATACCAGCTTTAAACAACAATATAATAGACTAATATAATCATCAGCATTACTTTCAGGTTTGGGGGGAAATTAAGGCTTTGGGAGGTAGTTATTGGTATGATTATCTTTTTTTTTTGAAGGTTTATGTTACATTACAGCTTTTAGATAAACAATGACTTTGAACAATGTCCACACAACAGCCATATGGGCAACACTTCTGTAATCATTATCAGTCATACAAGACCAGGCTCTGACTGACGTGAATGTGGAGAGACCCATATACCAGAAACGAATCAACAAGGTAACAAGGTTTAGAAATGTGATGAAATGGAGCCTGTAAAATGATGTGTTTGGCTCCAATAACACAAAACTTCTTCTCTCAGGTTGTTCCAGCTACTGTGCATGTATGTTTCTTGGTTACAAACAAAGTAGAGTGCCCTGTACATGCGTAACGTTTTTACCAACAAGGCAAGTGGTTCTTTTCACTCAGATATGGGACTTATAATACAGTCGCCATGTTGAGTGTTACAGGCTGCCCAATTTATTTTTCAAGGAGATATTCCCAGTCTGTGTGGGTATGTATTATCATAAAACATTTTTGAGGAGATTACTTTTGGTTAGACTTCTATTACTTTAGCCCTGTAGACCCAGTCGAGAATAAAGGAGCAAATTTCGGAAAGCAAACATGGCTGGACTTATTGACTACATTTGACCAAGTGGAACATTTGTAGAGTAATTTGTTTTGGGTTTTTTTTTTTTTTAGACAAACTCTTTGACTAACACTCTAGTCCAAGTAAAGTCAGTAAAGAGAATCAAAAATTCATCCATCAATTTTCTGTACCAATTATCCTACTGGGTCACAGGGAACCTGGAGCCTATCCCAGGGAGCATCGGCACAAGGCAGGGTACACCCTGGACAGGGTGCCAATACATCCATTCATACACCATGGACACTTTGGACATGCATGTCTTTGGACTGGAGAGGAAACCGGAAACCTGGAGGAAACCCTCACAGCACGGGGAGAACATGCAAACGCCGCACACACAAGGCAGCGACAGGAATCAATCCCCCAACCCTGGAGGTATGACCGTGCGCCCTCTCAAGAACTCATCTAGGAGAAAAATGGAAGAAATATTAGAAAGGGCCATTCTAATTCACGTAGGCTAGGCATCAACAACAGAAGAGCAATTGCAGATATAATCAATATAGACTGATGCATTAGCAGTACAAAATAGAAGAGCTAAATGTGTGCATGTATGGGTCACATAGTGAAGCACATATGATGAATGTGCTTGCTCTGATTTGCTAAATCAAATCCATGTGTACACTTAAATTACCCACAAAGGCAGCCTGGAAACAGGGGGGGGGGGGATACACACTTGATCCACAGTGCACTCAGGTAAATGTTTGTATGATATATGGGAGATGTCAGGTTAACAAATTACACTATGTGAATTACCAAGACAATGCTTATTTAAAACATGAAAAGAAGGGGAAATAATGGAGGGGAAAGTTGTAGATCATTTGTCATCACCAGTCTAACATGTTTTGATATTTGCTTCATATTTCATTTGCATTTTTAATTTGCCTGCAGATGATGCTCTCCCTGATTAATGTGCAGTTAATTACTGACAGTCAGACTGCTATCAGATATGGAAAGCGTCAATGGCTTGATGGTAAACAAGCTTGAACTCGTAGACAGAATTACAATTATAATGGTAGATTATGGCAAATGCTGTATCGTAGAATCGCATAAAATTCAAACAATATGAACCTTATGTACAGTAGAGCACATCTAGGGTCAGAGTTGCTATGTTTAAACAAGATCATCCTAAATCCATGACAGGGAGATACACTGAAATTCTCACGCTAAGAAATTACCATAGCATCTGTGGGTATGGTGCACTGATGAAGTCTGGGCTTTTAACCTGAAACAATGTATAATATTTATTTTGTTGAACAAAAAAGCCAAATACTGGACACTGGCATGAAAAAAAACAGATGCCAGAATCAAGGAGGATGCGATCATACTCTGTTCCGTTGAATTTGGCTTCTCTGTCTGTCTGTCTGTCAGTCAGTCTGTCTCTCTCACTCTCGGCTTGAATGCCTGATGCCCCAGTCGTTCAATTGGTCATCCTATGTACTTCCATGAAGCACTGTTGGTTTAACTTGTGATATTAGCAAAGTTTAAAATAAACAAATAGATAACTAACTAACTAACTAAATAAATAAATAAACTAGACACCTAAGATTTAACATTAGAATTACGAATCACTTCACTATGTAAATGAATGGACTGACTGACGGGTGATACTAGTGTTGGGTCTGAGTCCACCTGAGTCCACCAAGTCGAAACCAAGTCCTTAACCAATCAAGTCCAAGTCCTTAATGGTCGAACCCGGCTCAGTCCAGAAAGTAATTAAATTCAAAAAAGATTTTAAATTGCAATTGTAATCTCAACACATTTATTTTTTAATCTTTATGTTCATGTTACATGTAATGCGGACTCGACTGTACTCTGAAAAATTTACGAGTCCAAAATGTCTGAGTCCATGTCAAGTTTGAGTACAAACTTACCCGAGTGCGTGACAAGTCAGAGTTCATTCATAATTGGACTCGAGTCCGGACTCAAGTCCGAATCCGGGGTCGAGTACCCCAACTCTAGGTGATACCACATCTGCAGTGCCATTTAGCCCTTGTTACTCTTAATGAAACGTTTAATGTTTCTTTCCTGACAATGGCTGCATTGAGTAACAGGGTTGAAAATCTTGGTCGTAGCTTTTTAAGTATAAAATTAGCAAATACACAAAACGTGGTTAACTAGCATCCATGCTAATGGCATGAGGATATTAAAATGATCTACTTTTCAAATGATCTACTTTTTTTTAAAATTAATAATCCAATTTCAGCCTGTAATTTGGGTAATATTAAAAGTGACCTTATCAGTCAGTCTTACTTTTTTTCCCCTCTTCCCATGATTTTCAGGAAACTCATAGGATTCAACTTCCTGGTGAGCATGACTTCACCAAGTGAATATTGTGGCATATAACTAAAATGTACATTTATCATAATTTAATGGATGACTAATGGAAAAGGGTGTTTAAAGCATGAGTTGTTAAATGGATTCACACATTAAAGTAAGAATAATAGAATTTTTTATTCGAATGATTATAAGCAAAGTGAGTTGTTTGGGACATGCACATAGGATATTGTGAAGAACATTATACCTACTTTACATTTACTGTACAATATATATTTGCAAATGTAATATCAATGAGACACAAACTGCACCCCAATCATGGAATCACTCTTAAATGTAGATCCATGGATTCACATTTATTGCAGTGCTAAGGGATATATGTGGCTTTATAGCACCATGACTCCAGGTTTTTGTGAAATGCCACTACTGTTTGAACTCAGTCACAAATGAAAGTATAGGTATATATGTATGCATTTATTGGACAAACAATTTGGTGCTAGTAAACTATTCAGCCAGATACAGGAAAGATACAGGAGGTATCAACTATTCTTTGCTCGTCAGTGTTTCCAGTCTAGAAGAAACACAATGAACAAAACAGAAAGAACTGAAATCCTGGGAACACCTAATTGAGGTGCTTCACATAATCTCATGTCACAATGACAAATTGTGATTGTTACATTTCAATTATGGTCTGTGATTTCAAACTTAAATTCGCTCTTCGTCTTTCCTGTTCAAAATGGCTTGGTCCAATTTCTACGAGGGCTTTTTCCGGTGTACAATGAGGTAATGGAAATAAATATGACTTGTATACCTAATAGGATAAGAGAGCGAAAACAGGACTGTAAGTACCATTTTTATAATGGCTTATGCAGAGTAAGAGCCTCTGATTGCAGGAAATGGAGATCTTATCTGTTGCATTAGTGCAGTGAAAGCCTGTCCTTTGTAATCTGGATTATTCAACATACCCTATATTTTGCCTTTTAAACTACATATATTGGTCTTTCCATATGTGTGCTGATTCCACTCTGCATATTCATTATAATTGAGTTTCACCAAATTCCAAGTACAGCACATAATGCAAACATTGATATAATGTAGCCTTGATTAAGGAAGAGCTCCACAAAGCCATCAACATTCATAGCCATTTCCGTAAGGAACTGAATTAAGGGGAACTGTTTGATTGTGAGCACCACACGTGACATAAGAAATAAGTAAATTCCACCTTGTAATGGCTAACGGATTATTAGATCTATGCCTTGTGTTTGAAACACTCTTCCTCCTCCTTAGGTTCTGCTGCAGGGTTGATAGCTATCAGTATGGAGTCACTGAGACACTGTAACTATCAAAGCCTCTCAAACTTTAACAGAAAGACACTGTATATAATTCCGTTTTCATTCACCAAATGTAGAACGTACACAGG
Source organism: Ictalurus furcatus (assembly GCF_023375685.1). NCBI lineage: Eukaryota > Metazoa > Chordata > Actinopteri > Siluriformes > Ictaluridae > Ictalurus > Ictalurus furcatus. The sequence continues at coordinate 27,168,519 of NC_071265.1, read as the reverse complement.
AAATATATTTGACACACAAATATTCAACATCCATTGTACGTACATTCCTCACAACATACAACCTTGATCAGTGGTCACCAACCCTGTTCTTGGAGATCTACGTTTCTGAAGACTTTAGCTCCATAATCATACTCCAACCATAATCATGCCCATCTGACCTTCAATAATTTCCTTAAGTAGTTCTTGATCAACTAAAACAGGTGTGTTAGATTTTGGTTGGAGATGAAACCTGCAGGAAGGTAGATTTCCAGGAGCAAGGTTGGTGACCACTGACCTAGATCATATCATATATAGAAAGCAACCAGTGACCAAATTTCCCATAAACCGTAAAAGGTCACACAGGAATACATAGTATGGTAAGCCATAGTGAGGTCAAACCCTTACTTCCTCTAGCCTACCCCTGCTGAACAGCTCCTAAGGGCAACTGGGAGGCAGGACTGGACCTCTAGGCCACCCCTGCCAGTACTGTACTGCCCAAGGGGAGACCTGGGCCAGGGTTCTATATCCCTGACCTAAAACAAAGAGTGAGACTGAACCAGGCATATAGACTGTGGTGTTGTATGTATGCTTTGTTTACTCTATACAAGGCTAGGTTTGGAGTGTGGTCTAAAACAAGACAGAGACAGGACTAGGGCTTTAAACAGAGATAAAACAAGATGTTGCGACAGTACAGAGGTTAGAGACAGATACTAGGCCAGGGACAGAGATAAGAAGTAGGTCATGGCTTGAGACAGACTCTACAGAGGGAACAGCTCCTGATACAGGGGAACAGATGCTACAGCTAAGAGAGAGAAAAGAAGAGACTAGTGGGGAAAAAAAAGATTGTGGATGAATCAAAAACACAAAGGAAACAAAGGTGTATTAATAGACTGGACTGTAATTGGTGAAATGAGATTCCAACCAATCACAAGTGGGATTGTGTTCACAAGGACAGGAAGTTATTACCAAATAAGGAACCAGGAACAGGTGGAATCCACAGGGAGCGAGTGCTAACCAGTACAGGAAACAATGAACAAATAAGGAAAGTGGAACACAAAAAAGGGTCAGATAGGTATATAATGTGTGGCAGAACCAGGATGACAACATTTTGGAGAAAAATAATGAATATTAGGTACACGAGATACGAGGCTAATATAGGCCTTTAGTGTGTCGCTGATACGATCTGTCTGGTAATACAGCATGTTGCTTTTATTATGTCTGCAACTGTCCTCTGAAAGCCTTATTACCCATAGTGCTCTGTGCCAGACAGCAGGAACTGATCTACCTCAGGATTGAACTGTATAACACACTCCCTGCGCATCACCAAATAATCAGGTCAAAGAAGTAATGCAATTTAATCTATACGTCAGCAGGTATCGTCTCCGCTGCCTCATTCACTGTTTGGGTCTCAACTTTAAGCGTGTATGTCAAACCCTGTGTTTTGAAAGCATGTGGTACAGAGTTTAGCATTTTACATTATTTAATATAAATTGTTAGTTAATTAAGAAATGGATTTCTGCAACGTTGATTTGTGACCATGACCACTGTAAAAGAAAAAAATACTGTAAAAAAAAATAAAAAATAGTAATAATAATAATAATAAAAATTAAAAAATAACATTGAATTAAACAGATTTGCTATGATGGCGTTTGGGTGAGGAAATAAATTGTAATTTAATCATTTAAAGTATTATCTATACTATCAATCGATGGGAATAATGTTGCCAGAACATGAACATTGAACCTGCTTAGAATAAGATGCTATAGATTGGGGAAAATTGTATTTTATCTTATAAAACCAGATCTATTCAGCTGTGTCACCTCACTATCACTGAGCTCAGATTTCTGACTAGTAGTCTTCAAACATGCATGATTCTGATGAGTTCATTCTGTTTCTCCCCACAGCAGCTGGCAGCCAATAAAATGTGATTAAACAAATTAAAGGAGATGGGTTTTTTTGCCACTTGGGGTGGTCAAATATGGAATCATAATGATGTCTTTATCATTACAGTGCAATTACACTGTCCAAAACACGTTATTTGACACATATAATCAGCTGCTTTGCATGTGTGTTACATTAACCTCCCACGAATAAACATTTTGAACTAAATATTTCAGGGGGATTCAAACCCCAAATCTGCCCTTTAACCATGCCTCTAATAGTAGGACACAGACACATCTGCTTTCTTAAAATATACAGTATTCCATCCCTTATTAAAATCTGATTAACATGATGATTGCTTGTTTTCCTTTTGAAAACCCTACCTTCCGTAGTCCATCGGTAAATAGTCTGCCAGAGCAAACAAATGGAGGAACATTTATGAATGTAGGCGATTGTTTTCATGGTTAGCACTGAACCACATGTTTTTAGGTATGTAGAGCCGAGAGAAATTACTTGGTTTAGACTACACTAACATACATACAGTACATACATTCTTCTACATACCACAGTATCCTTATGGTAACTCACTCTCTCTCTCTCTCTCTCTCTCTCTCTCTCTCTCTCGCTCTCCTCACATATAAAAGTTACAAAGCTTCTCGTGCTAGATTTTTCTTACATGAATATTTTTGCTAACTACAATTCAATCAGTTTTTAAATTTCCCGATTCCCATTATGATCCCAATCGCAATAAACATATATTCTGTGTGAAGGATATTATTTTTTTTTTGCCCAGTGACATCATTTCAAAGGGACAATAAATGCAGTATGACAATTTCCTCCTTCAGGCCAAAATAATAAAGTCCATTTATACCTTCTTAAATATGTCAAAATGAAACATGAGTAAGAAGATAAGTTCATCTGTGTTGCATTTTAGCACTGAATGCTGAGGAGGGAGCAGGAATGAGTGGGTCTTTGTTTCTAGTCAGGCTGACAGGAAATGGTGGCACAGGGACAGCGAGGGACACTCATCTCCTGGATTGAAGGAATGCTGGGAGATTCAGGATCCCTTTTTGATCAGAGCTTGCTGACGGATCAGTCTGAGAAAGGCAAATTGGGATCAGGCTGGCGCTTGCTGACAACAGGGCCAATTCTGATGTCCTTTCTTCTCTTGATGCGGTGTGTCTCTTTCATGATGACTTTTTTTGGATGGCATGGGAAAATGGCCTCTAACCCTGGCTGTTGACCACAGAGTCAGCAGGACAAGGCCAGAATTCAGCATAGACCTTTTTAGGAAGGGGACACGGAGGCTGATTGAGAATGAGGACTACTTTTCCCAACAGTACTACAGAATGTTTCCTTTGAGCATTGTGAGCTATGGGAGCTTTCAGAGAGGAAAGGGAGGCTGATTGATCTGAGGAGGAGGTTTTGGGTTTTTTTTCCCCCTCTGCTTGTTAAACAAGATAAAGCTTTCATTAAGGACGGAGCAGAGGGCACTGGGGCCTGTCCAGTTACTGGAAAGCAAGTTTCCTTGTTGGTCTGGAACTGTGGATGTGATTAATGCTTCTGCTGTCCACATTTGGGAAAAGCAGAGTGGAAAAAAGAGAGAATGAGACAAAGCATGTGAGAGAGAGAAAGAGAGACAGAGAGAGGAAAAGAGAAAGAGAGAGAGAGGATGGGGGAAAGACCGATAGATGGGAAAGTGTGTGTGTGTGTGTGTGTGTGTGTGTGGCAGCAGTGGTTGCATGGTGTAAAAATAATTAATTAATTAATTAATTAATTAATTAATTAAAAGATAATAAACCCAACAATATTAGTTCAAATTTACTCTGGAGATCTTTCACTGTCTACATCAGATTATAATACCATTATTATTATTATTATTATTATTATTATTATTAAGTAGTAGTAGTAGTAGCTTTACAGCATTAGCCATTAGTGAGGGTTGAAACTACGACACACAGTACTGTTAAAATCATACATATATATTCAACCCTCCATGATAGACAAATAGACAGGCAGACGTTGCATAGACATACACGAAGACAAAATTAAATGATCAATAATAATGAAACACCATAATAAAATGTATTTTAAAAGGGATGACAAAGGAACATCTTTACAAGTGGGAGGATTTTCGTTAACTATTCTTTATATTTTTATATAAGAGAGAGAGAGAGAGAGAGAGAGAGAGAGAGAGAGACAGACAGACAGACAGACAGACAGACACACAGACAGACAGAGAGAGAGAGAGAGAGAGAGAGAGAGAGAGACAGACACACACACACAGACAGACAGAGAGAGAGAGAGAGAGAGAGAGAGAGAGAGAATTTATGTCCCTGTCAGATTTCTCTTTTCCTCACATTGCTGAAAACAGTAAGGCTGTGGAATGAGGCAGATCAAAGATGGCTGCCGACAGGACAAGGACGCTGTTATTTCATCTCGAAATAATGAATTCCAAAATACAGAGACATTTATAAAGCATTGAATTGGCACATATTCCTCTTTCCACATTGTTAGAAAAGCATAGTGTAGCTATAAGCAGGAAGGCATCGAGGTCATCTGTGTGTTTATAATGTCTAGCAGAACAAACTGGTCACTGTGTAGCTATACACTGAGTTATACATCACATTTTACTTTTATAATATTTACAGTTTTAGACACTGTTAAAATCTGCAATTCCTTACCATATGTATCATGATAGTCATGAGAATGAGTAACATGGAACTGTCTATAAATTTAGATTAGTTCAATTGAGAGAGAGAGAGAGAGAGAGAGAGAGAGAGAGAGAGAGAGAGAGTGTGTTAACAGCACCAAATGCCAAATGCGCCAATGCCACCTTAAATCCAACAATTCAACAGAAGTACAGTGACACAACAGATAGAGTCTCAAGTCAAACAGACTCAAGTCTACAGGTAACAAAGCCTATACAATCGTCTATTTCTCCTCTCTCAGGCAGCATGTTCTGGCTCTCTAGCAGACATATGATTGCCCCAATGCTGGCAGCTTAATGGATACAGGGGCACTAAGTGTGTGTGTTGGGCACTTGGATGCATTAGGATCATACCAGCTGTCACTCTACACAATAAAAGAGTAGAAAGCACCAAGCATGGCACTCAAGAAGACTCACCTCCACTTCTCTGTCCATCCTGAAACCAGAAATAGAATAATGTAAAGTACTGCAAGCAATCACTTGAATCCAAATCCTCATTAAATGGCCATATTTAAAATAAAATACAGTTAATGTGTGTTTTAGAATGGTCTCAGGACATTAAAGTATGCATAGAACAGATAAACAAGAAGAAATGTCCAAAACAAACTACTCTAAAGACTGTCTACTAAATCGTTTTTAAAGCAATACATCTCCTACAAAGCCCATGATACTCTTCAAATGATTATTTATTGTTACCCCAAGTTTTATCATTACCTTCTTACCTTCTTATTAGCGTTATAATAAATGAACACGGCGTATATGAAAACTTTGGCCAGTTCAGTTGTCTTTTTTTTGCACTGGGATGAATGGGTCTGTATTTGTTGATTCATCATCAGTCAGGGCTGAAATGAGGAGCAGTTGAAGGCTTAAGTGGGAGTGGGAGAGAGGAATTTGTTGGGGTTGGATTTGCTGACTGGGTCTGTTCACTCTCCTGGGAGCTCGAGTCCTCTCTAACACAGAATTCAGGCAGACGCAAGCGGAAACAGGAAACATACACATTGGCTGAGGACCAGTGGTTGGGGAGAATGCAGGTCACGCTGCCCCTTAGCTGATGGATCTCTTTTCTGAATGTCCATTTTTACCATGGACAGTGTTGAACAAGGACTGCTAGCTTGAGGGCCTTTTTCACTATCCCCTCTGGGTAATAAAAGTATGCTATGCAGGGATTAAAACACGGCAGCGTGTTACCTCCATGAAGTTGATTATTTTTCAATAGCATCACATTCTGAAGTGTTTTATTCCTCGTATACCACAGCAATTTGCCAACAATTAATAATAATAATAATAATAAAGTTATTAATAAACAACACATTTTACAATTAACTTTTTACATTTAACTTTAACATTTGTTTACATTTAATCTTGTTGAATGTCCACAAGACAAGTTAGTTCCTTTTATCACTTACATTATAGCAGCTATAAACAGTCATTCTCTCGCCAGTCGAACTTTTTACCCTCCTAAAGTTAGGGCAAAAAAAAAATAATAATAAAACCCTGCAGCTCGTTATGTTACAGAGAAGACTCGTTATGTTCCAGTCCTGAAGACTCTCCTGTGACGGAAAGCTTACTGATTATCACAAAGTACCGAAAACCCATCAGATAACACTGTGGCTGAATTGTGGAGGTTTTCTGCCTATAACGTACTTTGATAGCTCAAAGCTAACAAACTGTAAATATATTTCAATGTGGAAATATTTTATTTACATTTCAGTCTAGCCATGGTTAGCCTCCTACAAAGATCCCATTAAGAAAGGAGCCAGCATAAAAAAAAATACACAGCGGTAAAGATGTCTAAAGGTTTGTTAGCTAAGTGGGATTTTCTCACACGGTGAATGTCGTGCTTTGATCAAGTTGTAGGATAGCTACTGCATGTACTGTAGAGAACCAGACATAAGCCTAATCAATTGATTTTACAATCATGTAAAGATGTCTGCGATGCTCCTGCACCTTAGCCACTATCAAATCTTTAAATGTAGCTGTAGGTGTAATGTCAACATTTCACCGTGTGAAGGCTTTTCCCAGGCCACAGCACAGATTCCAGATGTGACGCATAGAATTTTCCTGCGTATGAGCATCAGTCAGCTCAAATGGAAACAGCACACTAAGATGTATAAAACTAGGTAATCATGTACACAGAAACAGACTCTTATTTCTTGAATGTTCTGAGGGAATCTGTGAGGAAAAACATTACTTGGAGACTCGCAATTGCTGAGTGATCTGCAGATGCCTGAGGGCCAAATGTCCATATAAATAGATTGTCCATGTGAAATGTTTTTGGCTTTTGCGGCAACACCCATGCATAGTTTTTTTTTTATTCGTTCCATCGTCACAAATGTGGCATTTCACCAAAATGGAAACCCCTGCCCTGCTGAACAGCAGGGTCAGCTCTTAGCTCGTTCTCAAAAATCTGTAACTGATTTTGAGCTAGAGCCGATGTTGCCAGATCTGAGCACTTCCAGACACAATGAGATTATTGTTTTTGAGAAGCTTACATTTTCACATGAGTTATCTGTACACACTTGGCTGTTCACCTCGACATCAAATTCCTGCTGTCAGGCAGAGCGGGGGGACACAAGGACATAAATAATCCCCCAAATTTATACACACTGCCTCTCAGGAGCATGAAAAGTCTAGCTGATATCAGAACTCTGTTGGACAAGTCCCAGTCAGCGCTCTGGTTTTAAGCATCCTCACACTCCCTTAACTTCTCTGTTTGGGTATAAAAACGGCTCCAACTGAGAGATTGGATTTCACAATGTGTGTTTTTTTTCCCCCCTCCAAAAGTCTGTGAAGTCTTTTTGAGCACAAAGCGCTCTTCTAAAAAGAAATGGAGCTCTGATTAGAGACACCTGTCATGGAAGCGGCCGTTCATAGCTCTGAGCTCTTCTGATCCGGGTGCTTTTTCGGATTCCAGTAAACACTGCATGCAGTTTATAGTCGGCCCCTCCACCACACACACGCATTGAGCCTTAGGCAAACACCCCTGATATTGGCTTACCCACCACGGAAAGATTGTAGTTATAGAGTTCTGTGGTGGAGGGCTGAACCTGACACCCGGGGCCATTGTCGGTCACACCTTCATGTTTTATGGGTGTGATGGGAAGGCCAGGTTCACAAACCGCTCTTTTCGGCAGCTGCAGGGAACCAGTGAGCAGCACAAAAGCCTATAGAGATGTAATTCGTTACGAATCATAATACACTTTTGACAAAAGCAGGCCATTCGCATAAGTGTGTGTGTATATCTTACTCGTTGCCTGTAATGCATCTGCTCCATACTGGAATCCTACACCAGCACACAGAAGTCGCAAAGCAACACATTAACCCATTTCCCCCCCCTTTCTGAAGTAATCTAAGGGTTGAACAGTCTCTCGGAAAAGATAAATCTGTAAAAGATAGAGTGAAAACCGCAGACTCTTCAGAGAGCACTAAATCAACATAGCGACTACACAATTTGCAAGAATTCCTCTGCATGTTTGGCCTTTTTAGCTGTCACAGACCTTGATCCATGGCGCACGCTGGTCCGACACATATATACTGCATGTATTATATTTGGCTGTTGGAACAGTGTTAACTCGACAGATTCATACATCAAATTACATCCAGCAACTGTTAATGCAACTCCGCAGGTCTGTTTTTTAACTTTGAGGTTGGAGGAGAGAGACCGGGATCTTCCGTCTGAGCCTCGAAGGAAACTGGCTCGATGCAAAATGAATCCTCTGAAAGGAAAAAACGGAAGTGGGGAAGCGGGATATGTAGAGAGAGAGAAAGAGCTAGAGCCAGGACTGCGGACTATTGTAATTAGTTGCACCTGTTATTTTTAGCACCGCTCCGGTTTCTCTGTACAGTACAAACGCATGTAGAGTAGGCATCAAAGCTTCACCAGGCCGATCATCCTCAACACACTTTTTGTTGTCAGTTCACAGGGAAGCAGCCTGCAGAAACGTGTGACCCGAGAGAACCAAGTTTTGGTACTTGTACACACGTGGGCGTGTGGGTCACCCAGACACAACTTTCTTATCCCCAGTGTATTTACTACTTCTGTTAAATGGACCTATTCTCACTTCGTCTCTGTTCTTTTCCTAGAGCATTTACTAATATAGATTTACAAAAATATAAATATAAGGAAATAGTAAGATAAGGTAAATAATTTTAATAGAAGAGTAACAGTGTAACTTGTGAGATGGTGGTCAGCAAATGCCACAAAGGAAATGAGATTTTGACAAATTATGGCACCGAAATAATAAAGTTAGGAATCAGTTGCAGAAAGACACAGTGCAGAAGTAGCTGGCTCGACCAAAACTAGAAAACAAAAACAAAAAAATATTTAAGGTAAATGTGAAAGCAGCGCTGCCTAGTGGCTTATGGGAGTTACTGCAGCCATGACCACTGGAGAACATTATTAAACTTAATAAATTATATATAGATAGATAGATAACAAGTCTTTATTGGTCACATATACATTACAGCACAGTGAAATTCTTTTCTTTGCATACCCCAGCTTGTTAGGAAGTTGGGGTTCATGGGCTTGTGTTAATGAGATTTTGGTGATCAATCCGCACTAATACTTAGCTCAGGCAATAAAGTCAGTAAAGCTTACGCCAGATGCGGCACCATTGATATTTGTTCTGTCCAGTGTTTATTGACGAGGAGAAATCTGAACAAACCCCCGAGGGACAAAATGATTTTTTTTTTTTTTTGCATAGCAAGTGGAGTAGTACACATATGTTGACTAATTTAAAAGCTGTAATATTGAGTGAAATATCATATAAAGGCTCCATAAGAGGTTCAGACATGATCATCAGTGCAGCTGGATGTTTATTTCTGACTGTAGAGACGACCAACGACCGACAATAGTTATGGCTGCAGAGTTTATATTACTGTACTTGTCCTAATACATTATCATTTACATAATAACAGCTAACACCAGGACTATGGCAGACATATGTGGTATAAGGAGATTTTTCTGTAAAAATAAATAAATAAATAAACAGTATGTAATCATTGACATTTCTTTAGCATTTTCCAAAATTTGCAGTGCACGTTGAAGAGTTTTTGGTGCTTTTTTTTGTGGTACACTAACTGAGTTGCCGAAAACGCAATTGCATAAAATTGTTTGCACGGTTTTTCGCAATGATGTTTGTTGGTAAATGAGACCTTTTTACTCCACTCACGTTCGACGCACGAGAAGCGAAGAATGCTTTGATTGAATGCGCACTGTGATGACGTCACATGTCTCGGCCCAAATCTGCAGTAATTTTGAAAAATTACAAGCGCCTCCGAATATTGTGGCGTTTGTTTGATTTTGTGTTCATTTCTGCAATCGCAAAATCCTAGAGGGAGTGGTAGTCTTTCTGTAACGTGACCAGCTGTGTGTGTGTCTTATTAGCTCTAAGAGAGAGAAGGGAAAAGAGAGGCTGATGAGGGAACAACTACTTAGCGATCATAACCTAAGTGATAACAGGACCTAACGTGAACTAACCTTACGCATAACTCTAACTGAGTAAAAATTAAAACAAACCAGCAAACTGCTTTGGTATATGAGGAGTAAAAACACTTCAGTAGGCAGCATTACTCCAGCCCATCACTGATTCTTTTCATATAACAGCATGCCCTGCTGTGTTTTCTTACTTATCGAGCTGTAACAATCAGGTCCCTTGTGCAAAGAATCAAGCTGTAGTTGCTTAATTAATAGTTTATTCATTTTCTGGCCTGAAAATTAGCTCCGCCCCCCTGGCCTGAACAAAAGTTCACAGATCTGCCTGCCATATACTGAACAGTTTCAGGAGAGAGGATGGGATTGGGAAGGGCAAAACTACAAATTGCCCTTTTAACACAACATGGTCACCCACTTTGGGTTTTCCTCACACACACACACACACACACACACACACATACATCTTGTCTTATGCCGTGTCTAATACAAATAACAGTAGAGGGGAATTCAATTTAGTGATGATACTGTAAGTAACCATCATAATATTCGGAGCATTTCCCTCAGGAGCGAAGGAGGATTGAAACGACAGTTAATCACACATATGAAGTCTCATTAAGATTAGCACTCATGATGCAGAAGCTTGAGAGGACTAGAATTGACCAAAATGTGAATCAGGTGAAGTGTTTAAGAGTGAGACAGCAGTACATGGGCGAGAGGTCGTGAGCTAAAAGTGTCGCATAGTGTAACAGGGTTTAGAGGAAGACACTTGGCCAGGAGCGATGCGCGTGTGACACACACAGCGTGCTGATAATGCAGGCCCTCAATTTGTAACCTCTAAAAGAGCACAATGCCAAATGAGAGGAGAGTCAGTAGAGCATAGGAGAGGAGCGGGTAAATAATGTAAACCTACACCATTATCTGCTTTGCAAAGCTCATCAGTGAGCCTCTACAATAGCTACAATTGAATTGCTGATTGCATCTCTCCCCATGTGTGTGTGTTGTTCAGGCTCTGTCTCTAAATGGGAGACACAGAGCGAGAGAGCGAGAGCGAGAGAGAGAGAGACAGAAAGAGAGACAGAGCGCGAGAGAGACATAGAGAGAGAGAGAGAGACATAGAGAGAGAGAGAGAGACAGAGAGAGAGACAGACAGAAAGAGAGAGACAGAGAGCGACAGATAGATAGAGAGAGAGAAAGATAGAAATAAAGAGAGAGAGACAGAGAGAGACAGATAGATAGAGAGAGAGAGAGAGACAGACAGATAGAGAGAGAGAGAGAGAGACAGAGAGAGACAGATAGATAGAGAGAGAGAGAGAGAGAAAGATAGAAATAGAGAGAGAGAGAGACAGAGAGAGACAGATAGATAGAGAGAGAGAGACAGATAGAGAGAGAGAGATATAGAAATAGAGAGAGAGAGAGACAGAGAGAGAGAGAGACAGATAGAAATAGAGAGACAGATAGAAATAGAGAGAGAGAGAGAGAGAGAGAGAGAGAGAGAGAGAGAGAGAGAGACAGATAGAAAGAGAGAGAGAGAGAGAGAGGTCAGACTGATCCCACATACAAATTTAGGGGCAGATTGTCATTAACAGATTAATAAAAAGAATACAACATATTAGAATTTTATTTTCACAGTTTCTTTTTTACTGCCCAAGTTCGTCTCAGACAGACACAGCCATACAGACACAAGCAAGCCAAGGGAAACAGTGGAAAGAAAAATGCACTAAGATGGAGGGGAAAAAATAATCAAACCGAGCTCATCCTCCTCTCTCCAACTGTTTATTTAAGAATCAAGGTTAACTGAGATTGTATCGGGGAATTTTAATGGATACTATACATCTCTATTAAGTGTAAACACACTATTTGCCCTAAGTGTCTATTGTTAACACACACTGATGGTCTTTTAAGCAATCCGATAGACACATGGATTTGAAACGTTCCGATTATTTAGTGTACATGCATTTCTAATTATATTTATGTATTTGTAATTCCGTCCGCACTTGTGCTGTATGCAGCACCATACGATCTCCCTCATTTTTACTGTTATTGTGACTCCATGTTTAAAAAATCCAGCACAAAGTGTGAATTTTAGATCACATCCTTCTTCTTTGGTAGGTTTATTGGTGTGTTCTAAAGCAGCCATAGAGTTGCAGATCATGTTTTTGGAAAGATATCTGATTTTTTTTTATACCTGTATTTTTTGTATTTTCCTCAGATATATAGAAGTACACCGCTAAAGCAGGTTTAATATCCATTTCACTGAGCGAATAATTTTTTTTTTTTCATCCAAAATGACTTACAGTTGAGGCATAATACAGTCCAGTCCGAGCTTATTCCAGAGTAGTTGAGAGAGTCTTTGCTCAGTGGCTGTCTGGCAGTCACGGGATTCAAACACACAACTTTCAAGCCAAACCAACAGCAGTGTGGTCAGTAATAAAAAATCGAATTAACCTGTAAGAATGATTATATAGAAGATAGTTACAACTGCCATTCATTGACAATTCATTTCAACTCATTATGACCCTATTATAGAATCAAAGAGAACAGCCACTCACATTATTACTTGTTTGGTCTACTTTAATGCATAGCAGAGCGGTCAGTATTGCAGTTCCAATGCCATTTGGTCATTTGGCCTACGTCCAGAAGCAAAGAAGAACCACTTTCTTTGCTTCTTTTCACTCAGCAGGCCTGTTTTCTGCTTTCTTGCACACAGAGGTTGGATTGCCTAAAAATTGAAAAGAACCTGTGAGTTTTCTTTGGCTTGCCATTGCATTTAAACGTTGCTTTAATCCCAATCATCACAGTGCCATGTTTCCACCGGACGCCGGTGTTTTCCTAGCAGCCGCAATGACTGCGTTTGGCCATGAGCTGGCCATGATCTTCATCCTTCTGTCCTGCAGGTGGGGGGTCTCTGCTCTTACAGTCTGCTCTCTGGGCTGTATAGAATAGCAGCTTTTTTCCAGTTTGTCCTCCACCACCCACGCAAAAGAACCACTTTTGTCCAGGTTCCAAAAGGTTGTGGTCGTCAAACCAGGCCAGACTTCATTACTTAAATGAGGTTGTTATTTTCACTCTGATTTAAAAGCTATTTCTGCAAGAACACAGCACCACTATTGGGTAATGAGTGCAGTTAAGAACACGGGCTTATGTCCCATTTAAGGCTTAGATGTGGTTGCAGAGTTGTAGAAACAGCTCTAGAACCACATCTAAGCCATAAATTCTGAGGAGGGTGAGCTTGAAAGACTCAGGCCTAAAATGACAGATACATGGCCAATCTTTTTACAGACATGTTTCCTAGTCTACCGATGGCCATTAGCGTGCTTAGCTCGCTCCAGGGCCTTTATGGGTCCGATGTGTAAATTGCTGGTACAAGTCAGACCTTTTCTTACGGAGGTCATTGAGGGGGAAAAAAAAGCCTCTCTGAAGCACTCAGCTTGTCCTCTGGAACAAAAAGTCACGTCTGCGGCCTACCATTTGCACATGGTGAATTAAGCAGTGCTGCGTCATTATGCGAGAGCACTGAGAGAGAGCCACAAATTGCCCAGAACAGAGTAAAGAGCCTTATTTATAGTCACCACCAGAGCTGAAAGCCAGTGCTGCACTAATAGAGCAATCTGTATTCTTAATGCTAATGCCTCAGTTCGTTTGTTCCATTTGGCTTGGTACAGGTGCATTAAAGGGTCTCGTTGAACAGATCCAGCTGAGCGGGTAGAAAGAGTGAGCAAAGCACGCCCTCTGCTGAACACAGAGCCAAGAGCACGGAAAACTGGCATGGAAATGAACCTCTATATAGTTTTCTTTGGTCAAAATGACCTCTTTTAAATGATTACTTAATATTAAGTGATTTGTCTAATGTGGAACTTTATATGCTTCACTTAATTTCATTAAAAAAAGATACTCTATATATATATTTACTACTCTTACATGGATTTCGGAAATGCTGTAGTATATTCTGTTTTGGGCGGTGTAAAATAAACGGTACAACATTATTATTATACAACGTTATTACTATAAAATGTAAATAGTTGGCCTGGGCCTGTTGATAGGTAGTGGGCAGGGCATGTGGGTTAAAGTCTTAACAAAACATGATAGAAATAATCATGTTTTGTTAAATACAAAAAAAAATAATAATAAAATTCTATAGAGATGTTGAAATATCTAAAAGGAATGATAAAATATACATATTTCCCCAGAGACCCAAATATAGTCAATGAGGAAAGTTATGTTCGCACCCGGTTAGCATCTTCTGTTTTGCTAATGTAGCTTTTTATGCCTGTTTAGCATAGTGCAAACTGCATGGATAAACTCTTCACACACTCACCTCACATTGCATACAATTGGTTTTTGGTACCATATGGCACTGATCTCAAAAATCGATCAAACAATCAGCCATGTAAAAGAGCTAAAAACAACATAAGCGGCCATCTTGACCCTTCACCTGTTAGCAACATTAGCTATAGAGTGGCAGTACAAAATAAAACGACAAACCTGAGGCACAAAACATGTCATGGTTGAACAAGAAGTGGAGTACAGAGTAAAAAAAAAAATTAAATAAATAAAGTATACATTTAATTCCCTCCCCGGAATTATTATCTTAATTTTAGCGCAAAAGGCTAGTGATATTGTGACTTGTTTCACAGACATTGCATGACGTTACCTGTAAATATAAATAGTCAAAAAGTTAAATTATTGCCAAATTGACGTGGTGCATGACAAATAAAACGCTTCAAGACATGCTGTTCTAGGAAACAAATCTACTTCAGAGTAATAACACACACCATCACACCACCACAGTGTAGATTACATTCCTATAGCAATAAGCCATAAGTGTTTTAATCCTTACTTATTGTCTATGCTGGTGTGAGGTTTTATGGAGACTCTGAATGCGAGCAAAAGAATACATCTTTAAAAATGATTATTATTTGGTTTCAGTGAATGCAATCAAATCTGTGTTGAGAATAGAAGTCATTTGATTTGATCTGGCTGTGGGAATCCAAACTCGACCAGCATCAGAGCACGAACAGCAGGAACGTAGAGACTGATGCTGCGGAATTTTCTGCTGAAAATTAGCCTTCAAGCTCATCAGTCACAATCAATATAGCACAGAGCCGGGTTTTGGTTTTTTTTTTTTTTTTTTTAAATTGAGAAGCAGTAATTATCAGCCTGTGTCAACAGACTAATGAAACAATGTTCCAATACGCCTGCAGCTACAAAAAGAGAAAACAGTTAATTAAGTTGTATTTCATGAGACCAGTGGTTTCTGGTATGGACTGACCACCATGAAGGTACGTTTTTCATTCAATTGCAATGAGGTAAACTCTGTGCTCAATGCCATGTGTCATCTGCTTTTCTGCATCACTAATACAGTTCAAACATAAGGGTTCTTAAGCATTTTGTGTCTTTGAGAGAACCTTTAAAGTTTCTACTGTATATGTATTAGAACAACAGAAAGAAATAATCAGAACCCATTTGGAAAAAAATAGAACTTTCAATGATTCAAAGAACCTCTGAGGAACTCTTTCCTCCTCCAATATCTCTAAAATGATGTGTACCTTCTAGTGGTATTGGTCAGTGGCCTGCACTTATACAGCGCTTTTTTAACCGTAGCGCTTTACACTGTGTCTCATTCACCCATTCACTCGCACAGTAATGGTAGAAGAGCTGCCATGCAAGGCGCTAGCTTGCCATCAGGAGCAATTTGGGGTTCAGTGTCTCGCCCAAGGACACTTCGGTATGTGGAGTCACGTGGGCCATGAATCGAACCGCCAACCCTACGATTAATAAGACAACCCGCTCTACCACCTGAGCCACAGCCGCCCCATATTGCTTGTAGAAAAGGTTTCATCACTTTAAAGTAGCAATATTTGGACTTCATTATGTTGTGGATTCCTCGATAGTTAGCAGAGTTAGGTGACAGGAACTGAAGAACTGCATTTGGGGGGGGGAATGTCCACCTAATGTGTACAGCCTAGATTTCTGTTCAGGCAAACTGATTTGATGTTGGATATACTGTCACTCCTCTTGCCTTGGATCCACACATTTTGAGTTCACTCACAAATTTTTGCCTCAGATGATTGCTTCTTATGCAGGAGTCATCATGTCACCTGTATTCTCAGAGAACTGATCCAGGAGCAGTTATTTCACCGGTTGCACTCATTAGTGAACCAGATCAGCACCAACATGTTACCCATTACATTTTTTCCAGCCAAACAAACGCCATTATTTCGACAGAGCCTGCATGATGACACTCACAGTGTTATAGCTTTGTAGATGAGGAGGCTTTAAAATTCAACTAATAATTACAGCCAGCATTAGACACCAGACATCTGTCAAACAGCTCGGTTTGTGCATGTCAGGGTGCTCCAGCAAAGCCCAAAAGTACAGTGACTCGGCAGTTTGTTCCACTCCTTCAGGCCAGAACACAAGGCCAAACGCTTCCCGCTTCACCTCGCCACAGAGATCCATCATCACGATTTATTTCAGGTGCGTCCCACACTTTGAGAGCAGTGATTTCTACACGGGCAGCAGCCGAGAGGTGCGCGTTAACCTGGAAGGCAAAGAGCACAGGCAGGCCAGACTGTGAAATTATAGATGGTGACACTTAATGTGTTTTAACCCACCTGAGGATGCAAGACTGGCCTGTTATATTACAGGTCTTTATTTTATAAGCTTCAGGAACTAAAGTTGGGGAATCTGACGAACGTTCTCTGAGGAGTCAGCCTTGGACGGTTTTCTTTCCGGACAGCTGAGCACACATTTTCGTAACTTTTTGCCAACATTACACTAGAAGATTGTATTCAGCGTTAGTTATCTTTACAAATACTATTCAGAAATGAGATTTTTTGAATGAACATGTCCTCAAATCCCCATAACGATACAGTAAGTCAGTGTCTAAGAATACCATCAAGCTGAAAAACCTGTTAGGGAAGGTTGGTACAGCATTAAAAATAAAAGGACACACAAGTAAAGGGATCTGCATTTGAACACAGACCATGACTCAGTTGTTCAGCCAGTACAGGGATGAGTCTTCCGTTTGTATCTTGAGGGATGGTGCATCAAGTCGAGCCATGCTAGAGGCTTGAATTGAAAACGGTGCAGAGCGGAGTTTGATAAGTGCTTCAGGTAGGTGGGAATGCTCAGCTTTTGGTCTTGTAGGTGAGCATCGGTGTATTAAATCTGATGCGGGCAGCTACAGGAAGCCAGTGAAGAGAACGCAGCAACTGGGTGATGTGGGAGAAATTGGAGAGATTTTAGATCGGCTGAACGGGTCAGATGTTGCACAGATGCAGACCTGCCAGGAGCGAGCTGCAGTAGTTCAGCAAGAAAAATGACAAGAGACTGAACAATCACTCGAGTATCTTCTGCGGACAAAAATGCCGGAAACGGTCAGAAAGCCGATTCCTCGACCTCTTATTTATATCCTGTCTACATTTTTAGAATCCTAATAATAATAATAATAATAATAATAAAAGTTGTTTTCTGTAGGCTTCAAAATATTTTTCAGACTGTAGGGAAAAGTACGCCAAGATTTTTGGCCAATTCGCCAAGCCTTACCGCGACACATTATGTTTAATACATGAAGATTGTTATCAGGGAGATCAGGGACAACACTGAACTCTGTAACAGAATCTGTTATTCCATTAGATTTCATTCGATTGACCCTGCACTTTCTATTGTGTATGAGAAGAGGTATTACGTATCAAATTCAAAATAAACATTCAATTTTATTATATTCCAGGTTGAGAAGCTGCTATCTATAGGCTCAGTGTGAATTTATAGACTCCATCCTTTATCAACCATCTCAAGCTAAAGAGTTCCACACACCACACTCTGATTGCTTTTACACACCGCTCAATATTGCCAAAAATAACCAGGAGGTTGGTGTAAATCTGTTATGAAACGTTTCAGTCTCTGTTCCACAGCCAAGGCTTTCGTAATGGTTTGGAGAAGATTTGGCTACGTTTAAAATGAGTATTATAATAATAAAAAAGAAAACCTCTCCAAATGTCAGGACATGACTCACAGGACATGACTCACAGGACAGTCAATGACAGTTCAGGATTTATTCAAATGCATTGAAGACAATTTTCACCAAGAAAACATTAACAACAGAAACTCAAAAAGAAAGCTGGTATCTGGAAAAACACATGGACTAGAAAAGTGGGTGATGTTTCTGACCATTCAGAGGACAAATTCTGACCGTTTGGTTATGAAGGCACTATTGAAAGTGGAGCTAATTTAGGATCCGAGTGTGCATGTCACAGTCAGGGGAAATGGAGGAGTTCAGATGATTTCCAGTAAATTCTGTTCCTGGCTGTCAAACCTCTCTATACCCAGACGCCTCTCTGAGCAGCTCTTCTTAACAGATACTGTAGCAAAAATCACACTGTAAAAATCAAAAACAAAACAAAAAAAAAACACAGCACTGACTAAACAATTTTTTTTGGACAGTCCAGGGCTTTTAAAAAGCACAGGGTCTCTACAAAGATTATCACCTCTCCAGTACGTGATCAGTTAGTGTTCCTCCGAGGAGCTACAGGAGCCCAAGTCGAAGTTGAAGGCAGTTACATTCTTCTGTCCCTCCTCATTAGAAATCTCAGTGGACTACAATACTTGCACTCGGATGATAAAAAGTATAATTTACTTGATGGTTTTCCTCAGTGGTCCACTGGACATCCTCTGCCTTAAAACCACACTGAAAAAAAAAACTGGGATTGTGAATCACAATGCGTCAACTACTGCGTTTTCTTTTTTTTTTTTCCCTCAGCACTCCATTGTTGAAGGTCAACATCTACGACTTGGTTTCTCTTATAGCCATTTGGCCCCACTGCGTAAAATAGGCATTAAGTACATTATGTATAAGTTCTACTTGACCTTTTGCTGTGGTATAATACTCACACTAAACACCGTACATGGCATTCTATTATAAAAAGCGCACAATGCCAAAGAGGAGGTGGGGAAAAAAAAGTTGAGAACACTTAATAATAAAATGGAAGGTGCGTTTAATGTGCTGCTGGCTGGTACAAAAAAGTAGCCACATTTTACACCCTGTTGAGTTTCCCTTCAATGTACCCTTTGTCTCTTTTTAAGGGAGTCTAAATGAATTATTTTAAACAAATAAAATGTTTAAATTTTATTTTAAGCCTCACCCCCCTCCCCCTCAGGATGTCCAGGATGCCATAAAGTCTGAGAACGAAGAGCGCTGGCCATCAAATTACTCTAGAAGTTCCTGTAATCACCGCTTGCGGCATAGTTTACATATTCCCCATCTCTACAATAAACAGTGTTTTGTAATCTTCGGTACTGTATAGTGTATATACAGTAGAATTCCACTGTACTATGATTGAGGAGGTAATAAATCCACAAAGAGCTCTTTTTCAATTTCCACAGACGCCGTTTTCTACTCAAGACCTCGTCCTCTCCTTGTCCTCCTCCGTGGTGGTGATGATGGAAAATACAGGAGGTTAAAAGTAATGGCTTTCTCTCCTGTTTCAGTTCACTTTCGGGTAGATCTTCTCATAGAAGAAGTTCTGCGCCAGCACAAACAACTCTCCGTCCTTCTCTCGGACACCATGAGCGCGAACGAACTGGAACTGCTCGAGCGCAAACTCATAGAACTCATTCTCCATCTTCCACACTTCCGACTGCTGCAGCTTGGAGATGGACTCTTTAGTCGGAGGCTTCTTCTCGCTTGTTTTCCTCAGGTGGGACTTCTTACCTGTAAGACAAAGACACTTCATTACAGTATGTTTGAGCTTAGCGAGTATTGAAGCTTGGTCGTTTCAATCGGAATGTATGCCTTAGACAGGGCTTAGCATTAGCATAGCGCACAATTTAGCAGTACCACCCAAAAATGTGTTTTGAAGACCATAATTTACTTTACTATATCTATCCATTTTCCATACTGCTTCTCTACACAGGGTCGCAGAGGAGCCTGGAGCCTATCCCATTCATACACTATGGACAATTTGGAAATGCCAATCAGCCTAAAATGCATGTCTTTGTACTGGGGGAGGAAACCGGAGTAAATCCCTGACTTACACCCCAAAACCTGGCAAATGTGCAAACCACTAAGCCATCATGCCCCCTACTTTACTAAATGTGGTGGTTCAAGGGATGCAGGAAAGAACTGTGATAAGTAAAATAAAATAAAATAAATTCAAAACAGCTGAACTTCGCTAAGCATCATTGGAACTGCAACTGGAATTGTGAATCCCAAGAATTCATAATTCTATAAACATAAATCACAGTAATCCTCTCTGGTCCAACGAGTGCAACAGAGGAAATTCTCTACTGCACGTTCATAAATATTCTGTGCACAGGAATTTCTAAAGTGCAAATTATTTTAACTTTTGGACACATTTATACAAGCAAACCTGGCCAATTGGAGAGCAGCAGACGGTTTATGCCATCATGCTGCATTATGAGATGACCGTACAATACACTGAATACGCCGTATTCTGAGCTGGCCTTATTCCAAGCAACGTTAAGTTAAAAAAAAAAAAAAAAAAAAATCAGCAGATATACAGGATGTTATCCATATTCTTGGTTTTTAACACCTCCAATCAGGAGGCTTTGGGTGGGTGTATAAAGCCAAGACGAACACCTGCACTATTGGGAGATAGAAAATGTGGACAGATAAATGACATGACATTTTGAGGATGCAATATTGTGTTAAAATGTGAATTAGCATTGAAACAAGAGACAAGGTTTAGAGTAATGCGAGAACATACAAAACTTAGAAGGTAAACATTTCAATTAACATCGAATTGTAGCAAAATATATTAAGTAAACATGAGGTTTACTGTAAATATGAGTTCCAGCCACATCAATTGACGGCCAGTCCATAAAATGACACTTTTAGACACAACTAGTCTTCGTCTGCGGTGCTCGGCCCAGGGGATACAGAGTGTCTGATAGTTTTTGCCCCCTTTTCTGGACACAAGCTTCAGGATCCTGATGGTTACAATCTGACTGGTTCGCCATACTTCCTCGTTTACACACATCTGTGCACTGGTTTCCAGCAAGAAAACAAACTTTTGAACACCACACCACATTATCTTTAAAAAAAAAAAAAAAGATCAAGTCAGTGGACTGAAAAAGTTCCTGTGTTTAAAATGAGTGCGGTTTGAAGCAGTTCGTGGTGAGTAAACAGAATAATCTTGCACGTTTGCTGATGGGTTGCAGGAAGAAGTCCGTTGTTGGTCATCTGCCACGTCACATTCTGAGACAGTAGGTGCTTCTTTGCCACGTTTATTGATGAAGTATATTAGACTAGACAGTCTAGGGAAGCTAGAGGTCTGTCTAGAAGTTTACAAGACTGATTAACACACACGCCTGCCAACTGGAGAAATCCAGCAACACACCAAGACCTCCGTTAGACACAATTCTGTACCAATAATGCAGACAGAACATGTCATTTACAAATAGGATAACAAATGGTGTGTCGGTTATTTATTTAATCGTTAACGTTAATAAAACCTATATTTAATATTTGTAATAATAATAATAATAATAATAATACAAAATATGTTATTAACTATAAGAATGCCTATCATTTTGATTCTATGATGGTCTATGTAACATTTCACAGACAAATATTTTGCTTGAAATTTATGATTCACCCATTGTGATGGGTTTATTTTCATGAACCGTATCCATATAATTTGAGCTGATTATGTATCGGTCTAGAACAGTGTTACCTGTGCGGTAGAGATCAGTGGCTCCTCTGAAGAAACGGGGCAGTGCTGCTTCCAACATCATGATGAAGTCCTCCAGCTCCTCTGTCACTCCCACCAGCAGATACTCATTCACCAGGTTGTACTTGGCCTGCTCCAGAGCCCAGTGACTGCCTACGTTCCTACACACACACACACACACACACACACAATAAACTGTATTCAAGTTCAGCTTCATGATGACATGAGGATACAACTTTATAAAGCACATTAATACCCACTGTAGACTTTTTGGCACATTAATATTGTATTTGTATTGGAGACTCCTTCTCCTGGAAAACTTCAGTTCAATTACAGCATTACGTCAACATCCACCATGCATCTCCCGGTGAATTAGCAGTTACTATAGAAACAATAACATATTAGAATGAGTGCTGCTGTTCGAGAGCATGAATCAGCATCTTCTGACCAATCAGAATCAAGAATTCAAAAGAAACCGAGTATAATGAAAGAAGTAAGGCATGCTAGTGAAAATAATCTGAACTCCACACAAATCAGAGAGGTGTGGCAATGATGTGGAAAATACAGTAGAGTACCACTGGGAATTTGGAATGTACAGTGAATATTCAATGTATATATTCTTTAAAAAAAAAAGAAAAAAAGAGAGATTATTTTGTAAACAAGAGAAAACATCAACTGGTGCAAAAAAAACCTACCAGCACTCAGAGGAATGGCCGCAGAAAAATGGAATCTGCAGCCAGAGCTTCTCTGGGGCGCAGTCAGATCCCCCTGACACCACGCACTCATCAAACGTCTGATAAATAAAGCAAACACACACCAAGATCACACACAAATACATTTTTTTTTCCCGTCATGCACAGACTGAATCCTAAGGATCTGAGACACTGTTTAAAACATCCTAGTCATGTCGAGCTCGCAAAAATGAAACGGACCGCTTCATCATCTCCTTTATTCACTTTTCAACAGACACCACCCTTTCATTCAGGACTCAGAATTCAGAAATAAGTCTCTCACCTTTTTGTCCCCCTGCTTTCTCCGCCTCAGGCCGGGCCTGTAGTCATCTCCGAAGCGCAGGAAGTAGTAGTACGACACCAGGCGCTCAATAGGGTCACGCACTACGTTGATGTAAATGGGCTTTGCCCTCACACCGAATCTGCAGCACAGAACACACAAACACAAAGAGGTACAAATCAGAGTTATTTTTGCCCAAATGTGTCAGACCTATATGAACATAAAAATCTACCGTTTTCACATTTTTAAAATGTTTACATTTTTTATGGCGTTTCACAGACGCCCTTATCCAGAGCGATTTACACACAACTGCGCAGTTGAGGGTTAAGGGCCTTGCTCAAGGGCCCAGCAGTGGCAGCTTGGCGGTGCGGGAATTTGAACTGATGACCTTCCGATCAGAAGTCCAACATCCTAACCACTGGTTTCCACTAAAACCCTTTTAAAAATGGTGAATTTGCACTGTTTTCCATTTCCCCAGACTCAGGGCATGGCGCCGGTTTCAGCAGTCGACGTGTAGAAGGAAATAATAAGTAGTTGTACAGTAATCGTACTCATTAATCTAAACTCCACACTCACTCAAACGCTGTACTACGTAAATCAGGAGAACTGCAAGCTCTACTAAGGCAAAGAAATCTGCAGCATGTAGCACGTGATTTTACGGGATTCCAATGCTTTTGAAAGCATCGTTTTGTTTCAATGCTGCTAATGCTATTTTCAGAAGTAGCTCATGCATCCATTAAAAGGATATTTCACGTCTCAGGACTGGCAGAGGCATATGGGGATCAAACCTAATTAGACGTCCTACATCTTATGCATCATTCTTGATAGAACTGGCCATTTATAGCTTTTATAAGAGTCTCATGGAGCTGTAGACACAAAGTGGAAATTAGTCAGATCCTTCGACGCACTCCACATCTGACTTCCTGTTTCAAATCCAAATAAAGCGACCCTACGGCATGAAATCACTGAAGCTGCTTCATGGGCTTATTTGCATTTGACCCTGTACTTCCTTTGTAGCAATACAATGGCCCAAAGATCTACTGCAAAATCATCTTTAACCACTAGAGCGCAGCAACACTCCTGAAAACAGAGTCACACCGCCACGGACCGTCATTTGTACGATCTATAACCTGTTACATGATGGACATCCTGTGAGCTAGCAGGATATCAGAATTCGCTCGTGTATGCAGTACTGCTTCATTCATGGTCACATATAGATATGTAGATCTCTGCTCATTACTGACTGAGGACATGCCCCATGGAATTGTGGGATATTTTAAGTATCTGGTGTGTCAAATAAAAAGACACAAACGTGATATTCTAGCAATGACAATATTTATCACTATAAGATGAATAATATTTTATGAGCTATGTGATGGTAAAAGCCCAAATGTGTGGATACTCACCTGGAGAAATCCAGGTATGCTACGTGTCCGTGGTAAAACCCTGGTTTCATCTCCTTCCAGGAGGTCACGTTCCTAACAAACCTCACCTGCAAAATACACAAACTCACAGATAAGTAAAGACACCCACACTTGCACCATTTATGCTAAATAACTTTGCTTAACTGGTCCAATTATTATAGAATTATCACAAAAGGATCTACTGTGAACAACAACAAAAAAAATAGGCATAGGTAGCATGTGCAGGGCTTTTAGAAGAATCCTCACAAGGCCCCATCCACCCACCACCACCCACCCACACACACCCTCTTTCTGAGCCACATCTCTGCCTAAACGCAGAGTCTCAGCTCAGTGAGCAGCTCAGGGAGTGTGGAGACAAAGTCAACTGGATATTACCTCGGCAAAGCCATCCGCTAATGACACCTTCCTTCTCTCCGTCAAAGCCGCTTATTTGCCGTGTTAGGGACAGAGGTGACAGGAATACAAATGCACAGACACACACACACACACACACACACACACACACATAGGCTCACCACACAAACACAGACAGACACACAGAGACAAGCACGTTCGTGCACACACACACACGCACATATGCCAAATGTCCCCACAAAATTAGATATTCCTGTCCATGTGGGGACATTTGGTCAGCACCTAGATGTAAAAACATGCCCACACCCACACACACACACACACACACACACAGGACAGACGCACACCCTCCAGACATCATATTCCATAACTTTACAGGGACTTAAATATTCATCATCTGTCGCTCATGGAAGGTCACCTTAGACTAACTTACATCTTGCAATACCCTTAACATTTATCCCAGCAAAACAATCCCTTCCTAACTGAATCACACTCACACACACACACACACACACACACACACACACACACACACACACACACACTCAAATGGGTTTCTGCAATATTACAAGCAAGTCCGTCACGGCTGTGAGAGTACATAACGTACAGCTCTACAGGTTATTAGACAACAAACAATATACAGCAACAAAATTAATCAATGAAATAATACGAATGAATAGTTTACTATTCTCTACTAATCTATAAAATCTTATCAACGGCAACAATTTTAGCAAGAAAGGAAGCATATAATCGACCTGAGTAATCCCTATCAGTTCAAAAGAATTTAATCCAGTAAATCCTAACTCCTAATTCTAAACGTACAGGCTTATGTACTGTTAAAGAGCTGTGGCCAGTACCAAGAAAACTAGGGGCTGACTATTTCCCTTCCCACACCCCACACTGCTAAAGAATTCACCAATCATGTATGTAGAGTTTTAAGACTAGACAAATATAACAAGCTAAATCCACAAACATCCCAACTCTAGTTAGAATTCTGACTATGATAACCTGGTGATCTAATCTCAGCTGTAAAAAACAAAACAAAACAAAACAAAACAAAACAAAACAAAAAAACAAACAAAAAAAACAACCACCATTGTACCTCAGTGAGATTCTCCCGGTGAAATACAGGCAATATAGATTAGTTTGCATGTCAACTAACTAAAGAAATGAATGAATGATGGACTCTACCTTGTGAAGCAATATAGCCTATGTCATACCAGGGGTTTTCTAAATCGTTTTAAATGCAAAATAAAATTCACAGACCCCTCTCAGTATAGATTTGTTTTATAAACATATGCGGGTCGCTGGTGTCATGGTGGCTTAGTGGCTAGCACACCTGTGGCGGCTTTGGCTCAGGTGGTACAGCGGGTTGTCCACTAATCATAGGATTAGCGGTTCGATTCCCACATGGCCCCACATGACTCCACATGACTCCACATGCCAATGTGTCCTTGGGCGAGACACTGAACCCCAAGTTACTCTCGATGGCAAGTTAGCACCTTGCATGGCAGCTCTGCTACCATTGGTGTGTGAGTGTGTGAGTGTGTGTGAGAATGGGTGAACGAGACAGTGTAAAGCGCTTTGGATAAAAGTGCTATATAAGTGCAGACCATTTACCTGCCTCGCACCTCCAGGGTTGAGCGTTCGATTCCTGCCTCTGCAGGAATATATGTTCTTACTGTGAATATCTCTGGGACTTCCTCCCCGATTTCCCTGATTTCCTTCAGGTAACATCTCTGGGACTTCCTCCCCAAGACATGCGCTGTCCGTTGTATGAATGTATGAATACAAGTTGTATGAATGTGTGTGCGATTGTGCCCTGCGATGGGTTTGCACCCCGTCCAGGGTGTCCCTTTACGTGTGCCCTGGGATATTCTCCATGCTGTAGGATAAGCGCTATAGAAGATGGATGGTTATACAAATATTAGCCACATTATTTAACTGTGTACAATTTTATACTGGCTATTTCCCGGAACCGCAGATACTTCAATCTTGAACTTTCCATCCACAGGACACAAGTTGATATTATTCATTTGTTTTTGAATGATTCAGTTTTGGATGGAATCCATTCAATTCGAGTGAGCTGTCAAACAGGTTAATAACTACAAGAACTCAATAACAAATACAAGAACTTCGATAATGGTGTTCTGTGATTTCAATCAATGTAACGAAATTAGAAAAATCACAAACCCCCTGGCTATGCTTCACGGTCCCCACTTAGAGCACTACGGTCATACAGGGTAAAACCTGCACTTAAAAGCTACGCTTTTCCCAGGACCTCACTTATACTCCCAGTAAAAACCAGAAAGCTAATCGAAAGTTCTAAAACCCCAGACGTGAGGGAATCCTCACGGCAGTATGGTGCGTTAAAAAAAAAAAAGAGGGAGATCTCAACGTTGAAGAAATAACTGCTATGCTTTCTCTCCGTCAGTCGGTGTGTGCAAGAAACAGACAGAGTGTCTCGCTGCACATTAAAAAAAAGCTCAGAAATTTGTACTGATCCTGTGCAGTTGAATTAACCTTCAGCTGTTGCTGCCTCTCAATCAAACCGCAGCTCTTTCATGCTACACTCCTGCTTTCCCAGGCTCTTTATTCACCACGGAGATGGAATCAGTGATGAGGAATGTGTGACACAGAAAGCGGCCGAGACAAAGAGATGACTGCACTTGCATGCCCCATCGTGACTGAACACGAGACACAGAGTCAAATACACTCCCATCCTGGGAATACAAGCTCTCTGCTCTTGACCACATGACTGCTGACTGTCATGTGCACACTGACCCCAATGATGAATACTAGATTTCTAACCTCATCACTAGCGATCAATTTACTCTACATGCACAAGAATCATAAAGGGTCTAGAGCTGACGTCTAAAGCGGTCATGCCGTGCCAACGTGACTAAAAAGAAAACCCTACTTAATTGGCGATTTTATTTTAGACGATTTTAAACAGAAAAGCGTATTGTTCAGTCATCTGTGTCTCTCTGTAGCTAGGCATCAAAGTGTAAAAATAACTACTGAGAACAATGCAGCGTCTGTACAGCACATGGCTCATGCGATATTAAAGATCAGTTTCTTATAAAAATCTACCAGGTGTGAAGGGGAAAAAAAAAAAAGGGGGGAAAAAAAAAGAAAAAAGGATGGCCTATTTTCAGGCCCCTCTGAAACTATTGAAACGGCAAGGCCAATTCATTTGTTTGTGCTGTACACCAAAGACATTTGGGTTTGAGATCAAAAGACGGATCTGAGACGAGAGTTTACAATTCCAGCTTTTATTTCCTGGTGTTTACATCGAGATGTGCTAAACAACATAAAACACAGTACCTTTTGTATCAGACCACCCAAATTAGTGGTGAGCAAAAGTATAGGAACAGATAAGTCTTGAGGTAAATTAAAGTAAATAAAACGTAATATTTGGTTGTGCGTCTGCATCAAGCCTGTGACTCATTAACATCACCAATTTGTGGGTTTTTTCCTTTTGCGATGCTTTTCCAGGCTTTTACCGTAGCCGGATGGGGGGGGGGGGGGGGGGTTGTGTCTCTTCTTTAAGAGGTGAAAAGCATGCTCATTTGGGTTAAGGCCTGGTGATTGCTATGGCCAGTCTAAAACATTCCAAGGAGCCATGCAAGCTCAACCACTACCTCCACCTTGTTTCACACATGAACATGTATATTTTGGATCGTGAGCAGATAATTTCTTTCTCCACATTTTGGCCTTTCCATCACTTCGGTAGAGGTTAATCTTGGTTCAAGAACTTCTGTGGCAGTCTGTAATTTCTTTGCAAATTGCAATCTGGCTTTCTGATCCTTACCGCTGATGAGTGGTTTGCATCTTGTAGTACTGCCTCTATATATCTGCTCTTGAAGTCTTCTTTGAACGGTGGATTATGATAAATTCACCCCTGCCCTGTGGAGGTTGTTGGTGAGGTCACTGTCTGTTGTTTTAGTTCACAGCTCTCACAATGTTTCTGTCATCAGCTGTTGTTGTTTTCCTTTGCTGACCCATTTGGTGTCTGTTGCTCAGTACACCAGTGGTTTCTTTCTTTTTCAGGACATACCAAATTGTTATAATGGCTATGCCCAGTGTTTTTTGCAATGCCTCTGACAGATTTTCCATCTTTTCTCAGCTTCAAAATGGCTTGCTTTTCTTCCACAGACAGCACCTTGACCTTCATGATTGGTTTATCCTTTTAAACAACAAATGCAGTCTTCACAGGTGAAACTGAAGGCTAAAACCAAGAGCAGATCTTCAGAGCTATTTATTGGTTATAAATAATAATATAAATACTAGGAAGTAAAATTTGAAATTCTAAACTCTTCATATTCATCTTTTGACCTGAAAACCAAATGTCTTCAATCTACAGTAAAATGAAATGAATTGACCTTGCTATTCCAATAGTTTCGGATGGGACTTTAGATTTTTATGTACTTCTGCACACCAGCCTTGTTAAGCCTTGTTGGCATTGTTAAGTCACATTCGTATAAGTTAGGAGGCAAGAAAATCAGCAACTTTACTAAGGTGATCTGTCTACACGTTTAAAGTTCTGATGAAAAATATTAGGTTTCAGCTACCGTATAACGATATGCAATCTATTGGTCTTTCATAACATTTTTGCCCGGAACTGAGGAAAAATCTATATAAAAAAGATGTATTTTGTGTTTTTATTTATCACCAATGAACCAGCGATGACCTCCCGACACATACTGCTGTGCATACATTATCTCAGCTCAAAACAAGGTCGAAATGCTGCCTAAATTGACTCCCTGTTTTCTTAAATCTGAGCCCTTTTTAACATGAGACGCTTAGAACCAAATATGAGTAGAAAATCTGAGATGAGACGGTAAGAAAACGGCATGGTATGATAACCATATAACGCAATATTGTGGGATTTGGGATGCTGTTTAAGTGCCCCAGAAAAGAAAGAAAGAAAAAAATGAATGCATTGGAGCTTAGTTGAGTAACTCACACGTTGGGCTCACCCTTTCTCTACACAGTACTATGGCCATCTATATCTAGCTACATATGAACTGCATGCAGTTATAATGATTTCGTTTCCCCAATGATAACTCGCTAGCTAGCTTTACTTTGGAATGATTTCAAACATTGGTTAGCAAGTTTTGCTTGATTATATTCCCCCATTGTTATCTAGCTAGCTGTATTCTGCCATTTTCCCCCTCTAACATTAGCTTTGTTTTGGTATGTTCCTCTCTAACAGTAGATTTGTAAGCTGCCACTGTTAAGCCCTTGAGCAAGGCCCTTAACCCTCTCTGCTCCAGGGGCGCCGTATCATGGATGATCCTGCGCTCTGACCCCGACTTCCTAACAAGCTAGGATATGCGAAGAAAAGAATTTCACAGGGCAGGCAGACATTTCTATTGTTGTTTAACTGCATCTTAAAACTCACTACAGCTCCATAGAACTCAGGGTCCAGATTTAAATCCCTTGTGAGAAGGCCAGAGGCAACTATAACAAGGAAAAACTCCACCAGACAGAAGGCCTTGAGAGAACCGTGGGATTCAGAGTCACAACGTGAACAGACAACGTTCTGATGCCTTAGGGTTTATGAGATTTGCGTTCCTAACCTGATCCTGCAGGGACATGACTGGATTGTTCTTGGTGGTATTAATATGCAGAACGTGGTAGCGGTTCTTGGCACAAAGGTCGTAGGCGATGTTTGTGAAGGATGTGCTGCCGGTTTTGGGCACACGATTGTAGATGATGAGCAAATCATCACTCTCAGCGTGCACTGGGGATTCACGAACTGTGTCATGATTCTGCCTCTGCTCCACCTCACGCAGCTCCAACCTGGCCATAGTGCGTTCTGAGAGAGAGAGAAAGAAAGAGAGAATATAATAGACTTGTCATACACACTGAGTTTAGTTCACAAATCAGTCAACACGTCACCAGTTCATGCAACTGAACTGCAATATTCACACGGTAAAAGCAGTATAAACACCAGTAGCTGTTGTTTCTACTGTAGTACTACATGATCAGTGTTGGTGTAATATTTTATCGTCACAGTAATTGTCTAGGTCAGCACAGTGGTGCAGCTGGTCGTGCTGCTACCTCACGACTCTAATGACCTCACAACTCTTCAATCCTAAGCTCAGGTTACTGCCTGAGTGGAGTTCACGGGTTCTCCCATATCAATGCGGGTTTCCTCTGGGTTCTCAGGTTTTCTCCCACCTCCCAAAAACATGCTGGTAGGTGGACTAGTGGCTCTAAATTGTTCCTAGGTGTGAAGGAGTGTACGAATGCATTTGTGATGCCCTGCGCAAAATCTACTGGAGAGCCTTCCCAGAAGAGTGGAGGTTATTATAACGGCATAGGGAGGACTAAATCTGGAATGGGTTGTTCAAAAAGCACATAACAGTGCGATGGTCAGGAGGCCACATTCTTTGGACAATAGTGTGTACAGTCAAGTGAAAAAATAAGTACACCCCATGGAAATCGTCGGCTTTTTTGAACTATTTGGAAACATCTGATCATCTCTGAAACGGTGCAAATGAATAAAGTTGATATACTTGAACAAAACCACAAATATTATGTGGAACAAAACCACAAAATTAGCTTTTGCAAATTAGCAATCATTTATTCAACAGAAATATCGATAGATTTGATATTCTTCTGTGGAAAAAGTAAGTACAACTTTAGCCTCAGAAGCTAGTATTGCCCCCTTTAGCAGAAATAACTGCTTGTAGGCGTTTTGCATAATTGTTTTTTGGATTGACGATTGTTCCATGTAATAGTTTTTCAGTCACAGGATGTTTGAGGGTTTTCTTGCATGTACTGCCTGTTTCAAATCCCCCATTGAAATGTTTCAAAAACATTTCAATGGGATTCAAATCTGGCCTTTGACTAGGTCATTCCACAACCCTCCATTTCTTCTTTTTGAGCCGTTCCTTGGTGGATTTGCTCATGTGCTTAGGATCATTATCCTGTTGAAAGGTCCACTTTCGGTTCAGCTTCAACTTTTGGACAGATGGCCTCACATTATTTTCAAACATTCTTTGATATGATGCAGAATTCATAGTTGTCCAGTCCCTGAGGCAGTGAAGCAATCCCAAACCATAACACTTCCACCACCGTGCTTCACAGTTGGTATGAGGTGCTTCTCCTGAAAACCTATCTTTGGTTAGTGCCAAACAAGTCTGCTGTTAATGTGACCAAACACCTCTGTCTTTGATTCGTCTGTCCGGAGCACATTATTCCAAAAGGCCTGGTCTTTGCCTGTATGCACATTGGCAAACTGCAGTCTTGCAAAGGCTTTTTCCTGGCACGCCTCCCGTGCAGGTCAAATATGTGCAATCTCTTTCTGATTGTAGAAGCATGCACTTTGACACCAACAGTCGGAAGACTTATTAGCAGGTCCTGTGATGACATTTTGGGGTTCTTGTAGACTTCTTTTTGCATCAGACGGTCTGTTCTCGGGCTGAATTTGCTGGGACGGTCAGTCCTGGACTAATTGGCAGTCGTTTGAAATCTGCACCACTTGTAGATGATTTTCCTTACAGTGGAATGATGTATTTCAGATTATTTGGAGATCTTTTAAAACCCTTGCCAGACTCATAGACATCCACAACCTTTTTTCTGAAGGCCTTACAGAACTCCTTTAGATCTTGGCATGATGACACCACACAGCTCAACAACAAATGGAACACCAGACACTAGATATGAGGGGTTTGAACAAGACAGGTTGCACTCCCTAAGCAGGTTCTAATCACCGACATCCAATCTTGAACACCTGATCCTAATTTTATGGATTTGAAGGTGTGATAAATTTAGGCGTGTACTTACTTTTTTCATGTGACTGATCTGTTTTTTTGGTTAATTTAAATTGTGAAAATTACTACAAAATGTCAGTCTTGTGTGTTATTCGATCGAGTGCATCATCTCCATTAGTAGGCACTGTTTCAAAGAGGATATATATAAAAAAAATAAAAAAAAAAGCCAACAATTTCCATTGGGTGTACTTTTTCCACATGACCATATATGTAGAAATTCTGGTTGTTAAGTGTATATGATCAACTGGGATCGGCTTTTGATTATTTAATACTGTCAGTTTATTAAACAGTGTTCAGCCACGTCTAAAAAGGACGCGTTTAAAATAGTAATTTTAGTAGTAACTTATAAAATTTTGACATTAAATAAGTGCCCACCAATTATAATATCCTCCAATGAGTTGGCTATAATGTCATCGAAACAGCCCCATGTATCTTGTACGTGCAGGTTAGCACTGACTGTGGAAAAAGGGTTGGGGTCCATCCATCCATTCATTTCCTGTACCGCTTATCCTACACAGGGTCGCATGGAGCCTGGAGCCTATCCCAGGGGACTCGGGGACACCCTGGATTGGGTGCCAACCCATAGCCACACACCCATTCACACTACAGACAATTTGGAAATGCCTACATCAGCCTACAACATGTGTCTCTGGACTGGGGGAGGAAACCAGAGTTACTGGAGGAAACCCCCAAAGCATGGGGAGAACACGTAAACTCCATGCACTAGGGGTGGACGGGAGGAATAGATCCCCCAGCCCTACACGTGCGAGGCAAATGTGCTAAGTGTAGCTGGTGAGAGTTCACTGGCTTGTTCAGTTAATGTCATGTTTTGCAGCAAATCTTTTACAGGGGTTCTGAGATGATGTGGGACAGAAGAAGAAGAAGAAGAAAACGAAAAGAAAAGGCAGAACTCGGAATAGGGTACAAATGGGAACATGGAGGAAACGGCTAAAAGTAAGAACACGAGTATTAGATAGTGAAAGAGAGTGTGAGAACACAGGCTATAAATCCGCAGAGGCTGCAGGTGTGTTAAAGATTTCCCCGAGGCATGTTCTCCCAGTGTTTTAAAGAAACCTTACTCAAAGAGCAGTGACAGGATGAAAAGCAACAGTAATGGAAAAAAGAACGGGAGGAAACCAAGCAGGAAAAGTGGAGATAGACCACAAGCCTCTGCAGTGGCAAACAACAGTGTTTTGCTTTATGGACTTCATCACTGGGCTAGAACAGGTTCTTTTGATGTTTACTATCGTTTAATCCCCAAAGTGCTTTATGCCTTTAAAACGCACAAATAAGTACAAAATCCCTCGACAGGTCCGGTGTGTTGTTGATGTTTCTATTTATGTTAATTTCTACTCGTCATATCATTTGCAGGAGTAAATGCAGCCGTCTCCAAAATAATGTCAGTTCTCTTTATTTCTCTCTCTCTCGCTTTCTCTCTCTCACACACACACACACACACACACCTTTATAACCAAAAAAAGGGAGACAAATTCTGACATGGTTCACTGATGATTAATCATGCCTAATTTTGTCTTTAACAGCATACTTAAATCAAGCCCAAATTAAGTATTCCCATTAAGGTTGCCCATTAAATCCTTTAAACATCGTTTCTCTCAAATTAATGGGCCCGATACAGCGTGATCACATTATTCCTGGGTTTAGTAGCTCACTGCTGCTTTTCCCAAGTGAATAAGGAAAGTGCATCTCTCATATTTTGAAACAGGCAGATTTTACTCTGAATGGGAAAGTTACTGTTGAAGCCATCTCTGCTCCTATCCAGACCTGGATTGGATTGTGCATCAGTTCTAAATGTCTACCAAGAGAATAAATGTAAAACGTACAGTACTGTGATCCTGATTTCTTCTGTTTTTGTGTATATCTCATACTAAATAGTTTTAGATCTTCAAACGAAATACAACATAAAACCAAGGCAACCTGAGTAAACACACAATACAGTTTGTATTTATTTTATTTTTTTTATTGAAGCAAAAAGACGTTATCCAACACTTATCACCAAGGCGAAAAAACGAATTGCTCCGTCAAACTTAAACTCTGGCTGTGCCGCCTTTAGCAGCGATAACTGCAACCAAACACTTCCGATAACTGGAGATCAGTCTTTCACTTACTTCTAGGACTCGAATTTACTCCTATGCTTTGGATCATTGTTTGCTACATGTCTTTATATGTGTGGATTTCTTGAGTTAATACCAAAGTCTTGTGAAAATTTCATGTGAATAGCCTCATTGGAAATACATTTACTGGAAAAAAAAACTGTTGAGGTGTTTAATACTTATTTCCCCCACTGCACTGATTTTTCTGGGACATTGAGGTACATGAGGCTTTGTTTTAATTAGAAAACCCCTTCTGAATGAAATGGAAAGTGCAGCTTTAGACCATTCTCAGCTGTAAAAATTTTTGGTGCATCCCTAATTTTAATGATACAATAAACAAGTAATCTACATCCAAGCCCTGGAGAAGCTAATAGCTGTGGAACTTCGGGCTCATCCATTCTGCGTAGGCACTCAATGCTCTTGCTCTCCAGTGAATGATATAAATCAGATCAATACACTTTGGGTCCTAAGAGAACATCCCCATCCAAGAGAAAACAAACAGCCTGTGAGCAGGTTTTAAAGGCTGCATGAGACCATTAGGATGCCCTAATGACAAGGACACAACAGAGTGCGCTTCTCAGAAGGGGAAATAACCCATCATTTTTACCAACACAGACATTACTGACATTATTTCTGAAAATCTGTTACCGTCAAGTGTTTCACTGCAGCTGCACGGAAACGTGCGAGTGCAGAAATTCTAAACTAAAGTCCATGTCCACATTAATCCGGATAGATCATTTTCATGTTTAAAGTGCTTTCCGTCTACACAGGTTAAGGGCCTTGCTCAAGGGCCCAGAAGTAGCAGCTTGGCAGTGCTGGGATTTGAACTCACAACCTTCTGAGCAGTAGTCAAACATCTGAACCACTGCGCTACCACTGTCCAGCATTTACTTCAGGCCCCACACCTTCCCAGTCCACCAGTCACATTTCTCCACCCAACAAACCAGTAACCTCCAAGTCCAAAGGCAAGGCAAGGAAATGCACCTCGAAGAGATAACCCAAGACTATAAAGTTGAGTGGAATGGGTCACATGACTAAAAATA
This sequence comes from Ictalurus furcatus, assembly GCF_023375685.1. Classification (NCBI taxonomy): domain Eukaryota; kingdom Metazoa; phylum Chordata; class Actinopteri; order Siluriformes; family Ictaluridae; genus Ictalurus; species Ictalurus furcatus. The sequence continues at coordinate 27,133,092 of NC_071265.1, read as the reverse complement.
CATCATTGTTTATGAACATCTCCGTTTTCTCAGTCCTCACTACAATGCAAAAACGGCGTTTTCGAATTTATCCACTAGGGAGAGCGCTTTCAAAAAGCTTGGTTTTTTTGCGGGACAAAAACGGCATCTCGGTGTGGACGGAAGGCCAAAAAACGTACAGAAAAAGTTGCGCTTTCAAATTTATCCGGATTAAAGTGAACGTAGCCTAAGTGGCGCAGGGAAAGTGTAAAAGTGTGTAGCAACCAATAAAAAAAAAAAGAGGAAGTGAGGCTTACTGCATTTCATTAGGATAAATATAACCCAACTTACAAATGTCATTCAACTATATTTCAGTACAGAACATTAGACCTGATAAGCATGAGGCAGGTGTCCTTTTCAGCCATTTCCTCTGCATAGCAAAAGCAGAGAAGCATCACATTAATGAGCACGCTTGAGCCAGGGTTTATTTGCTTTTGAACAATTTCCGTTTATCCTGCCAAACGCCAGGAATAGTTGTGACGAGAGCTGCAGTGATCAGTCATTTCTGTTAAGCTCAGAAGAGAAGCAATCTCACAGGAATCGATTTCCCAAACAAACCCAAAATGCACTGTGTGAATACAACAGTTCTTTATACAATGAAAATAAACACTTGGAGAACATCACTTCATACTTCAAAACATTGTCATTCAGCTACATGAGGCACTGGAATACAGCACTACACAGGCATGGCACCGGTATCTCAAGTGCAATTACGCTTACTCACACTAGCATCATTTTATCACCTGCGTCATCAAGTCACTCAACACACAATGCTGGTCGCTATCTTTAGTTTAGTGGCTAGTTGCCATGGTTGTACTGCTAGCACTAGGCTTTGTGCCACAAACAATCTATGAAAAGCCACAGGCTTTTTTTTTTTGTTTTTTTTTTTACACCAAAAGTTTTCCTGCTAAAAATGAAATACATCTTATCTACTTTTAATCAAGTGTGTTCCTGCTAACAAACTCGCTTACTTGCTTGTGAATTGCTGGCATGTGCGTCATGTCAGAATCACCAGAAAACATCCATTCATCACAACATGGCAAGTCTCAATGGCTGGTTCAGAAGCATCTGAGGCCCTGTTTACACCAGTGCGTTTTCGTTTTAAAAACACATAACTTTTGCTACGGTTACGCCTGTCGTCTACGCTACTCCGGCGCTTTCGACCCTCAAAAACGGAGACATTTTGAAATGCCGGAGACTCCGTTTTAGTTGGAAAACTCCGGGCTCACGTTTCAGTGTAAACAGACCAAAACGAAGACTTTTGAAAACGAAGGCGTGGCTTCGCACCACATCTGTCCCCTGATTGGGTCTTCTGGATCATTGCATATCCTTCCCTGATTCGTCAAGCCCCTGCCATATGACCATTAAGCTGCCTTGATCGTATACACAACACGGCGACTGAACTGCACGCTTTGCTGGCTTTGTTGTCATTCTTAGCGGCCATTGTGCAGTTAAAGTCTGTATTTTATAACACTGCAGCTGCCTACATGCGCAAGAGGCGAGCTATGATTAGAGCGATCGCCAACAAATCTCATTTCGAGCGGCGTAAGCCCTACATGGAACGCCGGTTTGCTGTGCCTGCCGGTGACTAGCGACCAACTTCCTGTTTACACTTGTATGTGCATGCCCAGCGTGCATGAATGGTCATGTGACATGCGTTTTCGGTCATGTAGTGCGGACGGAGATCGTTTCTGAGACACAGCGGAAACGCCAGTGTGGACGAGGATCGTTTTCATTTTAAAATGAAAACACACTAGTGTAAACAGGGCCTGAAACTAAAAAAAATTAAGACGCTTGACTCTAGCATGAACAATTCCTCACTCCCATCGCTAGCCACAGATCACTTCGTGACTCATTTACACAAAGTCAGCTCATCGCTCTCCCCACCCACTTTGTGACTAACAGTTGCTCTGCTTCTTGATGCTGTATATCAGCACTCATTGATCATTTCTTTTTTAAAGGATGCATCAGCGAATAATCCAACACTTTGAGAACAACAATGGATATCCTGCAATGGATATCCTGACACGGGCTCGGGAATACTTTGGTAAACCTCTGTCCGGTTTGTCGTGTTCTCCGGGCCAAAGAGGAAAAGGACCATCCGAGCTGTTATCAGCGTCAGATCCAAAAGCCAGCGTCTGTCATGGTATGTGGGCGTGTCGGTGCACATGGCATGGGTAACTTGCACATCTGTGAGGGCAACATTAATACAGAAAGATATGTACACATTTTGGAGCAACATGTCCTGCCATCCAGAGCAGGACAACGCCAAACCACATTCTGCCCGGATTACAAGCGCATGGTTGCGTAAGCAGAGTGTGGGTGCGAGCATGACCTGCCTACCGTCCTGACCTGTCTCTGCATTATGATGTGAAAAATAAGGCGATGAAAGCCCCGTACAGTTGTGCATCTGAAGAAATTCATAATAGATGAATGGGGGAAAATTTCACTTGCTAAACTTAACCAACTGGTGTCTTCAGTCCCCAAACGCTTAATACGTGTGGTAAACTGTCGACAGTCCCAAGTTTTCTGGAGTGTGTTGCAGTCATCAGATTTGAAATGAGTGTATATTTTCAAAAATAAATTAAATTCACAAAGTAAAACATGGAATAATTTGAATTAAGTTTTCAAATGACTTTTTTTTTTTTTTTTTGCATTTTCCATACTGTTCCAACTTTTTCAGAATTGGGGTTGTGTATACACGAGTGGGGACCCACAAATTAAAAAAAACAAACAAACAAAAAAGAACTAGTGTTATAAATCTTACAGCATTGCTCCATTAATCCCCTTCAAAGTCCTCTCTTTGTGATGTGATCCACACACCCAGTGTTTCTCCCGTTCCTGGAAACATTTCCTCTGTTAATCTTTTGTCATCACATCTAGAACCTCTTGTGTTTTTTTCTGGATTTCTTCCATGGTGGCGAAAATTTTCCTCTTCGGTCTCATTTTTAATTTCGGGAACAAAAAGAATTTGCAAGGAGCAAGACCTGGCGAATACGGTGGATGTGAACCGATAACCACATTGTTTCTGGTTAAAAACTCCTTGGCTGACAACGCAGTGTGTGCATGTGCACTGGGCACAACACTTCTCCGGACGTTTCCCCCCTGATTCTTTCCTGTCGACGCCTAAGCACTTAGGTGCGCATGCCTATGGAATTAAATTTGTATTGAGCATAACTTTTCAAGAAATTAACAAATATATACAGTGTAGGGCTGCAACAAATAATCAATAAAATCGAAAATAATCGATAATTAAAATAACCGACAATGAATTTCATTATGGATTAGCCGAGTCTGTGACGTCACTGTGGATAAGCCCCGTCAGTGATGTCACTTCACAACAGTGAAAAATGCATTTCTATGATTAAAACACATCTGAAAAACAGCGGAGGTCACAGAGTGAGCTGCTGCGGGAAAAGCGCACGATCCAGGTTGTCCAAAACATGAGAATGTTTTATATTAAGCGCTTCAAACAAACTCGTAAGTGTATTAACGTGGCTCGTCGCTGCAACAGATGCGTGTGCTGTTTAATGTGTTCCAGACGTGTTTTCTTCAGCCCAGACGTGACATTTTTTCGTTTATATCCGTATCTGTAACTGTTAGAAATTCATGACAGTATTTCCATCTTACATAAAGTCTCGTCCCGACAGCGAGCGAGTCTCCATTAAACTTCACTGAATGAGCGCGAGTCCACGCATGCGCGTCAATCAAACAGCACGCGATAGAAAGGAAGCGCAATAACTCTGACTAAAATATTCATTTTGATCCAATATGTTGTTTGATGCCATATTTAGCGATATTTAGACACTAAAGTAATTGTGTTTTTATGAGAGCAGTAACTGTAATGGGGTTAGAACATGTAAATGTATATAAATGTAAGAAGTGTCGTACATTTACAGAATAAAGTAACGTTACTGTGTTCGAATGAGTGAATGTGTGACGTGTTACTGCAGAACATTCAACCTCTTACCAGTTAACACTTAGTCTGTGCCAAGTAAGCACAAACTAAGTGTTAACTGCTTAATGCTATAAATAGCATTTTTAATATAGTGATTTAACCTCTGCTTTTTTTTTTATTTATCCTTTGCAGAGTGTATAGTATATCTCACAGATACATTTAATACCTTTTTCACAGCCTTCAATTTGTTCAGTGTTTGAAGGACAACATTGGGCAGAATGTGAAATAACGTGTTTTTTTTTTCTCTCCAATACAGAGAATAAAAATTGGCCTTTTAACCCAACTAACTGATTAATCGATTATCAACATATCGTTAGATGCTGCCCTAATACAATGAGAAAGAAGAAAAACACTCTGAAACTGAAAACAGTGGACTCAATAGCAAAAATTTCTTTGTTAACAGTTTTCTAAAATTTGATTTCTCTAATCATGGCTTATGAATGCGCTGCCAGAGTTTGCGTTTAAGATTTGGTTTACGCTCCACAAATTTACGCTTGCCATTCTGGCACAAATCTCACAGGTGGGCGGCCTTAACGGCGTTTTAATCTCATTGGCTTGTGAGATTTGGATCGACAGCTCGAGTGTCCAGCTGACTAGGTAGAGGATGACGTTGATGCCGCTTTAAAATTCGCGACACCCAGGTCTCTACTTCTTGGTCAGGGAGCTGTCAATGTTTTCTTCTCGCTCATAGTATGTTTTTGTTCGTTTACTGAAAGTCACAGTTAATACTTTTGGGACAAATTTCATTCTTTCACAGGGAGCATGGACCCTATCCCAGGGGACTCAGGGCACAAGGCGGGGGACACCCTGGACGGGGTGCCAACTCATCGCACGACACAATCGCACACACGCTCGTATAACCATGCACACACTACGGACAATTTTAGCGATGTCAATAATCCTACAACACATGTCTTTGGACTAGGGAAGGAAACTGCAGTACCCGGAGGAAACCCCCGAAGCACGGAGACTCCGTACAAACTCCGCAGAAACCGGGCGGAGGTGGGAACCAAACCCCGGAAGCATGGAGACTCCATACAAACAATGCACAAACAGGGCGGAGGTGGGAACCAAACCCCTGACCCCCAAAATATTAACAATTACAGAATTGTTAAAACCATAAAAACTGGTGTTATCTGTGAAAACGTTCATATTAGCCAAGCCCTACTCTAGATGGCGGTCTTCTGCTCTTTCTGAAGGAGGAAAAGGAGAAAACAATACAATACTAAACAAAAAAAAAGGACATCTCTAATTTTTGCTATAGAAACATAACCTAATAGAGTACGTCGAGGCCGTTTTAATGCTCAGGGGTGTAAACCATATGTGCAGTAATTTAACGAACACATGCATACGGTTATGCAAGCGGCAAAAAAAATATGAAGACGGCCCATCCCAATCATCTGTCTATCATTTTCCGCTTGTTCCCTCGCTCCCTCCCAATCCAGCAATTACCCCAAGCTCAGGCTGATGACACGCTCATCTGTCTTCTGCAGCGGTGCATAAAATAACCCACTTCAAATATTGATCAGACCTTAACAAGCCTCCATACATCAATCTCAGCCCCTCACACACTCAAAGCCGGCTTCTCCCTGAGGTGAGGGGATGGAGTCATGGCCTCGGTGGAGGCAAAGAAGAAAGACAGATGAAAGGAGATAGAGAAGGAGCGTGGGCGCGTGTTTATCCTGTGGAGGTGAACACAGACGGCTCAGGTTGCTCTCTTGGTGAAGGAATGACGCTTGTTCAGCTTTCCCACTGCAGGGAGACTCTCCCTCCTTCTGTCTCTGTCCATTTGTTTGTGTACTCCTGCCTGCTCCATTTTTCTACATCTTACTTAGTTTCACACTGCTTAGAGCAAAAAAAAAATAAATGCCCACTTCTCTAAATAAATCGCTGTTAGAATAGAGGAATTGTGTGGGTGTACTACTGTGTAAGCTTGCTTAATTAGCTGCTCTCTCTCTCTCTCTCTCTCTTTTTAAGATGCAAACTCATTTCCAGGTGATTAAGCCTTCAATGATGATATTGAGGAGACGAGGCCTAATTACGAGTGAAGTTTGTGTGCTTTGCCTTTAAGCACAGTCCTCTGGGAGTTAATTAGGCTAAAGGCTTAAGAGGGTTTCTCTATTGAATATGTAAAAAGGAAAGAGAGAGCCTCGCTCCAGATTCTGCATCACATCGCACAAATAACACAATGTCCAGAAATGCCATCATTCTGTTGGAAGGTAAAAGATGAAACTGTAGCTTGTGTTAAGCAAAATAGAACAATATATGCAGAGTGAATTCTTTGAGGCATGGACTTCACTAGTGAAAAACAATATTCTCCATATGCTGGGTCCAGCTTTCTCTGATAGCAGTTGACAGATCGGCTTTGCAGGATGGATCGACAAGGATTTCCTTGTCATGGACCAGTTTTTTTTTCCCATTTCCACCATAATTTTTCCACGGGATTGAGATCCTGACTGTTTGCTGGACAAGTCATCGAGTTGATCTGCCTTTCCTGAAGAAAAGCTTGAACACTCTTTGCTCTGTGGGAAGAAGCATTATCATCCTGAAAAATGATTTCAACATCACTAAACAGGGGCAGTGGCGGCTTGGCGGTTAAGGCTCTGGGTTACTGATCAGAAGGTTGCTGTTTCAAGCCCCAGCACTGCCAGGCTCTGGGTTACTGATCGGAAAGTCGGGGGTTCAAGACCCAGCACGGCTCTGGGTTACTGATTGGAAGGTCAGGGGTTCAAGCCCCAGCACTGCCAGGCTCTGGGTTACTGATCGGAAGGTCAGGGGTTCAAGCCCCAGCACTGCCAGGCTCTGGGTTACTGATCGGAAGGTCGGGGGTTCAAGTCTCAGCACTGCCAGGCTCTGGGTTACTGATCAGGAGGTCGGGGGATCAAGCCCCAGGATGGCTCTGGGTTACTGATCAGAAGGTTGGCGGTTCAAGCCCCAGCATGGCTCTGGGTTACTGATCAGAAGGTCGGGGGTTCAAGCCCCAGCATGGCTCAGGGTTACTGATCAGAAGGTCAGGGGTTCAAGCCCCAGCATGGCTCTGGGTTACTGATCAGAAGGTCGGGGGTTCAAGCCCCAGCACTGCCAGGCTCTGGGTTACTGATCAGAAGGTTGGGGGTTCAAGCCCACTGCCAAGCTGCCAATGTTGGACCTTTGAGCAACATCCAGAGGCGCTGTATCATGCCTGACCTTGCACTCTAACCCCAGCTTCCTGACATGATTGGGTATGCGAAGAAAAGAATTTCACTGTGCTGTAATGTATATATTGAGCAATAAAGACTCATTATCATTAAACCTATTTTCTATGTGGAAAAATGTCCAAAATGTCAACGTACACCTGTGCATTGACTGTTGAGGTCTCCCCTGGTCCTTTACCTGACATGCAACCCCATATCACAAACGAGTGGGAAAATTAGATTGTTTTCTTCAGGCAGTCATCTTAATATGTTTCAATAGAACGCCACTGGACAAAAGTTCCGATATTATCTCCTCGGCCAAAGCAGATTCATGATTCATCACTGATATCACTTTCATCCAATCATCCACACGCCATGATTGCTTCTCTTTAGCCCACTGTAACCTTGTTTTCTTCTGTTTAGGAGTTAGTGCAGGTTTTTGTTTTTCTTTTCTATGCATAAATCCCATTTCATTCAGCTGATTTCTTACAGTTCTGTCACAAACATTGACTCCTGTTTCCGTCCATTTGTTTTTCATTTGTTTTGTTGGGTGTTTTCTATTTTCAAGGCATATCGCTTTGAGTTTTCTATCCTTGATCTACCCATATGTTCTCCTTTTATAACCTTCCCCTTTTGTTTATACTCGCACCAGATTTTAGACACAGCTGACTGGGAACAACCGACATCTTTTGCAGTGTTGGATTTCCTTCTTGAAGGAGTTTTATAATCCTTTCCATAGTTTCAATTGACAACTCTCTTTTTGGGGCCATGTTTCCTTTCAAAAAGTCCAAGGTTAAGTTCTGTAAGGACTCTCTTAACTGCAGACTAATTTGAATTTTTTTTTTTTAGACATGCGCTTGTATTTGGTTTTAGAAATGCAAATTACCAGGTGAATCCTTAATTTTTTCCTCAACATTGAGTGATTCCATAATTCTTTCCTCCATTTGTGCTGGGAAAAAAAAGTCATTAATTAAAACTATTTAATTTAATTAATATTAAACAAAAATTGTTTTGTTCATATCTGTCATTTGTTTATTTCCTACAAAGTAAAAAAAATCCAGGTGAACATCCTCGAAGTGTGGTGATTCCATAATGTTTGCCAGGGGTTATATATATATATATATATGTAAGGAATAATCCACAGCTAGGTGCGTGTTACACGATTGTATGCATGACTTGGCGAACCACCCAATGCGAAGCAGTGTGCATTAAATTTGCATATTACACGCACACCTAGCCATGGATTATCCTGCTTATACCATTGACAAGTTAAAGAGCTCATTGATGTTTGCAGTGCAAAATGTGACTGAAACGATTCAAATAATGGTTCATTTATGTTAGTTATTTTATATACGGGTCGTTACGTCTAGAATTCGAATAAATAGTTATTTATTTATTTATTTGTTTGTTTGTTTGTTTTTAGAGAGAGAGAGAAAGCTTGCTGCACTATACTAATAATGAAGCGGAGTTTAAATACTGTACGCAACTGTAACTGTATGTTACTATGGTTACTATTGTTTACAGGCAGCACGTTAGCTTAGCACAGTGATTAAACTGACTGGAACTGCCTGTACATTATACGGTTGAACACACACCTTCCATTAGAATCGAGTATTCAGACAGACCATGGTATAATTACGTATATAGCTATCATCCTCCTATATCCTAGCTTGTCCTCTTCTAAGGACGTTTCTGAAGTAAAACATTGTGTTCGTGACCTCGAGTAAAAACGGTTTCGGCCAACATTTCCACTAGAACTTTTTTCCACTCAGATCTCACAGACAGTGTATTTCCAGTCTAGCTAGTGTGTTTATTTTCTCTGGTGTGTTTAGATGGTGTGTTAGAGGGAAAGTTTGGCTTGGTTTTGTTGCAGTGTTTCCATATGCTGTTTTCACTGTTGTGTATTGCACTTTATGTAATCTTGCGTACTGCTGTGTGTTGCACCATGCTCCTGGAGAAACAAAATTTTGTTCTGATGCACACTAGCTACAAAGCGGTATGACCAAAAACACCTGACGTGACGTGTTAAGTTTAAACATACACATTAAATGAAAACTATATATATATATATATATATATATATATATATATATATATATATATATATATATTTTATTACACACTGTAGCCAGTTGTTATTGACATCCTGTCAGCTCTCTTCCACCCTTTCCATCAATACAGAAAGGCCTTCACAGGACCACTGTAAATCATTCTCAACACAGCTGCTGACCGACCATTTTCATTCTACACTTTATGCCCAACTTGTTTCTCGACCCAGCAGAGGCACAAAAGTGTTTAAAAATGAATAGCTAAGAATCAGGATTGTAAAACACCTATACAATAGATATCAATCTACAGCGTATCTATCTTATGCTTCCACAACTGTATACGATAAAATCAACCAGTACAAAGTTTGCTGAAAGGATGTTCGGTGTGAATAAGAGTTCACTGTGTTGAGCACAAGACAGTGTTTATGATTATAACAGCATGGAAACATATGGTGTCCAGGTGACAAGTGAAGCAACGGTGAGACTGGAAATTGTTTTTGGGAAGTGCAAATCTTTAGGGTATCCATGCCAAACTATAACGGCAGAAGGTGTGTCACAAGTGGAGCAGTAGAAGAAGCATCAGTCTAAATCTGACAGGTCCTGGGGGTTGTGGGGGTGTGGGTATGGTGGGGGTAGAAAATCCTCAAAGGGATCACAGCTAATTGAACAGCAGCTAACACTTTTCTTCTCTTTCTGTCCATGTGTAGCTATCACCCCAGTTCAGTGGATATACAGTCAGTAGAGGATTCTTCATGAGTATGAGAGGATGAATCATACGATTATGAGACACACCACAACCGGAGCAGATGAATGAAGAAAATTGATTTTATCCTCAGTGTTCTAGATATTTATCATGAATCTTATGTGGGGTTTTTTTTTTTTTTTGGTTGCTAACAGAAGAAAACTGTCACTATCCAAACTGACTTGATGTAGAATACAATTCAACCAAAGCAGATGATAGTTACAGTACCTGTCAATCCCAAGGCCTGAGTCCCAGGAGCACTGCTGAAGACTAAATGGATTTAATTGGGTGTTGAGATAAAAAGAATGTGTGGAAGAAAACGCTACTGCTGTCAGAACGGACACTGTCTTCCCAATTTGGTCTTGCCAATTCCCACCCACTAAGCTAACGTCTCCCAGCTACGAGTCGGCAAGTATTGGACGAACACGTGCTATCTTCAAGACGTGCAAAGCCAACTGGTGCATCTTTTCAAACCGCTGCTCATGCTATGCTACACAGGGCAGATTAACACACCTACAACCACCTCAACCTGCCTAGAGCGAAATGCAGAATCTGGATTACTACATTCCATTTTTCATGGTTCTGCTGAGGCTCATTCCACCTCATGTGCATTCAATGAGAACACACTGGGAATGTTTCGAAGGCTTTACTTGGAATCACATCGTACCTTGGTGGGTTCGACAGTAGAATTTACGGTCAAGTTACAATGTTTTTTTGAAGAAGAAAAATCTAGAAAGAATAGTTCTAGTGTTTCAAATAATCCAGTCAGAGTCGATGATGTCGGGGATCGAGCCGCTTAAGCTGCGTGAGTTGAAGCTGAACAGTGAACGAACGGCGGCAAACTGAAGCGCTTTACTAACGGGTCAACGAACTCACCCAGACGCTTCCTGTACACACGAGATGAATCCGACATTTACACAACATAAACCTAACATTACAACTTGCGTCTGCACAGGATGACGCTAACGCACAAGTGAACTCAGACTTGGGTAAGGCGCTAGGTAGGACGGTAAGTCACGTGATGAATACGCGCTTTCCGTAGCAACGCGCTAAAACACGGACAACGAATAACTAAAGCATAAAGAATTCACAATATCGTATTACAGTAGTGTACGCACTGTAATAGTGTTATTTCAGGAGATCAGGTTTTCACAACAAGGGCAGTTTTCACATGTTTTTGTTGATACCTGTTTAAGTTCATGTATAAAATGTGTGAATATTTGGTTTAATTACTGCATTTTCTCATCAACTAAAATGCCAATGACTAGCTAGTATTCACTGCCATTTTAATCAGAGCCTTATGCCTCATTTACAGTAGCTTATTTACATATTCACATAGTTCTTATTCATCCCCTTCAGAACTTCAATAAATCCATGTTGTGTCAGATCATGTCATATGACCTCACATGACACGTTTGTTAAGATTTAGACTACAGCAGATGCACTGACATGGACATTATTCAAATCACACGTACACACATGCAACCATGTTACTAACTAATCATTTCAAATGTTTGTTCAGGATGAAGTGGTTTCCATTAGCAACCTATAACAAATGACATACCGTCCCAAAATGTTCAGCACAGTCTGAGTGAAAACTGTTCTACCCATGCCGTTATACGTGTGGTCTGGTAAAACACACTGGACGTTGCTGAGGCTGAATTCTAGCAAACAACCAACACAAAAGACTACAAACTGGGTTTGTTCGGTCTGTGACATACTTTTACACCTCAACTTTAAGAAACGACGCCTTCCTGCAAAGATCACGTTGGATACGTAGTCTAGCCAACGCAGCATGAAAACAGTCAGGCTGCTTACAGGTGTTGAAAACCTTGCTAGCTAAATGTGATTTATTCACTCAGTCATGCTTTGATCGAGTTGTTGGATAGTTGGACAGTTATTCGCTGCAGCAAAATGGACATAAGTCTAATCAATTCAGTCTGCCATCAGATACCGGCTGTCAAAACGGCACATGATGCACTGCAGTAGAGTCAGACTTTAAAATGCTATTACTTATGGTTGAAATTCAAAAGAGAAACATGTTTCAGTTCAGGAAAACTATATACAGTATAAAAGAAGATGTAATTTCCCCATGTCAATAGTTTACCTAGGTCACCATTCATATGATATCAGCACAGTATTTTTACCCGTAAGTTTGTACCCGTGTCTTATTGGACCACCAGTAAAAATGGCTGCTGTACTCAAAGCTTTCTAACTGCTCATCTTAAACAACAAGCAAACAAACAAACAAACAAACAAACAACAAAAAAAAAACCCTTATATACCCTATATTTTCCTTGCAAATCTTTAGCAATAAAATCTAGGTGCTAACTTTGGTTTGCTGCGTCTTAATAGTTAATCCTCTTAATCAGTCGGAGTTTCAGTAGTGCACAAAATCTTGCATCATTTTGGATTATATTTGCAAAAGCAGTATCTTAGCGAGATGCAATCTAATCGAAGCATAGAGCTGTTCAAAACGTTGACAGTAATACAAACTCCCACAGAGTGCCCAGGAATAATACAATACAAATGATATAATTACAGAAATACCTCGTACATAATTACGAAGAACAAAAAGCCTGAATTGAACATTGAGTATTCAGGTGTGCTAGAAACACTACTAACAAAGCAGTCATTTAAATCTGACAAAGAAAATCCATTTCATGTTTCACATGTAGCATTTGCAAATCACAGAGCCTGCATGCCGAAGCTTCTCCCTCCCTCTCCTGTGACACGCTAACAAAAACATGGCATGTAGAGTGTCACCCTTAATCAGAGTTCACTCCTCCCCCATAATTTAGTCAATTCCCACAACCAACCAGGGAGGGAAAAGAAGCATGTGAAGCCAGCCGACTGTATTTTCAAACTGCTGGTCACGCCACACCCTGATGTTGCATAACACACGCTTCCAGATGCGCATGATTGACTGGTGTCATTGTGATTGATGGGCCAATTTTTTGCTCTTTTGGGCTCCCGGCCACAAATGATAGAGTGAACACTTTCCCGTTGCGCTACTCAGGGGCCCAGTGTTCACTTTTTCGGCTACAGATTATGAACTGGTACTGCTGGACCTTCTTTTGTGGTATTGTGCTGACCTTTTCTTCTGGTGGCAAAAACTAATGTCGCTAGACAAACTAATGCACTTCTATCACAGCTGTAATTCAGTCTAGCCGGATATACACTGTACGATTTTCAAACATTGCACATCGTAAAAGAATTCTTTGGTCGTCAGCTGAGATCTGCAGTCTTAGAGCACATAATGCTCACTGGTGGGCGGTTTAGTACCATTGCAACACTGCCAAAGACAACCGATAACTGATGTTTATTATTAAAATCTTCACTGCTATGGAGCTTTCTAAAAGCCACCAAAATGAAGCACAGAATTGGAATGTGCAGAATTTACAGGATGGCTACAAATACAATATGGAGAGAGTGATGTAAGCAGACTGCAGTCCATCCATCCATTTTCTATACCACTTATCCTATACAGGGTCATGGGGAGCCTGGATCCTATCCCAGGGGACTCGAGGCACAAGGTGGGGGACACCCTGGACGGTGTGCCAACCCATTGCAGGGCACAATCACACAAACTTTCAATTTAGTGATGCCAATCAGCCTAGAACGCATGTGTTTGGACTGGGGGAGGAAACCGGAGAACCCAGAGGAAACCCCTGAAGCACAGGGAGAACATGCAAACTCTGCACACAAAGGATGAAGGCGGGAATCAAACCCTTAACCCCAGAGGTACAGGGCAAATGTGTTAACTACTAAGCCACTCGCAAAATACAGTCATTTTCTTTAATCGCAAGTCTATCATTAGAGGATTTTCAACATATTATCTGACACTGAGAACACATCAATGCAGTCTGTTAGAGAGTTCGACAAAGATTTCATTGGGATCATCTCATACCGTGTGAAAAGTAATAATCTTAAAATACTGCTGTGATTGCACAGTCTAGAATGGGCTTTAAGGAACTCTTTCTTTTTTTAGCATACCTTTCATACACTCAGGGTGACAGGTAAATGGTTTCCCATTGTCTGGTGGTCATAATATTGACTGATTTGCCCCCCAAAAAACAATTTTGTCTTAGGAACCACCAGCAGACCACCAGAGGACTGGGGAGTTCGTGAGTGTAAGAATAGCTCTGTGAGAAATGGAGTGGAGAGTCTGCAGTGCTTTAAATGCACCGAACAACAGCTTGTTGCGGAGAGATCCGCAGTCAGTGTAATTTATTTAGGGATTTACTGGAGACGCCAATAAAGTGTGAGGTTATGAAAGTATGATCCAGAGCTTCAGTATCTTTCAAAATGAGTCAAGGTTGTAATCGCATGGAGTAGAGCTAACAAAGCATGCTTTTCGTAGAATTTTCACGGTGGTATCCTTTTTTTCAGCTTTTAAGAAATTGTTCAGCCCATATCTTCACCAACTGAAACGGGCTACAAATCAGCTTTTTCAGAGATTGCCAACATAGTTCGGCCATTTTGTTCCTCGTACGTGTGGTTAAAGATTTTCATAGACAGCTATTAGAGAATCCATTTTTAAATCCATTTAATTTGCTAAGCTAGCTAGTTCAGCTAAAATCCAACAAACCTCTAAACACACCACATGAACACATGGTACTTAGGCTAAAATGTCTGAATGCTAATCCAAGGACTGGAGCTTTCAAAATTGGCAGACTGGTAAGCGAAGAGAGACACCTTCTTATCCTGACTGGTCGGATGTTGGTGGCCCATATCGGTTTATTCTGACCTCACAATTAAAGTAGAGCTGTTACTTCTTGGATTGGTAGCAAACTGGTACTATCAAGTGGCAGGAGTTATAAGCAACAATTTAATTATTGCAGTCTAAAAATAAACAATCTTGTGTTATTCCACATTGGTGGTACAATTTGTCATTTTCAATGGGGGGGGGGGGGGGACACTGAAATGGAAACGAAAAGATTGTGAAACTCTATACAGACAGTAACACAAGCTCAGGAACAATTTAGGACCCTGGAGCTGTGAGGCAGCAACACCACCCACAAGCCTGTGTGGGTTTCCTCTGTATTCCTCCCACCTCCCAAAACATGCCACTAGCCAGACTGTCTATGTTAAATTGTGAATGAGTGTGTGAATGTGGTGTGTGCATGGTGCCCTGCATTGGACTGGCAACAGTGTTCCCAGGACAGGCTACTGATCCACCCTGATCTTGACCAGGATAAAGTGGTCACTGAAGACGAATGAATGATTGACTACACACTGATTTATTTAAAACTTGTGTAAAAAACATATACGTATATAAAATCAATAAATAAAATACTGTCACTACAGCCATGGGTAATAGATGCATGTTGCATGTTGTTTTTATTCATATAAATCGGTAAACACAGTACATTCTAACACTTTTAGGCTTCCAGCATCAGAGAAACCACAATTCAATCAGCAAATCCGTGATCATTCCCAACTCGCTGGTTAAGAGCTTGTCAGCACTTCTTTGGTAAGACTTCTCTGGTGATAATGTGTCCCTTGTTCTTAAAAGTGTGTGCTTGTGCGTGCGAGTCATGTACTGATACTAACGACTCTTTATTCAATGAAATGCAAGCAGATTCATCACTGCTCTGTCACAGCTGTGGTAAAGGGTAAAGATCAGGGAGGAGGCTGGTCCCTTGCTCTGACACAGCACTGACATGCTCATCTGATGAGCCAATAATGCAGACTAGCAGCTCACATTCTCCTTGACTGAAGACTAAAATTTATCATGCATAATAGCCCAGCTGCCACTATAATGCACCGTTCTCCAACAAGGCCTCCCACATTCAGCTCGCTGAGACATGAGCTGGGACTATTTAACCAGCATGGTAAAATAACAATTGACTGACTGACGGTACATGCTTATGCATTTCTAAAACAGGATAAGTGTGATCTATTTCGTCTTTGCCAGAAAACTCCTCTCCTCAGACAGGAAAAAGCTTTCCAGAAGCGACACACTGTGACAGCATTTGGTGTTTTCAGAAGCTTTTAATGAGCATGGCTGGTTCCTGCTGATAGAAATTTCTCAAAATGACACTTAAGGAAAGAATATAGTATGAAAGCAAGCCGTGAAACTATAAAGGAGTCACAAACAAGAGAAAGGATCCTGGTTAAATCTGGTGTAGACCCAGTCTCAGCCTCAGCACACCGTCCACAATCTTCCTCCATCCGATCCACACTTGGCTCTCAATAAGCTTCAGAATTTTCAAGGGTGCAATCTGATTAGCTGTTTGGACTTCCATGCGTATATAGTTGCATGCTCTGGTTCATGATGGGAAAGCAAATTTTTGGACATTGAGACAGACAGAACATTTTGGAACAAAGTCACTAAATGATGACTAGTTCAAAGGAGACACTGTGGCATGTTTGCACATGCTGTAGATTACTCTTTGAGAGGTCTGTGATTGGTCAGTTTCAATGTCGGTAAACTGGCTTTTTCCTGTGAAATCAATTGTTTTTCTTTGTTGTATTTATAGACAAAAGGCACCAGACCTTCTAGCAATAGCTAAACGCCTGGCTTTACGCGGCTAGTCTAGGCCAAATTGTCTAAACTTCTGAAAAAGACAAGACAAGTCACACAGATCCTCATACAGATTCTTCTTGACCTGAATGCAATCCTTTCCCATTTTACGGTCTTGTATCACGTTTGAATGTCTTCCTCTGCCATGCCCTTAACTCAACCTTTCATGATCTATTCGTGAGCTGTCCCTTCCATAAAGCTTGATGGAGCAATTTAGCTTCATCCCCTTATTACGTATTATGATGTGATTGAAAACAGCGTATACTTCTTGATCACGGTCATAAAACAAAAGTCTGTTCGTCACAGAGGCCAGGTTCATAGTGTCTGAGCGCTTATGGCCCGCTGACTTCAAACGACTTCCCCGAACACCGGCGATAAACAACACAGACAACGAGCATAACGGCGCAGGACACTCATTCGAGATGATCAATGTCCTCCGAGTGTGATTTAGAGAGACAAACAAGACAGGTGACTGAAGGATGAGAGGCGTAGCATGAAGGGCACAAACGCATGGTGAAATGTTCTGAGCGGGTTTAAATAGAGCAAAAAACAACTCCGGGCACGGTGCCCAGGCACTGGAGAATGCTGAAAGGACTCCGGAGAGGAAAACGCAAGCGCAGACAGATCCATCAGATCAATCATTTGTGATTTTGTCCAATACATGCTCTTATGTAGCCATATATTTAAGATTAAGAATCTTTACAACCCAACTTGCCTTGATGTCCTGGCTTCAAGAAGCCAAATTGTTCCATTGATGTATAAAGAATAAAAAAAATAAAAAAGTTTTACTCATATCGCGGAGTTTCTTCCTCGTTTCATCATTTGCACAGCTAGAGAATTACCTCGTGATGTAGCCTCAAGACGAAAATAAGTTTCAAAAACAGACGCACTAATTAATGAGATGTAAGGCTTTCACATAAACTACAGTAGACTCTTTCTCTCCCACTGGTGGCTAAACGCCAGGTGCTTATTTATTCGTTCAACAAGAAAAGGCAGCTCTGGTTCTCCTTGGAAAGCTCGATATTTAGATAAACAAACAAACACGAAGGTTTTGGGTCTTCAGGCACAAAATACAAAAAGATTTCAGCACTCTGCTTGAAGCTTGAGAACATTTCTCTTGCAAATCATTTCTCGGGAGGAGTAAAATACTGACTACACAACAGAGACAAGCGCCACGTTCGTTTGAACTCGTCGCACATAAGCGTTTTTACAAGAGGCACTGGATACAAAACTGACCCGTCACTCAAACATCGATAGAACCTGAGCTTTGAGATCCATGCAGAGGGATCGTGAGGCAACTTCGAGAGAGGGTCTGTAAAGAGCTTGCAAGGACTTCTGCTTTTTTCCATTCATTCATCCATCCATCCATGCATCTATCCATGCATCTATCCATTCATGCATCCATCTATCCATCCATGCATCTATCCATTCATTCGAAGAGTAAGCAGGGAAGCATAGTGACACAGCAGGTAGCATTGCCACCTCACGGCTCCAGGATCCCTTGTCCGTGTGGGTTTCCTGAAGGTTCTCCGACATATCCACCACGATCCTGACCAGGAACAAGCAGTTACCAAGGAACGAACGAATAAATGAAGGAACATCTTAAGGATGCTTCCCATCAGTCGTGCGTTCCACTCTCTCACGGAAATCATCAGCTAACCTTCTCCATCATGATTTAAGTCTTTCAGGCTGGCTGGTACTTCGTTTTAGTTAAATTGGTATAGATGTAGCCTTTGAATTTTTCCCATGGCCTTTGTGTGTAATAATAAGCTGCGATTATGAGCTTGATTGTAGCCCTGTCAATGTCATTATTGTTAAATTGTAGCCCTGTCGTGTCTTAAATGCCATTCTTTGCATTTCAAATGCAATCACAAACATTTTTATTAACTAAATATTACACGTTTCATGTTTCTATTTAGGACTGCATGACATTTTTAGAATTTTATTATGTTTTATTATTTATTTATTTATTTATTTTTAAATCTGTGCTTAAGAAGGAAATTGAAATGAACACAGTTTGCCATATTCCGTGTTCATTTCTGAGCCGTGTGCACCAGTTCTGAGCATCAGGCCAAATAATGCTAATTTTTCATCTGTCATCATCACGCAACCGGGCTACAGAGCAGTCTGATGTCTTGCTTCAGCTTTCTTCCCCAGCTCTGGCAAATCCTCCCGTCCCAATTAGAGCTCACCCAGTGCATTTTAAATCGGCACTCTCACTGGCCTCGAGTTACTCAAATCTAGGAGGCAAAAGCTTCTCACAGCCTTGCCAACCCTTACCACGTTCTAACTCAAGCTCAGACAAGATTTCACTAATGCTTGTTCCCAATTAGGGAGTGTGACTTGTCCTGCTGCCTAGTAAAAGAAAACCTCTCTGCTTAATGAAATTACAGCTGTGAGGCAGTGGGTGAGAAAGTCTAGTAAAAGGGACTGAACCACATCATAGTCCGCTTCACAACTTTTACTAAGCAGACGCAGACCCATCAAAAGAGTTCAGGGTATTGAACAGAGTACTTGAAAAATACCAGATCAATGTATTACTGTTTCTCAGTTTCTGTAGCAGATCCTCTGTTTATCCAATCACATGCATTTACGTTACATTTTTTTGCTAAAGGTAGCTCACAGGACCAGAAACTAGCTACAGGGCTAAAGACATCAGTTCAGTTCACTCTGGCCTGATTAGCAAACTTACTACATGGCTTGTGTAATAAAATGCTGACAACAATGTTTAAAGATGATTGGATGGAGAAGTACGCGTTTATCACGTGTTAACACAGACGTGTCTCAATGGTGCTAGTCAAACGTGGTGACGTCAAGTACCAATATTTATAACAGCAATTATTTATAACCATATACTGATCATTAACAGTTGCTCATTAACATGTGACCACTATCACCATTCAGTCATGTTATTTCCTTATCCTGAGGTTTGTAAGAAAGGAATTTTATGCAATTGGGCCTTTACATTTTTTTGTTAAAGTCTAACAACATAGCTACTTTTGCTAAGTGCATTGGGATATTTAAAATGAATGTAACGAGCTACAATTTAGCTAGGCAAAATAAATTTGAAAAAAAATTACGGAGTTGCCGTAACAGCAGTCCAAAGGTAGTCTGTGGCAAAACCTGTCTGGCAACAGTGCAATGGTTATGAAGTCTGCTCAGCATAAAGCCCTCTAAAAGCCATTTTGCACCCCCCTAAAAGTGCAGAGTTCTAGAAAGACGTACACCAAGTTGATTTTAAGTGTGTTAACAACAGCATGCCCTAACCCTAACATAAGACATGACTCCAAACTAAATATCTTGCAAACTTAAAGATAAAAAAAAAAAAAATAAAAAAAAAATAAAAATGATTACAGAAGACTTGTACCTCAGGTACAAATGATTTAATTATACCCATAAAAGATTCTGTAGAGGTCATCAACGTGGTCTGGATGTGGACCCAGCAATGTATTTCACCAGACCAAAGCGAGCACTCAGAAAATACTGTAGCGGAACCGTAGCCTCATCACAGTATCCTATGAAAATACTGTCCATAGTCCAACAGTGAAAATCCTAGCTTGGAAGATCCTCTGTAGAAAATCCTGTGTTGCAGCTTGTCTAATTACAAGTATTTGTGTGAGTTATAGAGCTGAAGGCAGCTCATCAGGCCAGAGTGCGCTTGAGAGGTCAGAAGGGAAAGTTTTGTAAAAGTTTTGATGGAAAAATGAACGTTTAAATACAAATGGACAGAGATGATTACATTTATTCCCCCAGCAGGTACAGTCACATATCAAGAGCAGGTATAAGCAAAAATAATTATTATGAGATGGGGATCGGTCAAATTTCTGTGCAAGGTGGGCATCAGTGGGCTTTAAAAAAAAAATAAATAAATAAAATGCATGCACATATCTTTATTTCAGAGTCCTTGGCGCTAGTCGAAAGTGTTAATTCGGTAACATTTAGTGCAAAACAAAACCACGTCAAATTGTTATTTATAGCCAGAATCATCAATGGTTAACAACTGAATGTAATTTTTTGCTGCCATTCAGTCATGCTGCTTGTTTATCCAAAAATTTATGTGTAAAAAAAAAAAAAAAAAAGTGTTACTGAACCTTCACAAAACTGAGTTGAATACTATACAGTCTGTACAGGATTTCACGGTTTCTTTGTGATTGTTGCGGCCGAAACGCTTGATTTTGCGTCGGATTTTTTTTTTTACTAAATTTGTGTTTATGCTTTTTTTTCAGAAAACTGCCTCAGTTGGTGAAACTGCACATTGCACGTAATCGTTTTGCACGGTCTTTCACAGTGAGGTTTGTTGGTAAATGAGACCTTTTAGCTGTGCTCATTTTCGACGCACATGACTCGAAGAGGGCTTTTTGGCTGAATGCGCGTTTTGATGTCTTGATGCCCGAATCTGCGGAAAATCTGCAGTAATTTTGGAAAATTGAAAGCTCCTCAGAATTTTTGCGGAATTTGCTTGGTTTTGCGTTCGTTTCTGGAGGGACTGCCTATAGAGTAACTATACCATCAGAGCTTCCAAAACCGTTCATCAACAGGGAACCTGAGCTTCCCAAATGAATCAAAGCTTAAAAATAATGAAGCCTTGAAGCATCAAGAATCACTAAGAACGCTGTGGCCATGATTACTTATCACCAGGATTTCCATACACTTCATACCAAGCCAGGCTGTTGAAAAGTAGGAGTTTCCAGAGGAAAAGATTAAGAGACACTGTCCCCATCAACTACCCAGAGGGGGCTCAGATAAAGCGCCAGACGCCACACTGAAGACGCTGCCTTAAGGAGTCGAAATGCAGACGCTCCTGTCGCCTTGAGCAAAGAAAGTGAAAGATAGTGTTTTCATTTCGAGGCTGGTCTGAAAACTATAGACCTACTGGGATGCATCATAAGAGCTGCTTGCACGCATATCAAATCCTGCATGAAAGCCGACTCTTATTTCTCCTTGTTTTTGAGAAAGTCACTTACACAAAAAACATTTTCAGAAAGTCAGTTGCACAAAAAAAAAAAAAAAAACCCACAGTGAGCAGTAAAGTCAACAGTGCTTTAAATAAAAATAAATAAATAAATAAAAAGAGCTCTTTCCTCCTGTTGGGCTGAAAAAAGAAGATCCAATGAAAAGTATTGATTTCTCTGATCTCAGCCTTAAGGTTTAAGAGGCAGGTACTCTGGGCACAGCAATCCAATCCTGACAGGGGAAGAAAGAGCCTTCATGGCAACAGACTCGCTCACAATGTTGCTTTATGAGCTCAGGCACCATGCAGCATCGTTAGCGGAGGGGACTGTCATCATTCAGCAGTGAGCTGCCAGGAATAAAAGTCCCTTTCTTCGTTTTACGACTTGTGAACGAGTGCAAATCGTTTGTCAGCTTCTCATTCTGCATGGCTGCTGGTGTTCGGGGCAGTGGTGACACTCAAATTCTTCACAGCTGGTTGAATGTGGAAGAGAAAGGTCATATAACATGGAGAGAAGTTTTAAAACCACCACCACTATAACTCTAAGGACTCCATCAAAAAAAAATGTCAGGGTTTCTTTGATGATATAAGGCTGCAGTTTTCTCACTAATCTGTCAAATTATAGTCTTACATTTAATTACAGTAAAATTCCCATATCCTCTGTTTCAGGTACCTGGGCTTCACTAAACCATGGTTAAGTGTGATATTTACTATATGAGGAAATCTCCATTAGCTAGCACGCTTTTAAACATGTTTACGCAGACTGACCTTTTATGTCCACATTTTTACATTTTGATCCAACATGATGTTTGAAGAACGCCTAAGCACGGTCCATGTTGTTCTTCATGTTAATTAACATGGGGCGGCTGTGGATCAGGTGGTAGAGCGGGTCGTACAATAATCGTAGGGTTGGCGGTTCGATTCCCGGCCCACGTGACTCCACATACCGAAGTGTCCTTGGGCAAGACACTGAACCCCAAGTGACCGCCTTGCATGGCAGCTCTGCTACCACTGGTGTGTGTGTGTGTGTGAATGGGTGAATGAGACACTCACTTGTAAATTGTAAGTGTAAATCACTTTTGGATAAAAGCGCTATATAAGTGCAGATGATTTACATTAAAGCATGTTATAAGCAAAACACAATATTTTTGTCCAAAACCTTTTTTTTTTCTTTCGGACACCTTCCAGAATTCTGCAGCCACGACATCCAATGGTTTTTACCAGACTGCCAAACATCCCAAAAAAGGATATATGGAAATAATAGTCTTGGGTCCGAGTTCACGTTTGTCGAGTACGAGTTCAGACCTTAACCAATCAAGTCCGAGTCAACTGACAAAAAAAACCAATGGCAACATAAATGTAACAAAAATACCGTTATTACATTTTGCCCTTGCCATTTAATATTTTTTATTTCATGTCATCAGCACCTCAACTAGTTTCCTATAAAAAATGGTTTCAATAAAAAAAGGGATCTAGAGGTATATGTAGAACTTTTATATTACAAGTGTATGAAAATACAAATGGACCTGTTTTTTTTTGTTATTGTATCACACTATATTGTGTCCTCCAGTTCATTTAAATGATTTGATGCGTCTCCTCTACAGTTATATAGACTGAGAGAGAGTATAGAGTAGAGTTATATTTAGCAGCAGGTCATAACAACAAGCTTCATGCTGTATTACTGCATTTAATCTGTCTATGAATCACAACAAACTCATTTCTGAACACAGCTCTGTTCTTGTAACTTTTTTTTACATTTTAATTCCATTTAATTTCAAAATGAAAAAAAAAAAAATCCCTATCAGCAGGGTTTATGATATTTACTACATTAAGAAGTACATTTCACATTTTACATGAAATTAAAGAGCGGAATCACCGAATGCTAATGTTTATGGGTGGGCGATACGACTACAATCTTATTTCACGGTAACAATACGTTTATATACGGTATTCATGGAAACTGAATAAAGCAATTAAATGCAAAGTAAAATAGACTTCACTGTATGACACATACAGTGATTCTTATTAAACTTACTGAAGTTATTCAGTCAAATGAGTGAGTGAGTGATTTTCTCTTTGTCTTTTGTTTGATTAATATTAACGACACGGGCAGCAGCAGGTTTATAAGACTGCTCTCACTTTAAGACCTACTGCACACATCCAATATACTGTACTGACACACCTCCGATTCTTTCCCAACTGTTTACATTCACTTAAGACATAACCGCCTGTGTTTGTACGAATACTGGGCCAGACCTGCATTTTGACATGATGTGCGCGTATATATTTGACCGTCCAAGCGTAATAAGCCGCTAAAGAGAACTCGATTCGGTACTCGCACAATGAGGCGCACGTACGTGAAAGGCGCACACAGAAAGCCCCTGATCAGGCAGGGAGACATTCATTCATTTCTTGTTACCTTCATTTTATGCTATTTATTTTTTATCTTTCCTTTCATGTTACACATGTCCAAAACGTCTGGATCCGTGTCAAGTTCGAGTACAAGTTTACCCGAGTGCGTGACGAGATCAGACTCGAGTCCGGGATCGAGTACCCTAGCTCTAGGAAACAATGCACTGTAGAATGTCTAATGAGTCATTTTCTCTTTCTAAAACACCGTTCGTATGTCTTACTGTGCTACTCTAATCATTTTTAGCCATCCTCAGAAAAATTTTAGGTTTTAGAGACGCAGATAAATACCAAAAGTGCATTATATGGCCAAATGTTTGTGGACACCTAAACAGCACACCCATATGGGGTTCTTCCCCAAACTGTTACCACAAAGTATGAAGCACAGAGCTGTGTAGAATGGCTTTGTATGTTGCAGCATTACAGTTTCCCTTCATTGGAATTAAGCGGCCCGAGTCTGTTCCAGCATGATAAGATGGTTTGCCAAGTTTGGAGGAAGAACTCGAGTGAGTTGCACAGCGCCAGTGAACGCATTTGGTACAAACTGGAACGCCGACGGTGGTTAGCACGTTCGCCTCACACCTCCAGAGTTAGGGGTTCGATTCCCGCCGTGGCTGTTTATGCAGAGTTTGCATGTTCTCGCCGTGCTGCGGGGGTTTCCTCCGGGTACTCCGGTTTCCTCCCCCAGTCCAAAGACATGCACGGTAGGCTGACTGGCATGTCCAAAGTGTCCGTAGTGTATGAATGGGTGTGTGGTTGTGCCTTGCGATGGATTGGCACCCTGTCTAGGGTGTACCCCAACTTGTGCCCTATGATCCCTGGGATAGGCTCCAGGTTCCCCGTTCCAGGTAGGATAAGTGGTATAGAAAATGGATGGATGGAACGCCGACTCCACGCTAATGCACTTGGACATGATGGTCAGGTGTCCACATAATTTTTATCCATTTAGTGTATTACTACACCAATACAATTCCAATAAACACAGTTTTGAGGTCTTTACAAACCCAGTGCTTCACCTAATCCTACCTGGCTAATGCAAGCAAAAGCAGCAGATACCCACACAAACATGAACTCTCTCTCATATACACACACACACACACACACACACACACACACACACACACAGCTGAGTCAGGAAATCAAATATCCTCAGTGGACCTTTAAACTGCTGACAGCACACTCTTTCGCTACATATGTGTGGGGTAATATATTCATGTGTGATTAAGAGCCAGGGTATTAATCACTGCAAAGATTATTCATGAGACACTTCAAGTATAGAGCAGATAAATGACTGCACTCTAACCTGTTCTGTGCAACAGAGTTAGGCTAACAACACAGGATAATATGCGACAAGTACAACACTATAGCTCACATATTTATATGTTGGAGGATTTTTTTTTTCTTTTTTCAAAGTTTGTTAAGAAAAAAGGTTCCTGCTATAAATGTTTTACATCTTGGCTAAATAAAAAGGTTTGTAACATGACAGCACATGGTGAGTCTATCAAAGCTCATGGAAAAAACCCTACTGGTATGAAATGCAGCACAGCCTCCAACCTTGAGGGATCCCCATGGACAGGCTCTTACTTAAGAGACAAAAGAAAAGGCCATGGCAATCACTCACTTAACCCGCTAAAGCTCCAACCATAGCTCTGCCCAGCACTACTAATTCTGGCAAGTGTTATTAGTGTGTGCCACAAAGCACTGATGAAGAAACCCCATCGAATGGTGTGAGCTGAGGATTCCCATGGGAAATGAATGGCAAAATGCCTCCTGAACTGCTTCTGAAAAATTTATTGAGTCATGGAGTCAATAAACATACTGAATGTTTTGTTTGGCCAAAAACCTAACTGATGAGGCTAAAAAGTAGTAACTAATGTAACGTAATAACGTAGGGCGAGTTAGCTAGCTAGTGCACAAGTATATGATTATCATCCTCTTCTAAGTTTCTAATGCAGAACATCATGCTGTTTCTCCAGGATTTTGTGATCGCAGAAATGAACGCAAAAATCAAGGAAACGCCGCAATAATCGGAGGAGCTTGCGACTTTTCAAAAATTACTGCAGATTTTCCGCAGATTTGGGCCAAGACACGTGGTGACATCACAACGCACATTCGAGTCACGTGCGTCAACCATGAGTACAGCTAAAAGGTAACGTTTACCAACAAACACCACTGCGGAAGATCGTGCAAAACAATCTTGTGCATTTGCAATTTCGCCAATTCAAGCACTTTTCTGCAAAAAGATCTGCAGAAAAAACTAGAGTTTGCCGAAGCAAAATAAAGTATTTGTGGCCGCAACAATCACAAAAAAAAAAATAATAAAAATAAAACTCTGCGCAATCGAGCACGGACGGATTACGTTTGTGCACACACATACAAAAAAACCCAGCAAGTCGCTAGACAAATTTCATTTTTCTACTAAATGTGATGTTCAGTCTTTCCATTTCACATAATATATATATACATACATACACACACACACACACACACACACACACATATTAGGGCTGCAACACTGGCCGATTATTTTTTAGATTAATCGGATGGGGCGGGGCAAACTTTCAGTGCCTTTTTTTTGGGTTTATTTAAAATAAAGTCCACAAACTGAGTGTTACAAAAACTGCTCTAAAGTGACGGTTTGGAATTAGCAACAGAGCCTTGTGATGGGATGCGTAATAAATTAGTTCCACACACAAAAGCGTTTTAAGGACAAAAACCTGACAAATATCTTGAAACAAAACATCTGAACAATGTCCTGAGGTGTGGTAACTGTGGTATAAGCGGAATAATCGACTCCGGTCCGTTGAATTATCAGAAAATAATGCACACCTGAGGTGTAACTGCATTACCACTTCGGGGTGTGTATTATTTTCTCATAATTCAATGGACCCGAGTCAGTTATTCCTTACATATACAGTATAATAAATGTTGCATCTGGCTAGATTCTTCAAAAGACTCTTCACAAAACCGTTTTGCGTTAGTAGGAGAGTTAAACGGCAGCATCGTGCTGAACTTTGATGAATTTTGCTTTGATGAATATTGTCTGCAAGCCACGTACGCTAATCAAACCGGTCAAAGCTGTTACACCGTCAGAGAGATCACACCTCGGCTGATGTGTGTGGTGCAGTAGGCACGGGGATTTGAAAACCTTTGCAAATGGTTCCAACATCAAGGTGTGTCGCACTACTGTGAAGTGAAGTAAGTCGAAATATACCTACACGCCAAATGAAAACTTTTTTTGTTTTATCAAATTCAGAAGGAGGTTACACTTGTTGACCTGGTTTTCGAAGCTACATGTCCGCTGGGCAACGACAAATACAAAGCTAAGCGCCCAGATACGAAAGCTGCTTGTGATTGCACAGAAGCCCAGGCTACTGATTTGTTCACTTCAGGGGAGTGTTCACACAATGTACAACAATATATACAGCTGTTTGAAAGACGTGAAAAAACAACCAAACCTTTCAATTCAAGACAACACAATATGATGCAACACAATTCAACACTACACTATGCTTCATATGTGGTACTGAAATCTCTACTTCTGCTTGAAATAAAAACATCTACCTGAATCAATCAGTACGTTTACATGGACAACAATAATCTGATATTAACCCCGATTAAGACGATACTCTGATTAAGAAACTAGCATGTAAACAGCGATTATTGATGACCTTAATCCGACTAAAGTCATACTCGAAGTAAACACAAATGGAATTAAGACATGTAGAGTACTCCTGTTTTAGTCTCATTATGGAAGTGTATTACAGACATCTACACACCTTAATCACACTATTAACGTCGTGTGAGTTTTCACCGCATTTTGCGACAGGACACGTACACACACGGCAGCGCTCAACCGTTTGACGGCAAACAAGAGAGCACGGCTGCCTCCCAAACCGCGTACTTGCCTACTATATAGTAGGAGAAATACATGTATATAGTAGGTAATATACAGTAGGTACGTATGCAGTTTTGTACGCAGCCCACGGCTTCAAGCAGTCCTCTATTTGCGTGTACAGCACGACAAATAATTAACCGCACTCGAAGCTTTCATAAGATGAAAACACCCAAAACTGTATACGGTACCATAACGAAGACGAACTGTATGTCGATACGTGAAATTCTGGAGGGAACGTCGGACGGCGTGGTGCGGGGATGTAATGACGTGTGCCGTTAATCGATCTATGTTCTATAAACGTAAAACGGGAACATGAAAGGAATATTCTAAAAGCGATTCATGTAAACACCTTAATCACAATATTGTCTTATTCAGAATAAGGTCAATATTTAGATTACTGCTGTCCGTGTAAACGTAGTCATTAAAACATACTAGTGAGAAAAAGAGACAAAAAAGAGACCAAAAAAAGGATACATTACATGTATGGTACATTACAGTGAGCTCCTCTACTTGCTGATGACTCCACTTGAATCTCACTCTTAATGGATAATTAAAGCGGGTGGTTGAATAAAGTTTTTTAGAATCTAGACGTCACACAGTGGGTGCTTCTCACAGTAAGAATAACACTCACCTAAGCAAGCAATTAAATGAATATATTCCTGGCACTAATGCGATTAGTTAATGAACTGAACACATTTATAGAGACGGTTATGGTGATCTGCTTTGGCTAACCGTTCAGTTTGCTTTTGCAGCATTAATGAGCAATTTTCACGTGGCTGTTACCGAGCCCGAAACATTACTGACCCCGGTCTGGATGTACAATAAACCCAAAGACAGCACTGAAACACTGATAAAATTAAGGGTTCACTTTTATATTATCAGACGGCAAAATATTCAGACGCATCAAATTATAGAGCCAGATAACCTCCATTGTTGGAAATACCTTTCATTAAAACTGAATTCATACGCGATGCATCAAATGGTTTCTGAGCAAGGACGTGCAAAGCGAAATTAAGCCGGACACGAAATCTCATAACGCACCAAATCTGATTATACAGCGAACGTCCCATCGTGTTATTACAGCTTCACTCACAGTGCTTTAGACAGGCCAACTAGGGTTGTGAGATATAATGTTCTATGATGTTTATATTACACTGCCGTTTTTTCATCCCAACGGTCTTCTTTTTTTTTTTTCGATCTTAACAGCCTATACAAGGACAACTACGAGAGCTAACTGCTCAATTCTATACACATGAACAAACATGACCATGATCTGATCGAAGTATCATCACACTGAATAAAGACGTCATTAACCCAGCAATATCCTTACTGTATATGCTACTGAGAAGTATTTCAAATTCACAAAAAATACATTTTCCTCAAATAATCTATTGTTTTTTTTAAGCCGAAGCTACCAGCTACACTGATCAGCCATAACATTAAAACCACTGATCTCATTTCACTGGCACCTGTCAAGGGGTGGGATATATTAGGCAGCAAGTGAACAGTTAGTTCTCGAAGTTTATGTGTTGGAAGCAGGCAAAAAGGGCAGGCGTAAGGATCTGAGCAACAAGGGACAAATTGTGATGGCTAGACAACTAGGTTAGAGCATCTCAAAGCAGGTCTGTTGGTTGTTCCTGGGATGTAGTGGTTAGTACCTACTAAAAGTGGTCCAAGAAGGACAACCGTGTGCTCTGCAAAAATTGTTCAGGAATGATTTGAGGAACATGACAAAGAGTTCAAGGTGTTGACTCGGCCTCCAAATTCCCCAGCTCTCAATCCGATCGAGCATCTGTGGGATGTACTGAACAAACGAGTGCGATCCATGGAGGCCCCACCTCACAATTTACAGTACTTAAACAATCTGCTGTTAACGTCTTGGTGCCAGATCCCACAGCACACCTATAGAGGTCTCGTGGAGTCCATGCCTCGACGGGTCAGCGCTGTTTTTGCGGCACAAGGAGGACCTACACTATATTAAGCAGGTGGTTTTAATGGTATGGCTGAAAGGTGTAAATTTTCCATTCTGCCTGAAAATCTGACACTGTTTTTCATCAGCTAACATTTTTCTTGTTAAAAAAAACTAAATAATTCAGCATCAACAATAAATAAATAAATAACTAAATAAATAAATAAAAACACCTAAAGTTTCTTATAATCAAGGTAGTCAATTTCCTCAACTAATCCATGCAGCCACTAAAACAACAGAACTGCACATCTTGCCTTCCTCAGGCTAAAAGGGCCAAGGGACTCATCTTTGAGATGCGTAATTGAGAGATCAATGGAGGGTGAAGGATAAAAAAAAGCACGTCAATGGCAGGAACGTACGCATGATTTCTCCGGCCAGCAGGCTGTAGACTCCTCTGGGCCTAATTAAAGCAGTGGCATTTAGCGGCAGCCTACATTCACCCTGCTGTCTTCCTCTAGGTGCTTAATGAACTGCAAGCACATCTCTCTCAGCAAGACAGTCAGATAAAAACATATAACTCTAAATCATACAGCGATGGCCTTGCTAACACACATTTTTCTTCCTCACTGAATGAAGTCTGACGCTATGTGTCTGGAAATGTTTTCGGTCACCCAGGCCATTCTGAATGTCAAGCAGTCAAGACCGACCGGGGATTGAGTGACGTCTACTGTATTAAGTGTCATGTACTTAAATGTTATTATTAATTTATTATTATTAATGCACTCTCTTTAGGCGTAATGTTGATGGCTGATGTTGAGAGCTTTCCGAAAAAACATTTTATTATACTAGACTAATCGGTGCTGGACGCACATGAATTCACAACAAAGTCGGAATTACGAGTGGGAAACTCGATTTTCTTTGAGCTACAAGTTTCCGAGACGGGGGGTGTGTCAGTAGGAAAACATGGTGGAATCATTGGATGCAGCATCTATGGTAAATTTGTTGATTTCAGTTATTATGTGTTTGGTATATTCAAGTTTTTGTCAGGCTTTTTTTTTTATTCACAATAAAACAATAATACAATTACTATATAATAGTTTGTACATATTATATAGCATTGTACAATTACTATATAATATGTAAGAAAGTTTACAGTGGCTTCATGAATTGATTAAAAACATTTAAAAAAAAACAAATGCTGTTCATTTTCTAGAAGTAGAGTTAAAAATCTTTGCTGTGTTCTTCTTGCAGTTAATTAAGAGAAGGTACACCACCATCTTGCGCCGACCAAAGTGACTTGAATGCACCTGATGTCATAATTACGACTTGTAACTATGAACTTCCCAGAAGGACTTGAATGCACAGTATGCATACAGTATATACACCCAGGACACTTTAACAGGAACACCTGTATACCTGCTTGCTCATGCAATTATCCAATCAGGTAATCATGTGGTAGCAGCGCAACGCTTACAATCGTGCAGATACAGGTCAAGAGCTCCAGTTAATGTTCACATCATACGTCCGGGGGGGGGGGGGGGGGGTGATTTTGATCTCAGTGACTGTGGCACGGTTGTTGGTGATAAACAGGCCGGTTTGAGTATTTCAGAAACTGAAATACTCACCTCTTGGGACACACGGTCACTAAAGTTTACACAGAACGGTACGAAAAAAAACAACTGGCAGATATGCCTTGTTCATGGGAGGTCAGAAGACGTTGGCCCGACTGGAGAGAGTGTAACTCAAATAACCACCTTTTACAATACTTCAACACACAATAGACTACAGTGAGCACACTGCACACCTGGACGTCATGTGATATCAGAAACTCAGACTGTGGGTGGAACTGGTTATATAGAAATTGGGGAAATTACGGTAAATCATTTTAAAGCTATTTTCCTGGGATATTATTATTACTGGTTATTGGAGGCTTGTACTTGAGACCAAAGTGACTTTCTCCATTGCCCCTGGTAATCACACGGCACAGCAAAGCAAACAGCAAGCAGACTGATGTAGAGGTGAAGAGACTGACACACTATAAGTCCTAGAGTGGGTGTTTGATCCTGTCTGTCTGGGCAGTTGTGCACCTCCTCCAGCACTATTCTCATACAGAGCGCTGTACTCCACTCACACTCTCCAAAGACTCCAGGGTAGAGGGTAAGCACTGCAGGAAGCACTACTGCACTGCAGCATGCCGGGTCTTGACAAAGATTAAATGGCTTTCCTGGACCCAGGGTTCTTAAAGTCCCACCATGAAGGATGGTGCTACTTCATTTTAGAGTTCTCCTTGCTCCAGCAGGGTCGCAATTCATCATCAGTTAATTATTAAGTCAAATCAGGAGTGCTTTAACTTTACAGAACTGTAGTCCTACAGAGGCACACATACCGTTTATGTTTAATCCCATTTAAGTATCCCTTTTCTGCACAGAAAAAGAGCAACATGCTTGAAAACATGATGTCACAGCCAGCTGGCAAGTAAAACAAGGCATGCAAATCTGTTTACAGAGTCAATGATTGGTCGAGTAATCAATCCGGTGAAATCGCAAAGGCCGGATACATCTTGTGATCAATGTGCAAGCTGCTCTACTGTAATGGCTCATTTGAGAGCACTCGCTCTCGACGCAGAAGGAAGAAAATTCAAAGGAAATCTAATCTGAACTATAAAAACAAGCTAGTAGCCCGGAGACACACAAAAAAAGAAATCCCATTTTGATGAAACTATAAAAACCATTAGTGGATTTAATCTTAAATGAAACCAAAGTTCTATAAACCTTGTACTTTGAACCTAGTTGCCTTAACCAGGTCACTGGTGGGCGTGGGGGGGGGGGGGGGGGGGCGGGGGGATTCTGTGCCTCAAGCACAAAGCACGTTGCTTAAAACACTTCAAAATCATAATGACAGCAATCTCCTACTCTCAGAAACAATAGTAAAGTCCAAGTCAGTCTTTCCGAGAGGGTTGACGTGAACAGAATGCAATACCAAAAAATATATATAAGAAATAAAAAAATATCACAATGGCTGTGAAACAAATAGAATAATAAGCCAAGTGAGCAGCAAGTTAATACGCATATGACTGTTGCTTTAGCTCTGGTTCTTCTTTATTTGGACTGAAACATGGACTGAAGCTGGGATGCAACGACGACAGCACAAACTAGAATAGGAACCACGGGCAGAAGCAAAGACGCACAAACGCAATCAACAAAACACACAGTAGTGGAGCATTAAAACCATTTCAGCAATGAATTTACACAACGCTAACATCCAACAACCTATAAACCAAAGTAAACATCATAACCCCCCTCAATCAGTATTTCATATTCAGCCAAATTAACATAAGGTCAATGTGGTTCCCTGCAGGAGATCTTCCAGCCAGGCT
This sequence comes from Ictalurus furcatus, assembly GCF_023375685.1. Taxonomy (NCBI): domain Eukaryota; kingdom Metazoa; phylum Chordata; class Actinopteri; order Siluriformes; family Ictaluridae; genus Ictalurus; species Ictalurus furcatus. The sequence continues at coordinate 27,100,081 of NC_071265.1, read as the reverse complement.
AAGCACCACTGTCTCAATTGGAGAGTATATTTTGACATAAAATAGCATGGTGGTTCCAGGGTGTATTCCTGCCACGAGTCCAGTATTCCTGGTATAGGCTCCGAATCCATGATGGTGATCATGATCATCATCATCATCATCATCACCATTTTTTCTCATGCGCTTCAGTCCACTCAGAATAATGAACTCCCTGCTGGACACTTCAAAAGAAGATCCTCCCACCTTAGCCATTTTTAACAGTCGTTCCAAACTGACATGATGAAAAGCATTTCAAAATGGACGCTTCGCTCCTGAGATTCTCTGCAGTTTTTATTCTGAATGAAAAACATGCCCAAGGCAACAGCATACCTGCCTATAAATGCAGGAGTAGTCCATATACGAAACATAAAACCTACATTTAGTAATATTACAAAGACACTTAAATTGTATAAAAACAGCTGAAATTAGTGCTGTGGCAAATAAACTCTGACGTAGGGCTCGTGTTTTGGGGAATTTCTTCAGGTAACAGCTCATCGTTCAAGCACTTGTATTCGTTTGCCTTGGTAAATTTACAAAATCGAACTGAGCGGGGAAGTTTTTGTTGCTTACTGCGTCTGCCCATCTTTTTTTGTTTGCTTAAGCAGCACACTGGTTTCATACATGTTTAAATGGGGCGGCTGTGGCTCAGGTGGTAGAGCGGGTTGTACACTAATCATAGGGTTGGTGGTTCAATTCCTACAGCTAAAAGGTCTCATTCACCAATAAACATCACTGTGAAAGACCGAGCAAAACAACTTCTTGCAATTTCACCAATTCAAGGAGTTTTTCACAAAAGCAAGCACAAAAAAGCATTTTTGGCCGCAACAATCACAAAAAACTCCGGTACGGACCGTATAACGCACTTTGACGCCTCAACTTTAAGAAACAAAATATCCAGTATTTCACAAAACTAACGTGATAATGTGTTTTACTTTACAACCTTGCCTTGGTGGCCGCCTGCAAAGATCATGTTGTGTATGGATCCAGTTTAACAAAGTGGTGGTCAAGTCAAGTTCTTTGTTTATCACATACAGAGAGTTATACAGTGTATAACTATGCAGTGACATTCTTCACCTCTTGCAAGTTCCCAAAACCGTGCAAGCATTATATTACAAAGAGGAAAGACACATAAGACAAAGTGCACAACAGTGCAAGACAATGCAGTGCAGGGAAAAACACCACATCTTAGTACAGAATGCACACTGCAATATACAAGTGATGTGTGCTAGACACTAGGGATGTCACGAGAACCAATACTTCAGTAGTATTTGTTTTTCTGCAGTAACGTATGTTCCGTTAGTAACGTAGCTACCGGGGTTGCAATTCTTCAATTCTTCCAGAACTGAAGGGGGCAGCAAATACGCGTAAGTGTTCTAGTCGGTCCACAAGTGGTGAAGAAGAAGAGGAACGCCTACAAGCACACGGGATAAACTACAGAAGATTAGCTTAGCTTAACAAGTTTAGTTCCGCCCCGACTCGTTGAGAGGAAAAGAGAGGAAAGGTAGCAGCGGTTTCCGGTGTGCAGCCGATGCTATCGTTCATTTCAAACAAAGCGAGGAAACACCTGGAATTTGGCGAAGCACCTGAAAGACGGTCCTATATTATGTTTGTTTGAGGCAGCTGGCATTGTGGCCGTGAAACCAGCTAACGTTATGCTCCATGTAATGTTAGCGATAGCCTGTTATTCGTTAACGACGCTGACGCATTGCGATGTTATAAACTACCTCTGAATGGGCCACCATGCATCACCATTCAGCCCGTGTCCTGTCAGATACATGTAGCCCCATGTCACTAATAATTATTCACATGTTCATGCTTTTAATAAATCGTTTTGGCCTGCCACCATATCACTGAATTTAAACTAATGCTTGCATTCAGAGTATAAGGGGGGTGGGGGTGGGGGGGGGTGTGTGTGTGTGTGTGTGTGTGTGTGTGTGTGTGTGTGTGTGTGTGTGTGTGTGCGTGTGCGTGTGCGTGCGCATGCATTTAGGAGTGCACCTTAGCACTGTTTTATTAGTCATTGTCAGAGAGTGTTTGATAACAGAAGTCTCTCTCTCTCACACTCAGTATCAGCCAGAGGAGGATGTCCTCCAGGAGTTTTTAATTTTATTAAAAAAATATATTTTTATTTTAAACCACACCGTGGTATCGACTTTGGTATCAAGTATCGTGTACTTTTGGTGGTATCGGTACCGATTACTAGATATTTGGTATCGTGACATCCCTACTATACACATTATGTCTATGAATGTCCTGATTTGGCATGTGTGTGTGTGTGTGTGTGTGTGTGTGTGTGTGTGTGTGTGCGTGCTTTTGGAATGAATGATATGTTAGAACAGTCCAGCTCCTCATGGGTGCAGCTGGGTGTGTGTGTGTGTGCGTGAGTGTGTGTCCATGAAATGGAGATAAAAATAAATGATGCCTGATTGGAGGTTCCATTCAGAGCCCTAATCGCGTGTGGGAAGTAGCTCCTCCTGAAAGTTGCGTGTTGGTTCTCATGCTGCGGTAGAGTCTACCTGAGCACAGTAGTGAGAACAGATTGTGGTTTGGATGACCAGAGTCCTTGGTTGTCCTCTTAGCCTTCTCTCTGCATTCCCAGATGTAGATGTCCTGCAGGTCTGGCAGATGTTCACCGGTGGCATGCTCGGATAATCACACCAACCTTATGGTACAACATCCAGTCTGTTTAAAAGAGGTCTCAAACCTTGCCAAGTGTGTTTTCCTCACACAGTGAGTGTCAGGCTTTGATCCAGTTGTTGCAAAGATACAGACATGAGCCTAATCAATTCGTTTTGTAACCAGACACCGGCTGTGAAAACATCTCTGATGCGTGAATGAAATCCATCAATTCGATTTTCTCACTTTGCACTTTTAGAGAGAAGTGAACCTTACTTCTAGTTCAGATACATGCACAAGGGAAACATTTCTGTACTGTAATTTTCCAATCTGTATGTAGCAGAAAATATCAAAATTTCATCATGTGAAGGATTTTGCCAGGCTGCCAAACAATATCCCAACTATCAAAAAAGCCAATCAATGGCATCTTGGCACATCGATAATACTGACGTGTGAGTCATTCAGTAACTAGCACAGTTCCTTTATCACAGAGCTATTTCAGTCCCGCAAACCCATGCAGCATCCAACATGGCCATCACAAGGGCTGCTGATTATGCAAACAAACAGTGGGTTAGCAATAGCTGAAGGAGAATTTATTTTCACAATGTCAGAATGAATGAGCCCAAAGTCCTTCCTCAAGATAACACCAACATTTACACACCAAAGTTCTGCAGAAAGTCTGGAGTTGGATTCGGACCTGTTAAACCTTTTCGCCTTTCCAACTAGTTTGAAAAACAAAAGACAAAAACGAAATGAACTGTACACTGAGCTTCCATAAAGAAATCGTGAACGGTTCATTAATTTGTAAGCCACAGTGCACAAAAAAAATGAAAAGAAAGAAAATCCATGTCTTCAAAAATTACAGCTATGCTTCATAATTGTGTTCAGCTTCAACGATTTTCTTTTGTCTCCTCAGCCAATTTGATTTAAGCTTGTGAATTTATGCAGGAGGGGGAATTTCAGTTGCTCTGCTCGGTCTTCGTATGTTTCTGTGATATCACTGTCTGAGCCGGCTTTGGAACCACACCTCAACTCACCTGATGTAAGGTGCGTCAGTCTCTTTACCGCCAACTCTCCATCCCTGCATGTGTTTATCATGTGCTTCATTATGTTGCACGCTCTCTCTCTCTCGCTCGCTCTCTCTTTCTCTGATTTTCAGTATTTTGCATGTTGCTCAAAAAAGGTGACCAAGAAATTCTATAATCTGTAAGGATACATATGTGCCTACAAAGATCATAACAGCTACCTAATATTGGGGGGAGAAACAGTTAGCATGCACCTAAAACCCAATAATGTTCCAATCAGGCATGTATAAAATGTAATAACTGCTAATAACTTAACTGCGTACAATATGACAACATTGAGGCTCCATTACAGTGGGGCTTTACACGTGTGCATGGCCATAACAGGATGGTTCTGATTTACAGTATGTATTTGGACACTGAAACAATTTTTGCCTCTGTACACCACTCCAATGGATTTGAAATGAAGCAGTCAAGATGTGATTGATGTGTAGACCTTCAAGGGGTTTAACAAAAATATTGCATTAACTGTTTAAGAATTATAGCCTTTTTATTATTTTTTATAAAGATTCCCTCCATTTTCACAGGCTCAAAAGGTAACTGGACAATTGACTGATAAGCAGTTTCATGGCCAGGTGTGGCCTGTTTCCTCATTCTTTCATGACAAATTAAAAAGACCTTTAGGAGTGGCCAAATCAACAATTTGGTACATTCTGGAATTTGGAATGAACTGGCGAGCTCAGCAAAAAGGCCATGGATCATGGAAGACCACTACAATGTGTGATCGCAGAATTCTTTCGTTTTGGAAGGAAAAAAAAAAAAAACCCCTTCACAACATCTAGCCAAATCAAGAAATCTGGAGGAGGTCGGTGTATCTTTATCAAAGTCCACAATCAAGAGTCACCTTCATACAGTCAGTTTACCTCGAGATGCAAACCACTGACACTCAAGAACAGTTCAAGATTACCTTGTACCAGAATGATGAGAGGAAAAGAGTATAGAGAAGGAAAGGAAGGGCTCATGTTCCAAAGCATACCACATCATCTGTCAAACATGTGAAGGAAGTATCATGGCACGGGCATGTACGGCTACCAATGGAACTGGGTCACCGGTGTTTACTGATGATGTGACTACTAATAGAAGTAGCAGGATGAATTCTGAAGTGTATAGAGCTATACGCTCTGCTCAGATTTAGTCAAATGCTGCAAAACTGATGACGCTTCACAGTACAGATGGATAATGACACAAAACATACTGTGAAAGCAATGCAAAACCTTCTTAAGGCAAACAAATGAAATGTTCTTAAATGTCCATTGACCTCAACCCAATTGAGTATGCGTTTCACTTATTGACGAGAAAATTGAAGCCAGAAAACCCTACAAACAAGCAGCAATTGAAGGCAGCTGCAGTAAAGGCCTGGCAAAGCATCTCAAGGATCAAAACAGCATTTGGTGATTGTCCAATTATTTTTGAGCCTGTGAAAATGGAGGGACTTTGCAAGAAAAAAAAAAATGGCTGCAATTTGTAAAAAGTTAACACAATATTTTTGTTAAAAGCCTTAAAGTAAAGCCAACAATCTTCACTTCAAATCACATCTTCATTGCTTCATTTAAAAACCATTGTGGTGGAGTACAGAGGCAAATTATGAAAATTGTGTCACTGTCCAAATAGTTATGGACCTGACTGTACTGCTCTGCAGTAGTGAACCACATCAATGTGCTAAATTAAATAAATCCAAACCCCAATAAATTTGTTTCTGGTTACAATGGCCACTAACATCAGGGTCACGCTCTTAGTCTACATATTTTATATTATCAGAAGGTAATATTATCAGGAGGGTAAAATTACAATTCCATCCAACATCCCATCATTGCAAACATCTTTGATTAAAACCTAGTTTATATGTACCGTCTAACGTCTTCCGTGTGAGGATGTGCAAAGGGAAATGAAACAGTGAACGCAACAGCAAACTCGGTAGTATTACAGATCCACCCAAAGCGCTTTGCAATAAAAGGACAGACAGAACTGTACTTCATGCCTTCCTCGAGCTAAGGGGCTCAGGGACACATCTTTGGGAAGCGAAACTGAGATCAATGGAGGATGAAGGAGAAGGCAGGATCAATGGCAGAATGTACTCTTGATTTCTCTGGCCAGCAGGCTGTAGACTCCTCCGGGTCTAATTAGAGTGGTGGCATTTAATGCCAGCCTACATTCACCCTGCTGTCTTCCTCTGGCTGTGAGACTAGGACTAATGTTCCTGCAGTCTCATGCTACTTTGTGACTTGAGAAAGGTTTTCAGTCATTTAAGTTGTTTTGAATCGAGAAATGAAAGGCAAATGGATTTCTACGATGCTACTACCCTGCATTATAATGACTACATTCACACCCAATGTTCATTCTTACGTTGCACAGCTGATCGCAACTTTAGTAGACTAATTACATGACAACAAATCAGAGATGGTAAAAAGTACCCAGATTCAATTACTCATCTAAATAAAACCCTACAGGAAAAGGTGAAGTAGAGCTTCAAATGTTTCACTCAAGATGAAGTGGAAAAGTATAAACTATGAAATGTACTGAAAGTAGGAAAGTACACGAATATGCACCACTTTTAACTATTGTTGGTCAAATTAGTGCCTCATTCACCATGAAACCAAGGAACATCGGAAAACATTAGCTAAGGCTAACTAATAACATGTCAGCTTTAGCTAGCATGATACCTCTGATAATATAAATTAGCTGAATGCCAATAGCTAGACGTCACAACGCAAACTGGCTTGATAAATATATAGTGTACATAGCAGCAGATAGAGTACAGTGATGGGTATTAGGTCTCATTCTCACTGTGATGTCTGTTAAAGTTGAGCTTTGTTAGGACATTAGATCAACAATGCTTGATGCTTTCAAAAAAAATATAAAATCGCCTCACGACTTTATAAATATATGATTGAAGAGAGACAGTGATGAAGTGCTTGATGTGGAAAGTTGATAAATGTGGTTGGTGGTTAGAATGTTTGCCTCACATCTCTGGGTATGGGGGCTCGAATCCCGCCTCCACCCTCTGTGCAGAGTTTGCATGCTCTCCCTGTGCTTCAGGGGTTTCATCCAGGTACTCCAGTTTCCTCCCCCAGTACAAAGGCATGTGTTGTAGGCTGATTGGCATTTCCAAAATTGTCCATAGTGTTTCAATATGTGTGCGATTGTGTCCTGTAATGGGTTGGCACCCCATCCAGGGTCCCCCCGCCTTGTGCCCCGAGGTCCCTTAGGCTCCAGGCTCCCCCGAAAGGATAAGTAGTATGGAAAATGGATAAGCACATCATTCCTCATTTATTTAGCTTACTAATTTCACCCAAACCCTACTGATATAATCTCCTTCCATAATCAAGTTAATTCAGGCAATTTTGATTACCTTCCTACGTCTCGATTTCTCCCATCCACGAACACTTGTTTTTAGTTTACTCCTGAACTTTGTGCTATGAAATCTACAAGTCATCTTGAGTGCTGGTATTAAAACTCTGACCCTACCGCCAGAATCCAGAGGTACTAAATATTGCTCATTCATCACATAGGCACTAGCACGCACAATTCTCATCGCTATAAATAATAAACCTCTTGAGCACTTTTAGTAGTGGTTGTTAGATCGTTGGACCAAGGTGAAGCCTTCATTCATTTCTTTCAGTAATTAGCAAAATCCAACATTTCTCCCTAGCTCCCTCTTCATCTCCTGTTTACTCTGAATCTTCCTGCTCTGAGCTCTTTTTGACTCACTTGGCACCCACTGATTCAGATTCTGCCTCTGTACTTTCTAAATTTAATCCTTCCACCTGCCAGCTTGATCCTGCCCCAACCTCCCTCATCAACCCTGCTCATTTATAATCTCATGCCTGATCTCCCACTTCATCAACAAGTCCTTTGAATCTGATTCTTTTGCTCTGCTCCTTGAAACTACTGTTGTGACACCAATGCTAAAAAAAAAAATAATAAAAAAAATGCCATTGATCTTCCTGACCTTTCAAACTATCAGCCTATTAACAGCTAGAAAGAGTGCTAGCCGCTCAGCTACAGAACTACCTCTTTGAGCCTTTCCAGTCTAGTTTTTCTCCACCGCATAGCACTGAAACAGCTCTCGGAAGAGTCCTTAATGATCTCCTCACTGCTGACTCTGGTGCCCTCTTCTTGTTCCGTTAGACCACTGTGCAGCCTCTGCTACAGTGAATCAAGAGGTTCTTCCCTCACCATTCTTCCAGTGGCACTTTTGCCACCACTCTCATGTGAGTCACATCCCATCTCTTTGGCAGACTTTATGTTCTTTTTAACGATGAACGTGATCCTCCATCAACCCCTATAACAAGTAGTTCATCAAGTCTCGGTTTCTGGTCCCCTTCTGTCTACCATATGCAGTATGTTCACATAATTCAGCAACAACACGTTCTTAATTTCTACAGTTATGTTCTTGACGCATAGTTTCATGTCACCACAGCTCTGTCAACTACATTAAAAAAACTATGTGTATTTATGATTGAAAATTTGGTTTTAATTATTTTTTTTTATTATCCCATGTTCTCCAAATTTGGTTATTTGTTAATTCCCTTCCACTAGCTATGTTTCTCCTGTCACATGACCGCTACCAACCAAGGAGGCAGAAGGTTAACACGTGCGTCATCCAAGACAGATGAAGCTTTTCAAACTGCTGCTCATGATACATCTCGGGTAACTCTCGGAGGAAAGTGTTAAATGCTTTCTTCCACATCTTTCCACACTACAATAAGCATGGCCCATTTTGCTGTAACGGATGGCTATGTCAGGATTTGGACTTTAAGATCTCCTGATGATGAGACAATGACGAGACGAACACTCTTCTGTTGCATCCCTCTGGAGCCCAAAGTCTAACAACTGTAACTCTACTTATTAGAACCTCTGGATTTTACAGAGTAAGATTCTGTGGTTTTGATGCAGGGTGTTTGACAGCCAGGATGTTATCTGATTAGTGTAATCTCACAACTGTTGATAACTACAATTTTGCTAAAAGGCATTTCGGTGTGATCTTTGACAAAGCAACATCGATCATTGCATCTCCCAGCCTGTCTACTTCACACCAACATGCTTTGTTCTGTACCCATTATAACCTCTCACCAGCGAACTAGTCAGCAGAGATTGACCAGATGTAAACCAGATGTAACACTCTGTTCTTTGTGACAGCTGGAGTAGCATTACAATAAAGCTATATCTTTTATAAAGCAAAATGTAGCTTATCTTTACTGAACTATAGTTCCTGGAGAATCTCTGCAGTGAGAAGTCTCCAATCGAACAGCAGTGACATTGACTGTCAATGTTAACCATCGCCCCCCCTGCTTTTTGTGTGTTTTCAGCTTTGGTATTACATTTGATTCTACCATGAATACTGCACTGTACACTCTTCTCCTTTCTTTATCTCTGCAACATTGCCCAATTTTAGACTCTACTTAACTTAAAATAAGTCAATACCCCAGTCCATGCTTTCATACCCTCAAGTTTAGAGTATTGTCATTCCCGCCGATATCGCCATTGGTTATTGGGAGCTTTTAGTCTGTTAAGGACAATTAAGGACATAAATGAACCAAGTGCTTTTTGCACATTTCCTGGCAATCACAAGGTACAACAGAGGGCCTGAGGGAGGGAACTGCAAGTAGAAGCAGCAAGTCAGATTGAGGCAGAGGTATAGAGACCATAAGGCCGGGGGAGTGGGGGCGGTTTGATGCTGTCATACTGGACAGCTTTGCATTTCCAGGGACTTCCATTCTCACAGAGTGCTGTACTCCACTAGAACTCTCCAGAGACTCCAGGGTAGAGGGTAAACACTGCAGGAAATGCCACTGCACTGCAGCAGTACACCGAGGCCTGTCAAAGATTAGATGACTTTGCCGGACCAAAGGTTCTTCAAAACTTCAAAACTTCAGCATTCGCTCTGTTCTGAGACAATCGAAAGTCATTTATTGGTTACTTGTTAGTCATCATCAGGCCTATCCCACATACGTCAGTAGGAAGTGAATTCAGGACTCCTTTCAGTGTCATAACATTTGCCTTGGGGATTTATCCCTCCTTCCAAATCTCCCACTAAGGTCCTCAGTAGGGCTGCACGATTATGACCAAAATGATAATATTGATCAAAATAATCGGGATTGAGATCTCGATTATTTATCACGATTATTCATTGATTTTAGGGACAACATATTTTTATTGCACTTTCACATTTAAATAAACAGACCGCTGCTTTCACCTCCACATTGTGCTACATTCCTGCTAATGTACAAATCTTTGCATCAAATTAGACTAGATCCTTAAAGTGCATCATCTCGTAGAAGCAAAACATAAATAAAATATTACCCAAAATATAGGATAAGTAAAAATAAAAATGCCAAAAACCAAATGAAAATATGAAATCAAATATAACAATATGCAACCAAATGAAAACAATTCAGGCGTATGCGGAAAAGGCAATAACTGTGTTTACAGGAGGAGAGACGCAAGACAGTTTCTTTAATAATAATTACAAAAATTTAGAAGCACAGTTGAAGTTGAGGTTTTTTTATTTATATATATATATATATTTTAGAGATGGTAACATTAATGTGCCACAATATAAAGCACAAGCAGGCATGAGAAAACTTGAGCTGGTCAGTTATGACAGAATTTAGAAACATAGTGTGAGCCATGACTAATTAATTTACCTTCTGATAAACTAAATGTAATATTTTCAGTTCATTTTACAGACTGTATGCAAAAAACAATCGTTAACCTGTTCCACCTTATAAACAAATACAATAAACCTCAATGTTCAGTCTTTGAAGTCTGCTCCTCTTAAATATATTTAAAGCTACACTATTAGACATTTCTCCATGTCATGGTTCTGGGCTGGAGTCAGTTCTCGAACCGCTCTGTGTATATTGTGTATATATCTGAATAATCTCATATAGCATGTGATTGGGTGAGTTCATTTACCCGTCAGATGCACAGTGCTTTAGTTTAATGGTGTTCATTAGGGATGCACCGATCAGGATTTTTACAGCGGATACCGATCCAGATACCAATCTTTTTTTGTTTAAGATTTAATCAGGAGGTCTGTCATAAACAGTTAAATGTAAGCTCTCTGCTCATGGTCACTGTTAATTGAACTAAAATAATAGCAATGAGAAATACTGTTGGTTAATTGATAAATAAACGAGCATAAAATATTTATTTTTAAATATCTTAAACAATAGTCCTAATTAAAAGTAGACTAACACAAACATGATCCATATTAGGAAAAAGGCTAATAGCTTTCTAAGGAGATAGCGAACTTATCTTAATATTAAATGCAACCCATAGTAATTAAACATCATTTAATTTCTCATTTTATTTATATTTTATGAATTTATTATATTATATATTTTTATATTAAATGATTTATTTATAACTAAGCACATTTTCTGTCTTTACATTTTATTAGTTTTCTGTTTGTTCATCAGTTGTTCCTTTTAGATCGGTTCCCCAGTACGTCTGCTGATAATATTGTTTTTTGGGGGCTTAAATCAAAACATGGAAACTGGAGTTGACTTCTCTGGTATCTGGCAACCTTAAGTTTAAATGACGTGACTGCGCTATGTATTTGAGTAATCAAATAATAATAATCTTGATTATTAAATAATTCTTCACCAATCATAAAGAAGTTTGAATTAAACCGACCTTGTAGCGTTAGCATTATTATTAATTTACTCCGCCCGACGCCGCAGTGTCTACACGAGCAGGTGAAAGTTCAGGTCATTTTGTGGGATTGATAAAAGATGGCGGTTTGTGAGATTGTGAAGTTGAGAGAAGCAGATGATGTTCAGTGTTACTCGTCATCATAATGGCTCCTCTGCAGTATTTCCACACTTGTTCGGTTGACTGAGGAGATGAAAAGCAGTGTGAAAGTAACTGTTGCGCGGTGTAGATGCGTTTTGGACTCCCTGTAGTTTTTATTCCGATTGTATTATACAACTGCGAACAGGTCACTTGCACCGGTGCGAATAAATATTTATTCACAGTCACACAAAGTACTCTTCAGTCGCAAACGCGAGTGAAATGGTTGCACTGTAGAGCCCTGAGTTTATCTGCAAAGTTTTTTCCTGTTCGGCGTGATGATGTTTAATGTCCCTGACAACCTCTGTAGTGCCATTTAGCATCGTGCTAGTGTCCTGAATTCCCCTCGTGCAAGCGTTGGAGTTTGCAGCAAAACTGGCAGATCAAGCCCTAAAATGCTAAATCTGTTTCTGGGTTTTAGCATTAAAATATGACGTCATCCCTGTGCCACTCTATGTGATTGGCTGCAAATTAAGGAAGCGCTTGATTTGATCTGCAGCGGAGATTTCTATGAGCGGAGGATATTTTCATTTAATCAGATCATGTTCATTTAATCGTGGACAGTCGAAATCGTAATCGCGATCGATATTCGATTAATTGTGCAGCCCTAGCTGCAACTAACGATTATTTATTATATAGTTGGCTGATTATTTTTTTCGCCTGACCGAGTAATCGGATGGGGGTAAACTTTCGGGTTAGTAAAAAACTAATGTGTTCCATTTGAGGCGATATTACCTTTCTAAAATTCATACACTAGACCAGTGGTTCTCAACCTTTTGTGAGCTTTGGACCCCTAGTATAGTTCGAACAATCCACAAGGATGCCCTCACTCCACAACAATTATAGGCTATATGTTAAACAGTCATTTCTATATATGTTACTTTATTAATATTTAACATTAATAATATTAACATTAAAATGTAATCAAAACATTTCAAGATTTATTTATATATATATTTTTTTACATTTTATTGTTGGTGTGACATTTAATTTGACTCTTTGAATTATCCTTTGTTAATTTTATCCATCAGTGCGACAGTTGAACTTGTCTCCACTCATAGGTTTTTGCAACTTATCATTTCATTTGTAAATAAATTTAAAATAAATCCATCAATGAACGATCGTCAGCTCAGCTAACGTGATATTTGTGAATAACCAAATTGATTTATTTTAAAAACATCTCATTTGAATATGTTTTGATACATTTAACAAAAAAATATATAATATTATTTAAACATTTTAAAAACTTTCCTACGGGCAATTACACCACTGACCAGTAGGGGTCACTGCACTAGACAGAAGTGCATAGTGCAAGTGAATAGTACGTCATTTAGGACACAACTTTAGTATTTACACTCCGAAACGTGTTTTCGGAACAGAAGTAATGTAACGAGTAAACGTGCCGAGCGCAGACCGACTAATCAATAATGAGATTCGTTGACGACGGTGTTCATACTCGATTATTATCGATTAGTTGTTGTAGCTCTAGTCCTCAGGCCCAGAGTAGATGCTCTGTTTTTATAAAATGTGCATTTTTGGTATGTTGAACACTGTTATAAAATACTGTTATACTGATTATAAATCAGCACACTATTTTTTTCAAAAAAGTTATGGATGCTTAAATACATAACATTAAAATGGCGGCTCGTTTTTCAGTTTCCATAACATGCTGTTCAAATTTAAGTCTAGAGAATATAAACATTCATTCAGGCATTACGATCACCTCCTTGCAAAGTATGTCCAGGAAGAATAAGGACATGAATGTGTTTATTCTGAGGAGAACTTCCACAAGAAACGTAGTATTCATGAAGTTTGTGTAAACATACATATAAGGAGAGTATTGTGAACCAGGATAGCGTTTACTAACATATGCACGCAAGTATAAAGAAAATCAGTGTTCCTGAAAGCTCTGTAAATTATCTGTATTTTGTAATATTCTGGCAGGAATTTTTAGTTACGTTAGACCGACCAAAACATTTACACACAACATTACTAAAAGATGGAAAAATAAGACTGATTGAAATGAACTGTAACGACTGTTGCAGTTTACAGTATCTCACAAAAGTGACAAATGTGCACCCCTCACATTTTTGTAAATATTTGATTATATCTTTTAACATGACAACACTGAAGAAATGACACGTTGCTTCAATGTAAAGTAGTGAGTGTACAGCTTGTGTAACAGTGTAAATTTGCTGTCCCCTCAAAATAACTCAACACACAGCCATTAATGTCTAAACCGCTGGCAACAAAAGTGAGTACACCCCTAAGTGAAAATATCCAAATTGTGCCCAAAGTGTCAATATTTTGTGTGGCCACCATTATTTTCCAGCACTGCCTTAACCCTCTTGGGCATGGAGTTCACCAGAGCTTCACAGGTTGCCACTGGAGTCCTCTTCCACTGCACGGACCTGTCCACCTCAACCTCTCCCAAAGAGTAGCAGACAAGTTTTTTTTAAAACTCTTCTGACCTGGATGAAATGGCCTGAATAAAAAGACATGGGCAAAGGTGTCCATGTTTTCCTAAAAAGCGTCCACAAATAAAATAGCAGCAGTAGCACCATATGCCCTGCAGATGGGAAGTCTGGCTTTGTATTCTATTATTAGAAAAGCAGATACTGCTCTTATATACAGTGCTGTGGAAACATATTTGCCGGATTTTCTTCTATCTTCGTGTATATCTCATACTAAACTGTTTCAGAAATTAAAACAAAGACAACCTTTATGTTGTACAGTGTTGTAAGTTCTAAAACTATTTAGTATGAGACAGAAAAAAATTATAACAATTTCACAGCACTGTAAACTTTTCTTATAAGCCAGATATAGAAAGGAATGTATGCTGTTGGACACCATGCACAAACTCGCAAGTTTATCATGTTTACTTGATACACTAACTGCTTCAAACAAAGCAATGTTTAAAGACGGGACGCTCAGCGAGTCAGTGTTGAAACGTTTGTTTTCCAGTCAGAAACCAGTGCATGGAAACGTATATACATGCAAGTAGAAATTACCAACATGCAATATCACGAAGCTTGTGACCAGATAAGTGTACAAAAAGCACAATAATGATTTTAATAACGGGCTGTGGGTGGAGCGTCCGAGACCGATACCAGTCTCTGACTCTCATTGGTCTAAGATCGCCATTGATGTAGTGGTTATAAAAACACAATTTTATTTTTTTTTTCATTGCTGAGTTCCATCTCTGTGCAAACTCCCATTACAATATTTTCATTGTGCCCCAGTCCACTGAGACATTTAAAAAAAAATCCAACTTGAACAACTTTCACACCAACATTTATAATTAATGTCATTAAAGCTCAAAATTTTGTTGACAATTTGGTCGATTTTACTTTGGTTTACTACATTACCCACAATTCCATTAGACTACTGCAATTACTAAGCCCTCTACTTGCAGCGGCACTTTAATCCTTTAGTCTGTCCAGCTCTCTCACCGTCTCATCTGTAAACTCTACTCAAACAGATAAGATTTTAAACCTCAATGCTAATACCATCATCACTTCTATGTTAGATTTCCCAACAATATGACATTGCTTAGAAATACTGGCTGTTCCAAAGTCTCCATACATAGGGGACATTAACACTTAACACTTTTCATCAAAATGTCTTTTTTGACATAGTTTTTCAAAGTTTTCCAGAAAGCCTTAAGAAAGGAAGAACGTATTGAAATCAAGACTGGAAGTGCATGTCAATGAACACTGACGACGGCACAACTGGCATGGGGCTGGCAGACACGGTCCTCCATGTATGGAGACTTTTGGGACATGCTGGTTTGAGTGATAAAAGCAGTTCTAGCTCTTTTGTTGTTAGGAGCTACCAGCGAAACCTGACTATTACTTCTTATGCTTGATATCGCTAAAAGCTTTTCTCCTATTAGACCCCGTCGTAACTGTGCTAGCAACGTCCCCATGTGACGTCAGAGAAGCACGAACTTCTCACAGAAGTTAAAACATAAAAAAATCAGCCCTATTTAGTGTTTCAGGGTGGACTTTTCCTTTAACACACCTTTTATATCAAGAACTAAAACTACAAATATTTTTCCCTTAAACCCATTATGCAAAATAGATGTGTAATATAAAAGGTAGGTCAGTAGTAGGTCGGTAGTAGGTCAGTGGATATTTCTAGACTTCAACTCATCTCTACTTGTAGAGGAGGTGCAGGACTAGCATGATTCAGTTATTTGCACAAATGCACCAAATGCACAGTGACAGCTTTTTCATACAAGTCTTTTTCTTGTGTAGTTCTCCTGCACCCCATGACTAATTCATTTACTCCCCTAAAAATGGCCTGAAGAGGCCAGCTCCATTAATGACCTTCAAAAGATCTTCCCTTGTAGAGAGACACAAGGAAAAATGTTGCATAGCAACACACAGAGCTGACAAGATTATTTAAGACGCCACTCTGAGAAGAAATTTCTCTCTCTTTATGCTAAAAGAAATTTCATTTTAAAAGCTTTACTTCAGGTCAAATGGCATCTGCTGCGAAGTCTAAAAACACCCGATGTTTGCCCTGTTCTTTCTTATGATACGGTCAAAAGCAGTAAATTAGGATTATACTGCTACACAATGGTCAATATACTAAAAACAGACTGGTGAACCCTGATTACACGGAGCACAGGCGTTAAACTCGAGCATTGCGGGCCAAACACAACCCGCTGCCTTGTTTCATTCAGCCTGTGCAAACCTTGCAAAGAACAATAATGAAACGTCTCATTCATATTCAACATTATCACACTGAACCAGCAAGGTCTAGAATTCACACCGGACCCGTTACACGGAGATCACGCCGGCTCACGTCTCAGAGATTGAAACGCTGCTTCAAATGAATGGTGGGTAAGACCTGTGTCTGAAAACCATTCAGAAATGCACCGAGTGTGATTTAGTGGCTGACTCCAAATCTAAAAAATGCGTCACCCACTGTAGAGACCTTTCGAAATACGTTAAAGAAAGAAACGGTGATGGAAACAAGAAACGGGAGAGACTGTTACAATCCTCTCCAATCCGTTTCATAATGTTATATATTTGAGATATTTATAAAACGTTAGAAAACTTTAGTCAGTATAACAAATGTTATCGTCTACAGTAATAGTGCATACAGTTGAATATTTTCCATTAGCCGTTTTTTTTTTCGTCCCTAGAAAATGTCCCCTTCTGCTTTCAGAGCCTGCATTATTGGTGTTCGTTAGAATAGATAATAAGTTTTTTAAAAAATCATAGCTTTTAATTTATGTCTCTTCCAAGGCTCACAAAAAAATGCTGACGTGGCCGAGGCAGAATTTGAGTTCGACACCCCTGACATAGAGACAAGGTTGTCAAAAGTACCGGTACTTCGGTACCAAGTCAGTACTAAAAAAATAAAATAAATAAATTACCAGATTTTTATAAGTACCCGTAGTACCGGTACTGACGCGCTGCCTGACAGGTGGTCAATCGGGAACTTTTCATGGGTGCATCATGCAACAAGAAGACATTAGATCCAAATCAGCAGCAGCTGCGCCGTACGCCATGGCTGCGTCCAAAACCGCATACTTACCTACTATACAGTAGGCGAAATACATTAATTTCTCTCAGACGCTCGTTTTCCGCTTTCAGTGCCGTTACCGCCAAGTGTGTAAAAGCCACGCCGCTAAAATTTATGTGCAGATAGATTAACCATGCCGGCAGGAGGAGCGGCTGCTTACCTGCAGTATTTATTCAAGCAGGTGAGTTTAAAATGATGGTAGCGCTTGCATTATGAAAGTTTAATTGGAGTGTATTATTGCAAGAAAACATCCTCGTTTTTTCGCTTACTTAATGGTTAGCATACGCGCGTTTAACGCTAATACGGTCGGGAGTCCTTATTAACCATTTAATGCTTTAACTTTTATTGGGGTAACATAAATGGGAGGACATGATGGGGTTTAATAGTTTTACACACCAGGGGCTTTCTGATGAGCGATATATCCGAAATGTATGCGTTAGAAAATAATAGATGTGTGGCTAGCACTGTTTATGTCTTTAATATCAGTCAGTCAGAAACACATTTCTACTCTTGTCTGGAGAACTCTAGTAGCTTTCATAATGATGTACATGAAGTATTGATATTTAACATAAATTAAATTTAAACTTAACTAAAAATATCGTGTTGTTCAATTAGCATGTTTTTGTGTTTTGATTTTGGTACCGAGTATCGTGGAATTTTACTGGTATTGGTACTGACAACTGAAATTTTGGTACCGTGACAACCCTAATAGAGACTGGCCTGCATTCACAAACATGATTACCATTTTAATTCTTTTAGAAATCTAACACTTATGCCTCATACCTAAGCCAGACTTTTTTTCCTCGCAATTTTGAGTTAACGTCTCACAATTCTGACTTTTTTTCCCCTCAGAATTGCACGTTTAAATCTTGTAATTCTGACTGTATTTCTCGCAAGTGTGAGTTTATATCTCAACATTCTGACTTAATTTATCTTAATCTGGGTTAAATCAAAATTGTGGGAAATAAAGTCTTAATTGCAAGATATAAACGCATAACCGTGAGGAAGAAAGTCCGAATTGTGAGATTTAAACTCGCAATTCTCAGAAAAAAAAAGGTGAGATGTGAGATGATAACTCAAAATTGTGAGATATATACAGTCGCAATAGTGAGAAATAAAGTCGCAGTTCTGAGATATGAAGTCACAATTACCTTCTTTCTTTTTTTTTTCTTTTCTTTTTTTTCCCCATACATACCAGTGCAACAATATCCGAAAACACAGAGAAATCTTACCTGGAACCTGCGAGATGGCCAGAGTACTCACCAATCAATTACACACTTCATATTGCCTTCCTCCATAATATGAGCACTGCTACGGCCATTATTACAATAATGACAATAATGACAAAACAGTATGTACAAGTATGTACAAATCTACTACAGTCAACATGGTATTCATAAGAATTCACACCGTCCAGCCGAGATAAATGCACCACCAAAGAACAAATACGGTGTATTTGTCATGGCTATATTACCATAGATGAAGCTCCAGGCCCTAGTGGTCTTACCCTGCCTCGTTTTTCTCTCTCTCTCTCTCTCTCTCTCTCTCTCTCTCGCCTGATTGGTAGATGACATCAACCAGTCAATCACGAAGATGCTGCCAGAATGGGAGAACCCACGCATTTAAAGCCAGAATGGTGGCAACGAAGAGAAATCCCTTCAGCTTACACACACGCATACATGCTTCAGTGCTTTACGTCTCTAGGGAAACCAACGTGTGCATTTTTCTGTGCTCTGTTTATCTGATTTCTGCTAATTGTTTTGTTGTACTAGTCTTATTGCTGTCCGTTACATTAGTAATCAGTACTGCTTGCTTTCACCGTTAAAACCAGATGTTTCAAAAACATCAATTTCCTTATGAAAACTATTAATAATTCACCCTTTGTAACATCCCAACAATTAACCCAAAAATCGATAAAAACTGTTCATTTTAAAAGGCCATTCCACTGATCTCCAATGGATTATGACAGTGTGCATCTGTAGAGGTACTAAAACAGAATGAGCCAGTAGACTCCCTGGATATATTCGTCCTAAATCTTCTGTCTCGTTAAGAGATGAACAAGAAAAATGACTTCCGATCAGCATGATTAACGCAGCAAACTGGAAACTGTCAGTAGTTCCTGCATGGAAGGAATCCGACAGCCCCCCAGGCAACAAGCCAAAAAATGAATGGAGACTTCAAAGGCTACTGTACACACACTGACTCTCTCGGCTCCACTGTGTGCAGAGTACATGTTGTTAAGATGAATTAGAGGATTCAATCTCCTTGAAAGATCTTCTGGAAGACATTCTCCCAGAAAAAAAAATCATTTAAAATCATGAATATCCACAACTCCGTATCTGAGGTGACTCCAATGACATACTGGAGAAATGATCCGTTAAAAAGGCACCGATTCAATAATGTGTGTTGCGATTGGGTAGTTTGTTTGTTTTTGTTTAATACTTAGGAATAAGGCTTTTGAATGTAAGGGATTTGAATCCTCGTGTATGCTGTCTCACTAAACATATGGTTCATGAGATCATGCATCTTCTTGATTCTTTTAACCTTGTGAGCTCTATTAATAATCCACCACACAATCAAATCAAGGACACACACCCAATCTTATTATTTGGCTGTTTTGTTGCTGTTTATTATTCACAGCATTCAAATAGAATATGCAATGGCATCCTGCCAATAATCCTTAGCATGCCATTAACTCAACATTATCAGTTATTTTTCAGATGCCTATATTAAGAACCTCATATTAAGAAGTTCCGTTGTCTCTGCATCACCTTAGCTCGGAGCCGATGAAATAGCTACCCTTTTTATACTCTGTTGCTCCTCTTATAGCCAGACGAACTAAGCTCATGTTACAGCCCTGGCTGGGAGCTCGGAGTGCAAATAGGAAAGGGAAAAAAAAAAGATGCTGCCGCAATTATTTTAAATGCTTTTAATAAACTGCCAGTCTTTCAAATAATTGTTAAAATAGGTGGGGGGGGGGGGACGATTGAGGGACTCGTACACGACTATTACAAAAAGGTGCAAACATTCACTGATGCTCGAGAAGGCAACACGATACACTAAGACTCAGGGGGATGTAAACTGATGAACAGGATGATCTGTGTAAATTGTTATTTTGTTTAAAGATCTTTTTTCCCCCTTTAGTACCGCTCTTCAGAAGCTACATAAGATATTTACATGTTTCCCAGAAGATGAAATAATTTACACCGTCCCTCAGTTGAGTCCCTCAGTTGAGTCCCTCAGTGTGAAAAGATGGATCTTATTATGTTAGAGTAGCCTATTATGTTTAACTCTACTCTAAAGACAGCCCTTTTTTCTGTATCCTTTCTTCCTATTCTCTACTGGCCTCTGTGCAGTCCTGTAGGAAGGCATTATTTTGTGCATTAGACGCACAGATGGATAAATGCATGAACAACCTGAAAACATAATTCCTCCACCACCTACTGGCCGACGCATAAAAAGATATTTAGGCAAATCATGACTTTTCTGTGTGAATATGTATTTTATGGTGTTATGAATACTACAATACACTTTACAATAGCGGACATGCTGTTAGACAGTGAAATCAGTGTATAATGTCTGAAAGGTTTGGAATATTTTGCATTTTTTGGGGGGGCTGCTTTAGGAATGCATCTGGCAATCCTGTCAAACAGGAAAAAAATAATAAAAATAAGAATAGCAGTGGTGACATCAAGCACCAATTTGTGGGAGTGTAATTTTATTTAGCCTCCCCTGCCATAAAAAAAAAAAAAAAATGGAAACGACACAGGGAAGGTGAATGGCATGAATGAGATTTCACCTGCTGCTCTCCACAACTGCAAGCAAATGAGCACATCAGGTTCCACTGTCGGCCAAGAACACGAACATGAGGCTAGTGTGGGCTCAGGCTCACTGAAACTGGACAGTTGAAGATTGTAAAAACATCAGCTGGGCTTTCTGTAATCTTCAACTGACCGGTTTTGGTGCGCCTGTGCAACAACCATGTCAAGATCAAAGTCACCGGGAGCTAATTTTTCCCCCAGTGTGATGTTTAATGTGAACATTAACGGAAGCACTTGACCTGTATGTTCATGATCATATAAATTAGACTGATGCCACGTGATTGGCTGTTTGGATAATTGCATGAATGAGCAGGTCTAGAGGTGGGCAGTGAGTGTATATTAGAGTATTAGAAAATGATCCCAAGAAGATGAAACCAAACACAGTAACAAACACATTTCAATTAGACCTCTTAAGCTAAAAATATACGCGATACTAATATCCGCAGTTTAAATGTTGCTCGATACACACAAGTTCCTGTCCTCCAGTTTGCTTTCAAAAAGACAATTCGGGATTCACTATTTTACCTTCGCCTATTGTGACATGTAACTTGTGTCTTTGCTTAATCTGGGTATTTTTTTATTCATTTATTTTTTTGATCGTGACAGTATGTGGTTGTATTGGTTCTGTACTCCACTACACTGAAGCAGACCCTCCAGGTCTAGGTCATTGTACACTCAG
The DNA here is from genome assembly GCF_023375685.1 of Ictalurus furcatus. Lineage (NCBI taxonomy): Eukaryota > Metazoa > Chordata > Actinopteri > Siluriformes > Ictaluridae > Ictalurus > Ictalurus furcatus. The sequence continues at coordinate 27,078,530 of NC_071265.1, read as the reverse complement.
CCCTGTTTGTTTTTAAGGGGGATAAAAACCATCATGTACTGGACAAGCCAGCTAAAAATACAAAAACAACCCCATCTTATCGTGCGAGGTTCACCTTACCTCAGTACAACAGCCTGAAAGCCTCTGCTAAAGAAAATACGGTTCCTGCAGTTCACAAACTGAAAGCAAAAGGCTGTTAAAATACACAGGACATAAAATGGCTGCACTACAGACCTGGCAGGGCATCAGCACAAAGATAACTAGTGTCAGATGATGTCTGTTTCGCACACATCCGTTACTTTCGCTGCCTGGAATTTACAGACTGTGATAAAATAAAATAGCTGCAACTTCTATGTGGTTCAGCCAATATATATGCAAATGGCCTAAAATTAAAGCTGAAATATTGCAATTTATTCTCATCATTTCTTCATCATTTCAAAACACAATGTGCCAGAGTAAAGAAACATAATAACAAAAACTGCTACTGTACTACAGACTGTGCTTTACAGTGCCCTCCACTGATATTGGCACCCTTGGTAAATATGAGCAAAGAAGGCGGTGAACAGTTGTCTTTATTGTTTAACCTTTTGTTTAAAAAAAAAAAAAAATCACAAAAATACTCTGCTCTCATGGATATCAGACGATTGCAAACAAAACAGGTTTAATAAAAATATATATATTTGTTAAATATAGGTGTGCAACAATTATTGGGACCCCTATGAATTCATGTGAGAAAAATATATTTGAAGTATATTCCCATTGATATTTTACATTTCTTTTATTACACCTGGGTAAATAAAAACAGGAAATTGTTCAACCATGACTTCCTGTTTCACAGGGGTATAAATATGAGGTAACACATAGGCCAAATCCCTTAATCATTCATCACAATGGGTTAGACCAAGGAATATAGCTGTGATGTGCGGCAAAAGGTTGTTGAGCTTCACACAATGGGGCGTGGCTATAAGAAAATAGCACAAGCATTGAAAATGCCCATTTCCACCATCAGGGTGATAATGAAGAAGTTCCAGTCAACTGGAAATGTTATGAATCGACCTGGAATTGGCCGTGTGTCTATATTTTCTCAATGCACTGTGAAGAGGACGGTTCGAGTGGACAAAACATCTCCAAGGATCACAGCTGGAGAATTGTAGAAGTTAGTTGCATCTTGGGGTCAGAAAGTCTCCAAAACTACAATCTGAAGTCACCTACATCACCACAAGCTGTTTGGAAGGGGTTCAAGAAAAAAGCCTCTACTCTCATCCAAAAACAAACTCCAGCGTCTTCAGTGTGCCAGACACTACTGGAACTTCAAATGGGATCGGGTTCTATGGTCAGATGAAATCAAAATAGAGCTTTTTGGTAATAAACACCAGAGGTGGTTTTGGTGCACACAGAGAGGTAGCCATATGGAAAAGTCCCTCATGCCCACGGTTAAATATGGAGGTGGATCTTTAATGTTTTGGGGCTGTTGTTCTGCCAGAGGACCTGGACATTTTGTTAGGATACATGGCATCATGAACTCAAATATCAACAGATATTAAAAGAAAACCTGACTGCCTCTGCCAGAAAGGTTAAAATGGGCCGTGGTTGGATCTTCCACAGGACAATGATCCAAAACATCATCAAAATCAACACAACAATGGTTTACTGACCACAAAATCAAGGTCCTGCCATGACCAGCCCAGTCCCCTGACCTGAACCCCATAGAAAACCTGTGGGGTGAACAGAAGAGGAGAGACCTTGAAATGTGAAGGATCTGGAGAGATTCTGTATGGAGGAATGGTCTCAGATCCCTCGCCATGTATTCTCCAACCTCATCAGGCATTATAGGAGAAGACTCACAGCTGTTATCTTGGCAAAGGGAGGTAGCACAAAGTACTGACTAAAAGGGTGCCAATAATTGTTGCACGCTTATATTTAACAAAGATTGTTTTTCATAAACCTCTGTTGCGTTTGCAATTGTTTGATATCCATGAGAGCAGAGTATTTTTGTGATTATTTTTAACAAATGATCAAAAGGTTAAACAATAAAGACAATTTTTCACAGCCTTCTTTGCTCATCTACCAGGGGTGCCAATATTATATTAGTGGAGGGCACTTTTTATCAGATGCTGATAAAAATCATGTTAAAATCCAAGGTGTGCCCTAATTAGAAATGCAGTATATGCAGTAACATAACTTGACTAACAGTTAGCTATGATGAACTGGAATGATCCCTCATGCATCCCTCATTGAGCAGAGTAATGATTGTGCACAAGAGCCAGGCCACCCGACTCGCACTCTTTAAAGATTTTCTAATGCAGATTGTCCATTAGCAACAGTACTTTTAATCAATGCTCCTTTCAAAAACTGAAGTACGCTATTGTCTCCAAGAGTGTAAGTGACAAAGCCAATTTATCTCATATCCGTAAGTCAGGATCACATTAGCAACAAGATCGATAAGAACACAACAGATTGATCCTCATTACAAACAATGTTGAGAACAAACATGCCATAAAACTTGCTTAGTAATCACGTGTGTGTGTGTGTGTGTCTGAATAAACATGTATTATTCAGAATGAACAGATAATGTGATCTAAACATATATTAATACAGATAGCAGTAGGAAGAGCACTGTCAGGGCTGGGCGATATGACAAAAATATCATATCACGATACTTGAGGACGTTTATACGATACACGATGCATATCACAATATATAATTTAGCGAACAAACTGTCTGCAAAACAGTAGTAAAAAAGCCTTTAACGGAGTTTGACGATACTTGCCTACAAAGTCAAAGAAGATTAAGTAAAAAAATTTTTTTTTTTAAATCACGTCAAATCAGCGGCATCCATTCCGTACCATTTAATTTGGAATTATTGAAAACATAAATAATAAAATCACTATACCAACAATATCTCAGAAAAAAGTGTATCACGTAATCATTTACCACGATGTCGATATTATATTTATATACTGCCCATCCCCATTGTCTTTTTTTGGCACCATCATCGGTGGTTTGATCCAGTAGTCTGAGCTAAACACTGCCTTACAATAAAAATTTTTTTTTAAAAAAACACACATTTCTTCACTGTTTCTATTTATTTATTTATTTTTTTTTTTAAAATCTGGCCCATATTTTACAAAAAACTAAAATCTGCTTTCATTAACAGAGCTGTCGCTCCCAAAGCCCACACAGAACACACGCTGTGTGCAGGGCAGCATATCTCTGCTGGGGTCTCCAAAAGCGAACCAATTAATTAAGTTGAAAAAGATTAACTTGTACATTTATTGTGTCCTATTCATAGTCCTTAAATGAATGTTCTCCCTCAACAAAAAAAGAAAATCTTACTGGAAAATTTCTGGAATGTAAAAAAGCCAACACTAAAGTAAATCTCATCAAATATCGTTAGATGGCTATTGCTGTCGACTATAAACAACAGTTCCCAGTTTCCATGGGGGAAAACGACATTGTTTTGAAAGCTAGTTCCCAAGCTTACTCACTCACATTATATAGAAAGCCTGTCAGAAAGTTCCAGCTGGAATCTGAGACTAATTACTTACCTGATTGAAGTAGCCGTGGAACTGTAGATGATCAGGTGTTGAATAAAGTTATGTTCTGGGAATTGCTACTGTTATAACTGTTATCTTTCATTTCCAGCAGCCTTTATTTCCAGTGTTTTCTGGGGGCATAGTGGTAGGGTTGACAATCAATTAAACATATACAGATACAGAGAGTGGCACTGTTTTCCTGCCATTGTGGGTATGAGTGAGTGAATGAGTGTTGAGCAAGACTTTGATTGTATCCTACCTAAATTGTAAGACATTGTGCAGTACGAAATTCCAAAAATGAAAGTAAATTAATGTAAATGGTTTACCATGTTTATCCAGGTGTCACATAGCTAGTCCCAATCTCTCTCCAGTAAAGATATGCTGATGTTAGAAAGGACAACAATTATAGGATCGCAACATGCACAGCTGTACATAGTAAGACTTACAGTTGCTCAATTATGAAATCCTTTATTACCAAACCAAGGAAGACATTCATTCACTCATTCATTCATTTTTCATGGGGGGGGGGGGGGGGGCATGGTGGTGACACACTGAGATCCAGACTTCTTTATCCCCAGGCACAGATTCCAGTTCCTCCTGGAGGATTCCCAAACAATTCCAGGCCTTCTGAGAGATGCGTATAATCTCTCCGGTGAGTCCTGGGTCTGTCCCAGGGTTTATGTCCAGTTGGACGTGCCCGATATAGCTCTAGAGGGAGCCAACCAAACCTTCTCAATTGGCTCCTCTCAATTCTGAGGAGCAGCTGCTCTACTACATCTACGCCACCTGTATTCACGACTGTATTCTTTCAGTCTCTACACACAGCCTGTGACCAGAAATGAGGATAGGGACATACATGGATTGACCACTATGCAGACAGCTTCTGCCCCAAACTGAGCTCCTGCTCCATCATAATGAACACTAAATGGAAACATCACTATACACAATATGAAAAGTAAGCTCGTCTTACCAGTATTTTGCATCACGATATTTGAGACTATGAAATGGCTTCGTGGATTGCATGTTTGCCTCGCACCTCCGTGGTTGGGGGTTCAATTCCCGCCTCCACCTCATGAATGTTCTCCACGTGCTTTAAGGGTTTCCTCCCGGTACTCCGGTCTAAAGACATGCGTTGTAGGCTGATTGGTATCTCTAAATTGTCTGTAGTGTGTGAGTGTGTGTGCGATTGTGCCCTGTGATGGGGTGACACCCCGTCCAGGGTGGTCCCCCACCTTGTGCCCAGAGTCCCCTGGGATAGGCTCCAGGCTCCACGCGACCCTGAGTAGGATAAGCAGTACAGAAAATGGATGGATGGATGCATGTACCACTATCAAATGATCACATCCTGGTAACTGTTGAACCTTTATTGCATTACCATGACATTGGTAATTGGATTAACGATAAAGTCCCATGCTTATCCAGTCTCTGTGGACAGGCAGGGAACGATGAGTGTTGCTGTGACTTTTGTATCTTAGAACTTCCTAAATCACCTGGGTATTTAACACAATGGTGATCTGCCATGACCTCAGAAACCAACCAAAGACCAAAGAGTCCCACAAGAGCGACAAGATCAGTTTAAAACAATACGCTTAGCTGTATGTGACGTATAATAGACTATAAAAAAATGTTAGGATGCTGTATTAGAAATGGTTGAAAAAGTGTATGTTTGGACACACATCCCGAAAGACAGCTTGAGCACTACTGTATAGACCAATTTTAAGAGTTTAATGGAAAAACTATTATCTCCATAATCTCGGCAAGAGCTTGAATAACACCACATCTACAACAAGCGCAAGTAGTTATTTCTTAACTCGAGTTTAACTCAACCAAAGGCTGTGATTTATGGCAGTACATAAACTGTGCAAAAAAATAAAATAAAATCTTGATCATATTTCAAATCGGAGGAATTGAATAAATGAATGAATAAATGAATAAAAACTGAGTAAAATCAGTCCCTGGACAAGACCAAAGCAAGACTAACAAGCTGCTGTGAGTGCCACGAGTCTCTAGCCTTGCATTTCATTAAGTGACTCACTGGCCTGGGATACCAAAGCCTTTCAAGGGTAAAAAGGGATCCATGTGGCTTTTGTGTCGTACTACAAAGCCCCTTTCTATAGCAATAATCAAGACAGTGACGCTTCTGTAATGCCAATAATCAGGCAGCAGATGTAAAATTAGCCTAATTATAAGTCACATTCCAACGAGGACGCATCAAAGGAGACAATACAGCAGAAACACGAGCACGCATCATAGATATTAATAGTGTCTAACCTCAGATGGCACTGAAAGATGGGACATGAATAATACAGCTGAGATCTCTGAAGAGGTTTTGGACACCAGCCTGTAAGTAATTTTTACCAAGGGAGTGTGAAAGAAGAAAGAGAGTGCAACGGACTCGAAGCCATTTTCACTTTTATCACAGATCAGACCCCACCGTGGACCTGTGAAAGTGGGAGGACGAGAGTGTGAATGGGGGGATAATAGAAGCGCAGCACACCTGAGAACAGCCGTTATCTCACGAGCTAAATGCATCTTTGCTTGCCTTTGACGGAGGTTACTGTAACTAGCTGACCGAGATGGTATATCCATAAAGTCAGTTGAAAACGACTGATTGAAAAATATAAAGATCGTCAGGCCACTAGGACCCGACTAACATACCGGTGGACTGACGAAAGGTTCCAAGGACGCTGGTGCGGATGGGAATTATTTTAAAAACGTAATGGGAACATATTGCATCTGTGAGCCTTGGGTTCATTTCGTCATTTTCTTTAGTCCATGTTATTTCACATTTAGGCTACGACTCGAAATACTTACGGTAAGCGTCTAACAGTTAAAAAGGTTACAGTCAGAAGGAAAATGTGGGATCCCCTACAAAATTCAATATTACGCATGAGTGAAATGACAAAAATGTCACAATATACTAAAGGTTGCACAATATACCGGTACAACTGTAGTATCACGATGCTAAAGCTTCAAAATACCGCCGATGCTACTATATTTTTTTTAAACGGTAGTATCGTCAATACAGTAGTACCGTAAGTAATGTTGAATGTGTGGCAGTCAATACTATTTTCACTATAATGACACACGGCACAAATTCAGTTATTTATTCCTAATGTTGTGTTGTGTTGATTCTTAGTCCTCTGAGGACAATTTCCATTTGCATGATATCACTTCTACAGGGAACAACAGATGAAATATGTGGCACATTGAATTAGCTGCTTGCCATATACATATCATATACATACATACATACATATATATACACACACACACACACACACACACACACACACACACATACACATATATATATACATACGTACATACATATATATACACACACACACATATATACATATATACATACATACATACATATATATACACACACACACACACACACACAGATATACATACATACATATATATACACACACACACACACACACACACACACACATATATATATACATACATACATACATAATATATATACACATATATATATATATATAAAACCAGTAAAAAACAGGCTATGATGAAATTTTCACAACACTGCCGTTCATAGTGATTAATTTTTCATGCATCCCCTGGCAGTGAACTCAAAACTCTGGACTGCCAGAGAGCTGCTTCTGGGTCCTTACGCAAGACCCACGACTGCTAAGCTCTGTTCTTAGACTGGATTTGTCCTTGCTCGTAAGTAATGCCTACCAAATAAATAAATGGAAACGTGTACTTTCTCAAGTGCTCTTACTCCCAAGCACCTGTTTTGAATAGAAATACACACATTTTAAAAATAATAATAATCCCCTCCTCTTGTAAGAGTATTTTATAATGATTTTCATCATCATTTCAAGAATCGGTCCATAGAGGGTGAGTGATCCGGAACATTCAGAGGTCACGTTTTGACAGAAAAAGGGAACATCAAGTTACCCAAATAATCCAAGAGAAACAGGCAGCGTGGTTCCTACTAAAAGCATGAAGGCAAGTAAGTGCAAGAGTAAACAAGATAACCGTAAGACACTACCATTTGCTGACCAGCTCCAAACTGAAAACAAATCCGTGATCCGGAACCGAAAAGCAGGACAGAACGGCAAGTCACAAGTCCACAAAGAATCTTTTGCTTTATGTCCTCAATGGCCACATACTCCATGCCCAATAAGCACTGCTTGAATATTAGAGGTATAACAATACAAAAATAAATAAATAAATAAATACAAATTTGGTCATGTTTGTGGTACTACCACTAGTGTATGGTATTCTTTCTTGGCAGATTCAGCACACTAATGTTTCGGTCCACCCATCATTGACCTTCAGCACTGTAACGTATTAGGATGTATGTTCTCCTATACACTAGACCGTCAATAAATTGTGGTGACTCTTCCAGTTTCTGCTTGCTGCAGACCTACCATTACCTGATGCACTAATACTCTAGCCACTCAGCTAACACTGTGCATAGGAATATGGTAGCCTCTCCTGTAGCCTCTCTTGATTCAGATAAAGAGGAAGCTTTTGGTTTTTTTTTTAAAGAGAGGGGGAGTGCAGGCTTGATAAAGGCCAAACGTTTATTGCATCTCACTAAAATAAAAGCGGTGCTTTATGACAAATAACTCACTTTATTATGCAGTCTATTGACTTTTGTCCATTACGCAGACATCGAATTTAGATCCCTGTCTTGAACAATACAATACTCTGTACTGGTACACCACTCTGCAATGGACTGGCACCCGGGGAATTCTCCTGCCTTGTACCCTGGGTTACTAGAATAGAGGCAGTGGTTAAGACTCTGGGTTACTTGAGAAAGGCTCTTAATCCTCCCTGCTGCAGAGGTGCGGTATCATGGCTGACCCTGCAATCTGACCCTAACTTCCTAACAAGCTTCTTCTAGGGTCCAGACCCAGCACAACCCTGACCAAGCAATTATTGAAGATAAATGAATGTTATAGAAGAAATAGCCACTAGAAGAAAGAAAAAGATGAAGAAAACCATTGTTTGTCACATATGTATTACAGTTCAGCAAAAAAAAAAAAAAAATTTTCTTTGCATACCCCATCTTGTAAGGAAATTAGGGTAAGAGCACAAGGTCAGCCATGATACGGCATCCCTGGAGCAGCTAGGGTTAAAGGTCTTCTGATCAGTTACCACCGAGCCACCAGTGATTACCTCCATGTACCCTTTCCCCTTCTTCTCCCATGAATCCCTTTTTGCCCTTCCCCAAATTCACCAACATTGCCTTTCCCCATGTTCACCCAAGTTACCCCCAATGCCTCCCCCCAGTACCCATTTCTCACATACCTGTTCTCCATGTTCTCCCAGGTCTCCACCTTCATGCTTACATTTATGTTCCCACGTCCCCATATTCATGTTTCCACATGTTCATCTTTCCAAGAGACATTACGCTTTTAAAGCTTTACTGTCAATCTGACACATAAATAATACAAAAAAATGTTGTTTCTATCCGACTTTACAGTGCATAAATCGTGCTACTTGAACGATTCAAAGGTCGGAGAGGAGGTGATAAGACACCAGCTGTCCTTTTCTGTTCTAATAATTCAGTCAGGTGAGAGAGCAATCTGAATTATTTACGAGCGTCCTCTGCCAAAGCTAATTCAGCACGTTCTGAACTTTCTCTGTACCAAGCCCATTGTGCGTTTCATCAGTGAGGGTCAGAGAGCCAGCACAAGTTCACAAAAAAAAAAAAAAAAAAGGATACTGCTGATCTCTCACACCACTCAAATCAATAGCACCACAAAAGCACTGCTGCTAATGCCTGCGTTTCACATATTTCTCCAACAATGGTGTCCTATAATATTAACCTCAGAAAAGGGAAGAAGTGAAGTGTGAAAATGGTCAAAGGAAAAAAAAAAAAAAAAAAAAAAAAAAAGGCATTATGACTGAAGTATTCCCACAGATCAATAGCAGCTAAGATGCATGTGTTTGGATACAAAAAGCACAATTAGTAGTGTTACCAAAAGCATAATTGTGCTTTCTTTCCACAGAATTTTGGGAATCTTTTCAGACTTTAGACGAGTGAAGGCTCCGAGGTTGGTGATTGCGGGTGGGGGTTGTGGATGCGTATGAGAGGGGAGCAGTGAATGGGTGCAGGACCGCATGTCAGAGCACATTCATGCCCACACACAGACACCAGCAGCAGGTCGCCAGCTCAGAGCGTGACAGGAATGGAGATGAACGGCTGTCTCAGATGAGCACGGTTGTCAAGTCTGGCATTCATGCTCAACCTGCCACGTTCTGAGCAAAATTCAGCATATTAACCTTCGGAAACGTGGATATGTAATACGCAAGACGTGCTGAATTCGTTTTGTCTATATTTTTCTATAGAACGTTGAGAAAATATATTAAAAAAAAATATATATATATATATATATATATATATATGTCTGTATGGTCTACCTGGAAAGACTTTCAGTCATAGCAGGGCAAAGGAGAAATGCATAGCAATGGTCATCTAAACCTCACAGCTGTACTGATCAGGGATGCCTGGTGTATTGAGGTGTGGGATGGCGTGTTCGAGCCACCTTGCTCACAGCGTCTACAGTCTGGGCAGCACCATTCATCACTGAAATACAGGATTTATATGAAGTTGGCCTAAACAGGTAAAACAAACACAGAAACAAGAGGACAATGTAGCATAGCCACATTAATTATATACAGACACACAGCTAAAGATGAATAGATTTCAGTCCCTCCAGGATTTTGCGATCTCAGAAACGAACACAAAACCAAGGAAACGCCACCATATTCAAGGGAGCTCGCTAGGTAGTTTTTTTAAATTACCGCAGATTTGGGCCGAGACGCATCGTGTGACCTCATCGCAGCACGCATTCAGCCAAAGCCCTCTTCAATTCATGTGCGTCGAACAGGAGTACAGCCAAAAGGTCTCATTTTTGGTAAATGGTCTGCACTTATATAGCTCTTTTTTAACCTTAGTGGTTAAATGAGCAGCCAACATTTACCAACAAACATCGCTGTGAAAGACCAAGCAAAACAATTTCGTGCAATTCAGGTCGTTTTCTGCAAAAAAAAAAAAAAAGAAAGAAAAAGAAAAAAACACCCCGCAAGTTTTATCGCAAATTTTGAGAAGAGCAGCAGCAAAATCAGTGGTAAAGAGTATGCACTTATATAGCGCTGTTTTAACCTTAGTGGTTCAATAAAGCACTTTACGCTGGTTCTCATTCACCCACACACTCACACACTAATGTTAACAGAGCTGCCATGCAAGGCGCTAATTTGCCATCGGGAGCACCTTGGGGTTCAGTGTCTTGCCCAAGGACACTTCGGTACGTGGAGCCACGTGGGCCGGGAATCGAACCGCCAACCCTACGATTAGTCGACGACCCGCTCTACCACCTGATCCACCTTGTGCTGATCTCCTTCAGCTTACTTACACTTGTAAACTTGTTGTTGCCTTTACTTAAACAATCAAGTAATCATGACTAAACATTACTTACAACGGTTCGTTTTGGACCCATAAATCAAAAATCGAAATCTGTTTAACTGGTTTACCTACAAAAAAAAATACATAAACTTAACATTTCAAATGCCATGAACTCAAAATCCTGATTTATTCAAATGGATCACTCTGGTCTTTCTATGATGTGATTGGCCAGGAAAGGCTTTCCACCTGGAAACAAGAGAACTAATGCACTCATTGGTAGATAATTGCAAAAGGCGGTCTTCTTCGTCTCGTCTGTTGGTGGTAACGGTGTAGTGAAATTCAGTTGTTCATCATGAGTGGAAGAGACGACTCCGTTTGTGTTTACAAAGAAATACCAATCATGTAGAGTACGTTTTCTAAATAAAGTTACAGCACATTTTGCTAACAAAGTATTAATTTCCCCCCGTGTATGGGGTTAAGTACACTTGAAAACACCAAGGTACGTGAACGTCATTATTTAAGCACGTCCAGCAGGGAACCAGCTAGTGGCTTGATTTTGTGTTAATTTACTAATTAATAGTAAATTATAAAAAATAAAAAATAAAAATGTATTATTATTTATGAGTTATGCACCATCATGATGGATTAGCTAGGAGTCTGAAAGCTGTTTCTTTTCCCAGATGCACAATTACAAAAGCATCACTATTTCTCGAAAAATAAATAAATAAGTCTTACCATCATATACATCTTCTACTCCCACCAGCACATCATGATGCATCTGTCACACTGCTATAGTATTTTGAGCCCAGTGTCACGGTACTTTATATGCAAGGAACCATAGAGAAGCATACTTCAGTGCAGGAAAGGCTGTACTTTTCAGAACGTCATATAGCAGAAGTGTTCCCCATGTGAAGGGGTCTCTCATGCTGTAAACTTTACAGTGAAACAAAGACAATTCTACCTCCATGCCTGTACAAACAGACGCTTCTCGCTCCACACCTCATACAGCGGTCTGTCTCCGTGGTCGAGTTTTGAAAGGTAGGTGGAAAACAGGGTGAAATTTCAATCTGATCACATTTAAAATTACAGCTGTAAGATCTGTTAACTCCAACGCAGGACCCTAGGACTAATCAATCTCTCCATAAGGAGAGCCAGTGTAAAGTGATTTTATCACTCATCTCTTACGCAGCCGATTAACTGTTTGATGATACGGTAAGGAAACGTCCCTGGAAACATTGATTTCAAATGTCACACTATAAATCTGTCTTTAAATAAGCATTTACCAGAGGTGTATATTCAAGAAATATACCCCTACCACTAGTGTGGGGGCCCAGGACAAAAATATTACATGTCCTGGCTAGCAGGGTTTGTTTTTTAGCTCATTTTTTTTTTTACCAGGCAGATTAAATCACATAAGAAGATGACATATAACCGTTGCAGCACAAAGTGGTCATGTAACTCGCCTGCTGGCAAAACACGCAATCACCTTGCTATTGCAAAGAAACACAGAAAATAAAAACGCTATCGAGACTTAGTACAATGATATCTTTGGTGGTCAGAGAGAAGAGAAAACACCATAGCTCAGAGCCAAACACCAGTCAACAACTTGACAGCAAAAACACAATGTGCCTCATGAAACAGTTCCTCAGAAAATGGTTATTACTATGGCCTAGGCGTTCTGCAAGCAGGAATTTAGCTACTCATTTGTAATACTTTATTTTATCACTGGTTGAAATGTCCCTTTAAAGTCCCTCATGAAGTGCCCTGAAACACGCAGCAGTATTCAATGTGTTGATGTCATTTCCACTGAAACAGGAAGTCGGGGTGGGACATATCAAGTGGCCCCTCCCCCTTTTTAAATAGCCAGTAGCGTTTAGCTTACCTCACAACCCGGGCGAAGCCGTACTTGACCAAAAAAAAAAAAAAAAAACTAAATGTAAAAAAAAAACGGACGCGAATTAATTCAAGGCATTTCCTTCTTAACTAACTTGGTTTACATATATATAAAAAAAAAATTTAAAAATTTTGAAAAAAGGTGTCAGAGACACATTTACGACCCATGCTTGCTGATATTTCTCTCGCTAAACAACTGCCAATTCAGAAAAGTGATTTTTATAAAATGTTAGGGGCGGGACATTTCAGATTCTAGACCGCATTTGTTTGGACAGAAAGTGCAGGAAAGTGCAGGACGATGCCATCAAAATGGTTGATCCGTATCAGTGGTGTAGAGAGAGAGAGAGAGAGAGAGAGAGAGAGAGAGACTGTACATTTTGAATGCATAGAACTTCTAAAGGTGAATTGCGTCACTGTTTTGGAGCACACTAGCTTATCATATTAAAAATAATCATATTAAAAATCCACAAAACTTCAATTTTGATTTCATGGGAACTTTAACACATTCGAGCAATGGGTAAATCCAGCAAGGTCCTTTAAACGTTTCACCTTCACTGATCATTTCCAACACAGTCCAAGAGTGCCCCAATCCTCTTAATAAAAAGCAGCACAAAAACACACGGCACTGACACGGCAGGCATCGGCAACACCCGAAGAGGTGCGTGACAAATATGCGTTAACCCTTTCAGTTTAGCAGACAACAGTTAAAGGCTGCTTAGACACAATTCACAGTCAGTCTGGGTCTGGCAGTCTCAGTGATAAGGCCGAAGGGGAAAATCTAACGGTCAGGAATTAGCTCTCTTCAAGAGGCAGCTGTCAATCATTGGCTCTCCGAGAAAGCCCTTTCCCTCAATGCACAATTTGCCAAGGAGATCCCCCCACAGAGCAGAGAATCTATTCCAGAACAAGCATTTACTACAGTTAGGCTATATAAGGAGGGAGCAAAAAAAATAAATAAAAAGGGGGGGAGGGGGGGACAGGACACCCAGTCAAAAAAAGCAGCAAGTTGTTCCCACACTGCGCTCTAAAGGTTTGTGGTTTTCAGCTTCAGTCTCTAAGCAGCCGCTAGCCACTTCACCCATACAAAGATTTCAGTTAAAGGAGCGGAGAGACAGCAGAGCACAGTGCCTTTGTTCAGCACTGAGCTAGCGAGAGTTTAAACACCCTCAAAGCTTAAAACATTCCCGAAAAAATGTGCTGTATGCTTTTAACCTGTATACATGCAACTATCTGTGCACTGAACGTAGTCCATCGTGTTTAAATTGGAAACAAGTACAGATAGGTAACTACTGGTGCAAAGAATGAAGGGGAAAACATACTGTATAGAAAAAAAAAAAAAAACAAGGGATAGAAAATGGAATTAACATTGAATTGACCAGAGCTCTGCGCCACCGGATCCATGAGGCTGAGCAGTGATCAAGTCCATACAGGATTTCACAGAGGGTTATTTTCTTTGTGATTGTTGCGGCCAAAAACGCTCGATTGCGCTGCGGCTTTTGTTCAAAATTGTGGAAAACTACTTGAATTGGTGAAATCGCAATGCACGAAGTTGTTTTGTTGGTTGGTAAATGAGTCATTTTATCTGTACTCACGTTGGACACGTGTGACGATGTCACATGATGCATCCTGGCCCAAATCTGTAGAAAATCTGCTGCAATTTTGAAAAATTACAAGCTCCTCCACATACTGCAGAGTTTGCTTGATTGCGCATTCATTTCTTCGATCTCAAAATCACAAAACCCTGGAGGGACTGGAGGGACTGAGTGATGCTCTATGTGAACTCTTTGGGCAAATAACAGCATGGCCAGGTTTTTTTTTTATGTTCTCCATTCAGGCCTGGAGAAAGGATGCATTCAGAGCACCAATCAACAATCATGCCTAATTATGGTGGCTGCCTCTGCACTTCCACCAATCGAGAGAATTCATTCACTGCTCCTGCACCAACATCGCCGAAGAAAGCGCCAAGCCTTACACACAACATGCACGAAAGACCCTGGGAACCAACCAAGGTTAAGCTGAAGCACACACTGTTGGACTTCATAGCAGACAGTTGTAGAAGAGTAATGATTTATAAATCCCACTATCAAGGTGTCCCACAGAAGATGATGCGTTCCATTTTGAGTCTGGTTTATCTCAAGGGTTCTTCCTCGTGTCATCTCTGGGACCTGTAGATCTGTGCTTTGCTTCCGAAACAAGGACTTGAATTGTTACAACGTCGTATTTTCTCCTCGGCTCGGTTCGCTTTCATAAGGCAACGTTTCAAGGCGTACTAAAATGTGTTTCTGCAAGTCACATCTGAGTAAACTGCCTTCTCATTGGTCAATGCCCCTGTTTATGTTCCGGGGTTCTGCCCACAGTCGTCATCCATCAAGATGGATAGACAGCAGCTCAGCGAGCTTATTGTGGCTTTCTTTTTAGCTGAAGTTATTATAATTTCTCTCATTTATAATGTTCCGCAGACCGAGCACAGCCCATTTCGTTGAGATACTCGCTGAACCCGTTGTAAACCTCTGTGTTTTTAGGCATGTTTTGAAAGTTGTTAAGAAATACGTTCGTCGGACCAAGTTTCAAGGCATTTTACCCCGTCTTCGGTCCAAGTTAAACAGCGATTCATTTTGCGAGCCAGTAGCAAAATAAACACGTTTTTTTTTTTTACATAACGCAGTTACCGTCGTGCATCGCTATACAGGTTGGTTCACTGATCCATTGGGTCGTATTGAACTGCTCCAGAGTTCAAATACTGTTTTGGTGCGGATCCGAGCGCGATTGATGTGTCCGTGTACGTCTAAACGAACCGAACCAAGGGAGAAAACGCTCCAAACGAGCCAGGTGTCAAAACATGCACTGTCTATATCCTGATTTCTGCAAAACTGCTTTATGACCGTGTCTGTTCTTAAACGCACTATACCTATAAGATTGAACTGAACTGAATTAAGATAAAACTGGAGTGCACTGGAATCAGACAGCAAATGATGCAGAACTGTAGAAGTCACCCAAAGGAGTGGCACCCAAATTAGCTTCAAAGATTACATCACAAGTCCACTTGCCTTCACTAGACAAGTCAATACAGCTTTGACTTTGTCTCAAGCAAGATAAGGCAGCACACATGTCACAAGCCCAGAAAAAAAAAGCTGCTCACAGCAGGTGTCCTAATATTCGCCACCCAACAATCTGTTCCCAACGCACTACTAATTACAGCTGGCACCGGTACTTCCTCCATCAATGAATCAGAGAGACAGCCGAGAGCTATGGATTAGATTCCTCATTTGTACACAGAAGTCACTACTGAGGTTTGCAATCAATGTCTATTGTGCGGCTGAACTGTCCACGTTAGCTGTCTAAGGATCATGTTCAAGGCTAATCAATACATTTTGAAAACAGATAAACGTAGCTTATGTCACCAGGCCAAGTTTAATTCCGTTTCATTTCAATGCGAAGATCGATTCACATCAGGTCCTCCAGCTGTAGCACAGAAGAGATCATCAGGATCATCAAAGACGAAGAACATGCAGTAAAAATTAGGGCTCTTTCAGCTCTGAAGTGATGGACACGGAGAACAACGGCATTCAGGGATCTAATACACTCAAACTAAATATTGCACATTATACCGTACAGGTTATCGAACTTTTTACAGCCAGGGACGACTTTATATGGAAACCCTTTCAGTACAGATTTATCGCATGACCATGATCCAACAAATATTCGGCTCATTATTTTATTGTCTACGATAATATTTAGTTATTTATTAGAGCCTTGGAGCTTTTTATTCTGAAAACATTACACCCACAGAAGACATTTTTATTAAAAATGTCATTAGATTCAAAAGTTAACATTATTTTATTTATTTATGTTTGCGAGGCCAGCTGAAAAAGATCAGAGTCTCTCTCACCATCGACACCCCATTCAACAACCGCTGCATCTGCAGCGCCCCCAGGATTGCAGATGACCCCGCTCACCCCTCTCGTGGACTCTTCACCTGCTGCCAATATCGCTGCTATACTTGTGCTGCTACGTTACACAACAGCTTACAGTTTACAGCCCATGTCCTGTCTATTTATTGTCCTGTGTATTTATTGCTTATCCAGTGTATTTGTTTATCCAGTGTATTTATTGTTGTTTATTTATTGCTTATCCTGTGTATTTATTGTTTTGTTTTGTGTATTTATTGCTTATCCAGTGTATTTATTGTTTTGTTTATTTATTGCTTATCCAGTGTATTTATTGCTTTGTTTGTTTATTGTTTATCCAGTGTATTTATTGTTGTTTGTTTATTGTTTATCCAGTGTATTTATTGTTTTGTTTGTTTATTGTTTATCCAGTGTATTTATTGTTTTGTGTGTTTATTGTTTATCCAGTGTATTTGTTTTGTTTTGTGTGTTTATTGTTTATCCAGTGTATTTATTGTTTATCCAGTGTATTTATTGTTTATTCAGTGTATTTATTGTTTTGTTTTGTGTGTTTATTGTTTATCCAGTGTATTTATTGTTTATTCAGTGTATTTATTGTTTTGTTTTGTGTGTTTATTGTTTATCCAGTGTATTTATGGCTTTATTCTGTGCATTTATTGCTTTTGCACTTGTCTCACACTGTTGTGTATTTCACTTGATAACTGTGATTTGCAAATTTCCCCCAAACCTGATTAGAGATAGACTGTTTAATAATATTCTTCCTCCAAAACCTAATTTTCCCTAATACTTACACCTGTTCTCACCACGAGCTCCCAGTATTGGAACACTGAAATCATTAATCAGCTATTCTTTATTCCCTACGTTAACGTGAAAAAAAAGGGAGCGTCGCTGTCGTGGTGTGCAAGTCACGGATGTCACGAGAACCGATACTTCGGTACCAAGTTGGTTCCGACATTCTTACAACGTGGCGGTACTTGTTTTTCTGCAGTAGCATTGGTACCGTTGTACCAAGGCTGCGATTCGTCCGGACCTGATGGGGGCAGCAAATACGCGCAAGTGTTTTAGTCTGTCCACAAGTGGTGAAGGAAAACTACAGAAGTTTAGCTCCGCCCCGACTCGTTGAGAGGAAAAGAGAGGAAAGCTAGTAACGGTTTACGGTGTGCAGCCGATGCTATCGTTCATTTCAAACAAAGCGAGGAAACACCTGGAATTTGGCGAAGCACCTGAAAGACGGTCCTATATTATGTTTGTTTGAGGCAGCTGGCATTGTTGCCGTGAAACCAGCTAACGTTACGCTCCATGTAATGTTAGCGATAGCCTGTTATATGTTAACGACGCTAACGCATTGCAGTGTTATAAACTACCTCTGAATGGGCCACCATGCATCGCCATTCAGCCCGTGTCCTGTCAGATACATGTAGCCCCATGTCACTAATAATTATTCACATGTTCATGCTTTTAATAAATCTTTTTGGCCTGCCACCATATCACAGAATCAGTGAGGGTGTGCGCGCGTGTTTAGGAGTGCACCCCCCTCATTGTCAGACAGTGTTTGATAACTAAATCTAAATCTCCCTCTCTCTCTCTCTCTCTCTCTCTCGTCCTCCAGGAGAGGTTGTTGGTTTATTTTTTTATTTATTTATTTTTTAAATACCACACCATGGTATCAACTTTGGTATCGAGTATCGTGTATTTTCGGTGGTATCAGTACTGACTACTAGATTTTTGGTATCGTGACATCCCTAGTGCAAGCTAGGTGGTTTTCACACTGGGCACGTTTGCTGCGGTCTGAATCCAAGTGCGATTGGTCAGATTTCAGACTCAGCTGATTCTTTCGAACCCCGGAGCTTTTGCATGACCGCAAAGGTGCATGGAAAACGCGACTCACTGAATCGCAGCAGTGTGGACCTCTTCTGTGTCCCACAGCGTTCCCCTGCCACTCATGGTACACGTGTGTTGCGGAAACTAACGATGTCGTCATCGGCTAAAACACGTGCGCAGGTTATTTTACTTCCTGAACAAGCGCGGACCCGAGTAAGAGCTGCGTTCACATTCACGGGAATCGCAGCGCAGTTCCTGTGCAGCTGAACTCAGACCACCTCCTACCGGTAGTCTCAGGTTCAGTACCGCGGTGCGCTTCCCGGTCCGCCCGACAGCTTTCACGTTACGCGAACCGTGCTCCGTTTCAGACTAAACTGCCAGTGTGAAAGCCCGCTTAGAGGTGTGCATCGGGACCGAAACAATTCTCAGTAGCAGGGGGTGTGTACTCTGATGGATGGGTGCAGGCACTCAGATATGAAGTTTAAAAGAGCGATAATGTATTTCCAATAGTGTTCAGTCAACACAGAAAGAAAAGCCCACAGACACGCATGCTAAATCGGAGCACGGTGCCAGGTGGAAAATGAAAGGCCTCTTGAAGTGCTTCTGGTGTAAAATTGGCTTAATCTGCAGACCCAGGTACCTGATTATTGCCTATTTGACCTCTTTCTGAAGCATGAGTATGAGTAAATGAGCACAGTACTGGACCATATTGGTGAATCCTTATTTTAAACCCTTTCAACACTAATCAAAAAAAAAAAAAAAACTATATATAAATAACCTCACAGAGAAAATGGTCGCATCAACCAATGGCAGTGCCTTATTGTACAGGATGACAACTGTAAAGCGCTTGGGGCCAAATCTGTATGCAATGCGCATGATGCAATAATCTGACATTTCGGCCTGTAAAATCATCCGATCTCCATTCCATAGAAAACTTAGAACTGGTTTGTTAAACACCAAAATAGGCTCCACAAACCCCGAATTGCACTCGGTCAGTGGAACCGTGGGCTAAAACTGACAAGCAGGCTTACTTTATTAAGGTGAAGCTGGAGATAACCAAGTATCAGGAGAGACAGGACTCTTTTGTTAGCCGGGGTTGTGCTTTGATTCACAGCACTCTCCTCTCCCTGCTTATCGTGCGTGTTTGTGTCTCCTTGTGCCATTTACCAACTTCACAGCAGTGATCACATCCCTGGTATCTTGAGATCTACCTTCCAGCAGAATTCATTTCAAACCCTAATCCGACACCTGCACCACATAATCGGAGTGTTTGATTGGGCAGATCAGATCTGTTGGATTAGGGCTGGAAATGAATTCTATAGAAATGTCAATCTCCAGGAACAGGATTAGTGATCACTGCTTTTGCATAAGTAACTGATTATTTGATAGGTAGTAAGAGACGGGGTTGGTGGTGTTTTTGTTTGGGTATTGCTTGTACACTGAGATCATCAATGCACTACTGGAACCTGAAAGTAAATTTGCTGATGTTTGCAGTCACTCCCAGTGACATTCCTTTGACATTTAAGCAAGTATCCGATTGTATCTAATGCTTCTTGTGATGTTGCACAACATTTTACTTTGCTTCTGCCACTGAACATTGTACTACAGGGTGTCCCAAAAGTCTCCATACACAGGGGACGGTGTTTGCCAGCACCATGTAAGTTGTGCCTTCATCAGGGGATGTTCATGGACGTCCACAACACTTCCAGTCTTTCTGAATTTGTTAATAATTTTGACAGACAGTACGTTTACACGGACAACAATAATCCGATATTACCCCGATTAAGACGATACTCTGATTAAGAAACTAGCATGTAAACAGCGATTATTGATGACCTTAATCTGATTAAAGTCATACTCGAAGTAAACACAAATGGAATTAAGACGTGTGGAGTATTCCTGTTTTAGTCGCATTATGGAAGTGTATTACAGACACGTAAACACCGTAATCACACTATTAACGTCGTGTGGGAATTTTCACCGCATCTTGCGACAGGACACGTACACACACGGCAGCGCTCAATCGTTTTATGGCAAACAAGAGAGCACGGCTGCGCCCGAAACCACGTACTTACCTAGCATACAGTAGGAGAAATACATGTAATATATAGTAGGAAAGTATGCGATTTGGGACGCAGCCCACGGCTTCAAGCAGTCGTCTATTTGCACGTTCAGCACGACAAATAATTAACTGCACTTGAATCTTTCATAAAATTATGAATAAAATCACCCAAAACTGTAAACGGTACCAGAACGAAGACCAACTGTATGTCGAGACGTGAAATTCCGGAGGGACGTCGGATGGCGTGTGCCGTTAATCGATCTATGTTCTAGGACATGTAAAACAGGAACATGAAAGGAGTATTCTATAAGCGACTCATGTAAACACCTTAATCAAGATATTGGCTTATTCAGAATAAGGTCAATAATTAGATTATTTCTGTCCATGTAAACGCAGTCAGTGACGTATGTGATGTGCTCGCAACGTTTCCTGTTAAAGTCCATCGCAACCTTACGACAGCTTCCAGATAGATCCCAAGGCATTTAGACCAGGACTACAGCAGCCCGACACTCGCGTCCCAACTTGCCAGCGCTACACGGCTCTGACACGTGATTTGACGATTAGGGATGTGCGAGACTAGTCGACTAAACAGTACCGCTGCTGCTTTGGAAATACTAGTCCATTACAGATTCGTTTCATTTCACCTCAGACCTTGCATGCATTTCCTCCGCGTCACTCACGGCGGGCTTGGAGAAATATCCACTCGGAAGGCAAGCAAGGTGTGGGAGTATTTCGACTTCGAAAACAACGGAAAAGTTTGATGTAAGCTATGTCACGTCAAACTGGCATATAACAATTCCACTGGAGCCATGCGTAACCGTATTCAGCACAGGCACGTAGGTGTTAGCATAAAAGAGACTAGCCGAAGCAAGCAAATGCCCATCACATCATTCACTTCAACTCGCTGTGATCCCGCCTGCTCGGAAAAAAATCTCAGAGAAGACTGCAAGAGACATGCTACCACTCAGTTTTGTTGAGGGAAAAGGCTTCCAAAAATTGGACTTTGACAGCCTAATGTACAGTGATCATAATGCAAGGCAAGCACATCGCATATTATATATATATATATATATATGACCTATTCTTTAGTGCCATTCAGTATGGGATTTGACTGTTTGATTCATAGATCAAGTATTTCCAATCATTCGCATACACACAAAGTTTTTTGACTGCCTTCTGGGCGTTTCTTACTTTTACACTAGACGGTTACAAAATTTCCATTTGGACATCAGTGAAATTAGTCGCGGCACACATTATGTTATGCCAATCATTTGGTATCAAGAATTGCATCGACTATAAGTTCAAATTCTGGTATCATATGACTATGAAGAAGATTCCACACTAGACAGAAAAGCAATCAGAGCATTTTAAAATCTTGAAATGCAAGACACATACGGTATTGCTTTGAGTTTGTGACATGAGGACGCGTCACACCAAAAAGCAAAATCATCACTGCATGGCTCTCGTCACTTCATCTCTCCTGTGAAAAACAATCAGCAGGGTATTGCTTTTTTTATTTATTTATTTATTTTTAAAGAATTAAATGCTGACGTTGCATCAGAAGGGAATGGAATCACCCTTTGCAATTCATTTCCTCGTATTGGCGTGTGTATGTTGATAAAAGGCAATCACGCAAAATGGCTACTAACACCCAAAAGAAGACGAATTTCTCTGAGGCAGAAGTTGAAGGATTTTTGACTCGCATCTACAAGAATAAGAAAAATATATTATTTAACAGCGTATCCAGCGCCTGAAAAGCCAAAATTTGGAGAGAAATTACGTAAGTGAGTTCAGTTTCGTCCATCCAGGGCAATACAAATGAAGTCAAAAGAAAATGGTCTGACACAAAAACTGAGTCAAAAGAAGTATTACTGCTAAGCAACAGAATTTCTCTACTACCAGGGAAGCCCAAACAATGAGAAAGCTTTTCAAAATGTGTCAGATGCTGGGGCAAACGGAACCGACTTATCACCCAGCTTTCATTGTTCGAAGAAAAAAAAAAAAAAAAAATCATACCAGTCTCTAAATATCCTCTGCCTCCTAAGGACATCATGTGCTAACTCTTCCAGTGATATCAATTCTGCTATTTGCACCACCTCGGCTTATAGCTACCAACAGATCCGCTTTTTACACAGCTTTTAGAAGACATTTGTCATAAAATGGATTTTGCTTGACTTCCTGTCATTTATATATATATATAAAAATTGTGTGCTTGGTATATCCCAGATGTAACGGGACCCCTGTCTTCCAAACAGTTCCTCTTTCGAATCCTCAGTCCACAGAACATTCTACCGAAAGGTTTGAGGATAATCAAGGCGTGTTTTGACAAAATTCAGACGAGTCTTAATGTTCTTCTGGGTTAACAGTGGTTTTCCATGGATGCCATTTTCCCCCAGTGTCGTTCTGATAGTGGAGTCATGAACAGTGACTTTTACTGATGTAAGAGAGGCCTGTAGGTCCTGTGATGTTGTCCTCGGCTCTTTTGCGACTTGCTGGATGAGTCGTCGCTGTGCTCTTGGAGGAATGTTGGAAGGTCGGCCACGTCTGGGACGGTTCACTACTGTGCTGAGTTTTTCCATTTGGAGATAGTGGCCCTCACCGTGGTCCTTTGGAGTCCGAGATCCTTTGAAAAAGCCCCTTCCCAGACTGATGTATTTCAATCTCTTTCTTCCTCATCATTTTTGGAATTTCTTTCAATTTTGCCACAGTGTGTTACTGAGTAAGCGCTTCATGCTGTTGAAGAAGAACTCAGAAGAAGTCAGGATGGAGCCAATACTTTTTCACAGCACTGTATGTCATATTTCCTTAACGCCCTTTAGGCCTATGTGAAACGACGGGTCTAAGAAATATTTAATTTGTGTGTATTTGAAATAGTGAAAAAGTTATTCGAACTGCAAAAATGGAGCAACTCGTCGCAAATTCTAAGATTCAAAGTCGATCAACTGAGGTTTACATCAGTTAGTCTTCTTACGCATACACACTCAGGAGCAAGAGACAAATGTTTTTCCCCGAATTTACAGGATTTTCATACGAACAATTTACGAATAAATCCGATCGTATCCAGCTCGATAAATGAGGCCCACTGTTTCTTCATTGCTACTACACTGATTGTTGAAACCTTAAAATCATCAAGCTTTTCTCAATTACACTGTGTACCATGGTGTGGCTGCTTTTCTATCTGGCATGGAATTTTCTCCATACGCCTTGATAACTCTGATATCTAGTCAATTCCATTTGCCGCTCCTAAAAAACCTCTCTCCTTTGATTAAGAATGATAATGATAATTATAAATCCTACACATAAAATGCACCTGAGCCAGCACATTACTGAGACCTAAATTCAGATTTATGTGCTGACGAGACACACTGCCTCATTCGTCTCATTGCTCACTGGCTGCTGGTAATGAGGAGCAGAAAGCTGTAACCTTTAAGGGAAAGTTTAGATAACCAGCAGCGTAATCTGTGGAGGTCGACCGATAGTGGGTTTTACAGATACCGATAACCAAGTTGCCAATAACAGTTTTTAAAATTGATACTGAATGAAACCATAAGACTCAAAGTAAAATATCGCTGAACTTTATTACAAAAATAAACAGTACTGACTGTACCATGAAAATGTACTGTACTTCTTTAAATGAAATGTATATTCATATATATTAACTATTAATAAATATTAAAGTAAATAAAAGATCTACATCCAAACTGTACAAAAAAGTGACACTCCAAATAGCAAATAAAAAAAAAAAAAAAAAAGAGACAACCAAAATTAATCAAAAAACACTTCAAATAACACAACAAAATTTCGCCTCTAGAGGCCGCTCTCATATCGTATAATGACGGCGGACCCTTGTCAAGCCACTCGCAACCGGGAAAAACTATCAGTGTGGATTTTTTCTGATAACTGATCGTTTCAGTAATCGGTTATCAGTGCCGATTAATCGGCAAAACCGATCAATCGGTCGACCTCTTAGTAATCTGTGTAGGTGAGACATGTCTAACTGAACCTTAGCATTCAGAGGGAAATACGTATACAGACGATGTATAATATGTGGCCCAAGATTCTAAATAACTGTTTTGCGACACGATATCTCACAATATTTACGTTTAAAGCCGTGCTTTAGAAACAATTTGCTAGCTCTTTTCAAGATTCAAGAGTCTGTTCAAGACTCTGTCATTTGCACAGTTACACTGGGCATTGAAATGCTTATGACATAAGCACCTTATGACTTATATTCACCCTATGACGCACCGTTTAAATGATTATCACACTTAAGCAAAGAATGAAAAATAAAAAACAAAAATAAACAAGTCCCAGATTAGGCCTACACTCTAGGTGCAGAGCAAAAGGTACATGGGAATAAAGTATTGTGTTTAGAAGTCATCAGAGCGAGGACACCCATTGAAGACTGTGTCCCTGTGTCCTGCTCACAGCCTCCCCATGGGCTTCTGGGTAATGAGTTTGTCTCCCAGGCCTGCCAGCTCGATGTGTACAATGTGGGAATTCACCTGCTGCTAACAAGGACGTCAGCTAGGAAAGTTCATGCAGCCATATGCAGTCGTGACACTTTTTTCACACAACAGATGCCAAAACTTCACAATATCACAGTTTTTACTTATGTAAAGTCACATTTTAAAACAAACATATTCCTCAGACATGTTCCATCCCCCGTGGTTTTTCCACCCTCAAACTTCCACACAACTCCTATCGAGGGGATAGAATGACAGCAATGATTTTAATTATATTTGGCAAAAATAAGAAATGGTATTTGGAAATGACATTTTGCTTCATTTGGACACTTCATACAGTATTCACTGAAAATCACTTAGAAATAAACACTACTAAAAGAACAGAAAGGTTCATTAAGAGAGAAGTTTCAGCTGATGTGTTACATGGCACACCAAGTGCCGCCATTTATGCAGACGCATTTTTTTCCCCTTTTCCCCTACCATTTTATTCACTTGCTTTATACTGTATGAACAATACATCAGCTGCCTTTGCTGGTAAAATGCAAACAAGAAATGTAAACATTTCATTTTCAAAATGAACAGGTGTATAACGAAGCCATGTGACAGACTCTAGAAAACAAGCCATGTGACTAACTAGCCTTGACATGTGCACGAGTGGAGGTCGGAACCTGGAGCTCTGAAACAGCTCAGAAGCATTTAATAGACAACGATGCATCGTACTGACTCGTGAGACTCTTTACTACCCAACATGACCGCATCAAACAGCACATTTTTCTATTCAGTCCTCATTCATTCATTCATTCCCTATCAGGATGTTCTGCAGCAGCAAATATCACAATAATTCATCTCTAAACACACCGAGCCAGCATTATTATATACACACGTGACGCATCTGAAGGCGTGTGTTCATCCCTCACTGGAAAAGTGCTGTTATATAAATCAACAACAAACAATACCGATACAGCCAAGTCTTACCACTTATCACTTAGCCACGTGATAATCTTTGTGTCATTTCATTTGAAAAGCAATCCATTCATCCAAATGGAAGCTGCGGTGTTACACAGCTGTCAGGGGCTTGCTTACTGTCCATTTTCAACAACTACAAATGTTTCCGTGTCCATTTCATGCCCCCTAAATGTGATTTAAAAGAAAAATAAACTAAAGACAAACAAACAAACAAAAAAAAAAGATTTAACTACTTAGATAGTAATACAGTGGGATCCAAAAGTCTGAAACCAAAGGGAAAATGCTTCTATTTTACATATTTCTCTAACTGAATGCAAAAAGTTTCATTACAATGTATTTTATTGAGTGAAAAGTAGAATGAGTGAAATATTTACATGAATACATGAGTTTCTGATATGTCCCCCTGTTTGCTTTAATGACAGTGTACACGCGAGCTGGCATGGACTCCACAAGTTCGTGTAAAACCCTATGATTCATTTTAGATCAGATTTTCAATGCGGTCTCGGAATTTTGGATCCTACTGTATGTTAGAGGTACTGTAGACCGGTAATGGGTTTTACAGATACCGATAACTAAGTTGCGCAGAACCTGCCGATTATCGATTAACCAACTGATAGTTTTTAAAATCGATACTGAATGAAAACACGACACTCAAAGTAAAATATTGCTGAACTTTATTAACCAAACAGTACTGACTGTACCATGAAAATGTGCTTTGTTTTTTTTAATGAAATAAATATAGAAATATTAATATATATATAAAAAAAAGAAAATAATAAAAATGAAAGATATACATCCAAACTGAACCAAAAAGTAAAAGTCCGAATAACAAATAAAAATAGAAACATCCAAAATGAATGAAAAACACTTCAAATAACACGACAAAATTTGTCAGTGATGGTTTTTATTTTGCCTCTAAATGTCACGCTCATTTTGTATAATGCCAGTGGACCCTTCTCAGCCGCTCCCGCAACGGGACGCACCCGGGAAAAACTATCAGTGGATTTTTGCCGATAATCGATAGTTCCAGCAATCAGTTACCGGTGCCGATAAACCAATCAATCTGTCGACCTCTACCGTACGTGTCCAGGAAAACATTTCACGTGGTGAAATTTGTACCAATTATCTACTAATATTTTATATATAATATAATATATATATGTACAGTATAGTACAGAAACTATAGACTTTCCTAAACTGAAATGTATTTCTCTTTTACACATTTCCCCAACCACAAGTAAAGTTACAGCATTTTAAAAGTCAGGCTGACCCCAAAAGTGAGAAGAGAGAAACTTGCAAAGATTACGTATTTGATTCTTATGGCAGCATAGGTTTTTTTTTTTGGCTTTCTAAAGCAGTGAGAAAGCACATCATAAGCAGTGAGAAAGCGCATCATAAGCAGTGAGAAAGCGCATCATAAGCAGTGAGAAAGCGCATCATAAGCAGTGAGAAAGCGCATCATAAGCAGTGAGAAAGCGCATCATAAGCAGAAAAACCCAGGTGATTTTAGGTTTGCCAGAATTCAGCCACAGCAACATCTGATTGGTTTTCTCAAACCACCACACATATGAAATGTTTCTTTTCTTGTTATGTGCTACATACTGTACCAAGTCTGTAATGTAACTGACTGATGTGTCCGGTTCTAAAAATCAGCACCTATCTCAACCCTAACGTTTAGTTCATTTGTCTCTCTCTGTTCTTGCATCCATTTCTGGGTCAGGACAGAGAAACATCACTGTTGACTGCGTTAACAGCTCAATGGTTGGACTGTCATCAGCTGCATGTGCAAGTCATTCAGCGGAGAGCGGGGGGGGGGGGGGGGTTGGGGGGGGGGTGGAGAAGCTGCTGCCAAGTAAATAAATGGAAATGTAAAAATAAAAATGTTTCCTGCAGATCTCGATCTTGTGCGGGTGGATTGAAAATGCTGTCGGCAACATGTACACCAACTGTTTTCTGGCAAACACAAGTGTGCCTGCTGTGCTAACAGAAATATTTTAGTGGTTACTCTCGTACATTCAAGCTGAGGTTGAGTACTACAGCGAGATACAGCCCAAAATACATGAGCCAGGTATTTTTGGATGTGGCCAATATTTAAATGTGTGTAGAATTTACAAACATATGACAATTATACAAGTTAACCCTTCAGGAAGCATGCTGGTGTTTTCTTTCTTTCTTGTATACGACAACAGAGAAGAAGGGCAGATTTGATGATGAGAAACAGAATGATGCTGCAGAAAATTAAGACTACTGTATACAAGCTGGTTATCGACTACAAAAGAACCTCGGTGTGTGTTCTTAAAAAGGGGGGGGGGTTCACAAAAGGTTATAAGTAGAACCCTTTAGAAAGCTACAACCATCCAAATAATCCTTAAAGAACTCTTTTTTCCCTAGATTATCAGTCTGCTGCTGACACTCTTGTGGCTAAACGTCAGCTTTTATACTCTGTAAACACTAGATTTTAGATAACCAGTTGATGCACAGTCGAACTTTAGATAGATCATAAGTCGGGGTGCAAAGTCTGTCCTAATCCCTGTATTCAGACTAGTTCAAATCTGGTACTTTGTGGATTTTAGGGTGTACCACAGACATAACATTTCTCCTAAGTACTAAGAAGTGTAAGGTGGTCATACAATCAAAATGTTTGTTCTCTGTACGCAGCGAATCGGAGACATTAAGAGTTTACATCTGGTTTATCTGTTTAAATGTAATGTGTTTCATGGGAGGCTTGTGAGATTGTGTGCAATACACCATCGTCCCTGCTGAGGGGGTGTGGTCAGAAATTTGTACCACGTGACATGTACATGTTACATCATTACGGCTGGAAAAATACCAGAAGCTAGTTACAAGTCTGCTGTAACTGCTAATACTAGCCTTGAGTTACTTTTTTTTTTTTTTTTTTTTTTTAAATTAACCACCCATTAACAAGGTCAGTAATGCAGTAAACTGTAAATAAACCTAGCAGGTTATTGGCTATTTGCTTGTAATTTAAAGCCATGCCAGCTACCATGGCTATTTTCATGGCAAGAAACAGGTTAAAACGTAGAAAAATATGAAGAATTTACAAAAGCGTTTTAAAGTTTATCTTCGATAAATAAATTCCTAACCCTAACCCAATACGTTTAGAAGAATGGGCAAAAATCACACCTCAATACTGCGGCCAATTAATTTCTTCAAACAGGAAGCGTCTTGAAACAAAGGCTTCTCCACTAAGTATTAAATAAATTCCAGTTAGCGTGTTCGGTACTTTTTTCCCCGTGTCATTCTTCTTTATTACACATAGCTTCATTTATTGACTTTAATGTTTGGATTTCTTTATGTGTGGGGATTTCTTGAGTTAATAGGAAAGTCTGGTGAAAATGTCATGTGAATAGCCTCATTGGAAATATATTTACTGAAAAAAAATCGACACGTCCAATACTTATTTCCCCCACTGCATAGCAGAAGCTACTCGTTACGAAATCCTGATGCCGCTACACACATTGTCCAAGGCTCGATGTGGTTGACTGGAGACTGGTTTTTACTAGGTACATTAAATTGGTGTGCACGGATGACGGACGATCATTTCAGAATCAGGAACACACAGGAAACGCTGACAAAAACTAAGCAAAATAAATTCCAGTCCCAAGCAGTCATATAACTCTCCTACTACACAACATGTACAGTAGTCATGTCATGGTTAAACGTATAGCGAGGAAATAAAGATGCAAGCAAGACTCGAATTATATATAAGTTTTTACATGCGATACATGGACTGAATAATGCGGCTCACTGACAGAAAGTTGACTTTTTGTAGAGTGTAAACACAACGTGCTACAAGATGGCGATGTCGTTCACCTGTATTAATGCACTCAATTAGCTTATAAACTGACCACACATTATTACACTGCATTAGCTACACATTTTAGCCGTGTTAATTAAGTTTCAAAACATGGGAATCATATTGGAACTTTGACTTGCTCACGGTGTAATAAATGTATGACGTGTCCATCCCTGTGGCGGTCATGGTTTATTTAAATCGCATGTATAAGATACAGTCAACACTGCATCAGTTCCAATCCTCACTCAGATTCAACACCGCTCAATAATTTCTGATTATCCACTGGGGCGTACTGTTCCCGAAACATATTCAACTGACTACACGACATGTTATTTGCACCAAACTGATTGAATTCCACGCCTCAGTTGTTTAATCTCTTTGCAAATAAAATGGAGCTCAAGCAGTGTGCGTTTTTAACTGGCTTTTCTCCTTATCATTTTAATCACAAAGGCTTCTGCCGGTGTACATTACAGTGATTTATCCTCAACTGTCTGCTATTCATCTAGAAATATAACGCCAACTTTAGTTCATTGAAGAGTCTTGTACATCACTTGCCTTCTCAGATATACTTTAGGTTAATCAAAAGTCATTAGAGTTATTCGAATATGAAATAATAATAATTTAAAAAAAAGCTGCAGTAATTCTTGTCAGAAATGTAAATTCCAATATCCAACCATGTCACAGAGATTATGCAAGGCTTTTAAGTTTTTTAAAGAACTTTGGAATCTTGAAATGGATTCACAGGTGCGGCTGTGATGGGGAAGTGAATTCCAGGGCTTAGGGGGCAATGGCTCTTCAGCCCATGGTGATAAAGTTCATGTCTGGTATTGCTAGTAGACCTGCTGAGGCGGATCGCAGTAAGCGGGGAGGGGTGTAGTTCTCCAAGAGGTTCGTGAGGTACGTGGGAGCATGATTATGTATATCACTACTGTTTGTCCAGATTATAATCAGATTCATACAGCAGTTAGTTCTGCTCCACTAATTTGATCAAGGAGAAAAGCCCTCTTCGATTAACGTGCATTGAATACGAGTACAGCGAAAAGGTCTCAGTTACCCTCAAACATCCCTGTGAAAGACCGTCCAAAACAGGTTCATGCAACTGCGCCAATTCATAGTTTTCAATTTGCAGTTTTCTTCTGTCTAGACGTTTACAATAGTCTTTCTACGAAAAGATTCTTTCTAAAAGCTTCAGACAGACTGTGGTTTAAGGACTTCTTGAGTACATGCGCTCTGTATTTTCCACTTCAGTAGTTACAACAGCAATACAAACTAGAACTTTAAAGCTTAAACAGTACAGAATGCTGAAACAAGATTAGAGAAATGCCTAAATGTACTGTATAAAATTTCCACCACAAGAACATCTGGCCATAATGTGTCCGAAATGTCAGTTATTGACAGAGGATCGTTAATTTCTAGTTTATTGAACTGTTGTATAAAAGCAATGGCGCACTTGCCATCGTGCAGTTATACGGCTCACAGCTGTGCCGATATTCAGTATAACTGCACGACTGCGAGTGTGATATTGCTTAATTCCTATATACTCCCCTTATTACATGACAGGTTATAATATTCAACAGACACTTAATGGAGTGCGGTGACTGAACCCACTACGCAGGTTCTACAGTCCCATTATGCTGGACCCAATGTAGAGAGCAAGAAACGACAAGTTGTTTATTAATGTACTATTTATTGTACAAGTCACACCAACTGGTAGAGGGATTTTATATACATCACAGTCCAGAACATTGCATGGGTTTATCAGCTGTCTGGGCTTTGTGGACTGGAAGGCCGGGGGTTTAACATCAGGGGCGTCCAATCTAATTCATAAACAGCCAGTGTGCGGTAGGTTTTCATTTAGGACTGGCCGATATCTCGATATAATATCGATATCATGATCAACGTTTACATGATAAACTTTTCGGAGATATCGTTGGTATGGTGATATATTTTTAATGCTTTTAATCATTACAAATTCAACGGTATTGAATGGATGCTGTTGATTTGATTTTATTTATTTATTTATTTTTTACTGAATCTTCTTCGTCTTTGTAGGCGTGAAGGAAAAGTATTGTCAAACTCAGTGTCATGTTTTTTTTTATTTATTTTACTACTGTTTTGCAGACAGTTTGGTGGCTAAATTATACATCATGATGCGCATCGTGCATCATAGAAATGTCTTCAATTACCATGACATGATATTTTTGCCATACCGCCCAGCCCTGTTTTCACTCCAACCCAGCAGGAGCCATACCTGATAGTCAGCTGAAGGTGACGATCGACTGATTAAACAGGTGGAACCAGGTTAGACTTCTGATTGGTTGGAATGAAAATCTACATCCACACCAGTCCTTTACTGATCGAACTGGGCACCCCTGCTTTACACACACAACAGCACATAACTAAACTCTGGACATTACATCACTAGAAGGCAGGGACGTTTGATTAAGATGCTTAACCAATACTAAGAAACCCCTCACCGATGCCCAACATGCAGTCAAGTGTATAAAAAGCCAATCAGTAAATAAAATTGGATTTCCCCTTAAAAGTGACACAGAGTCTGGAGTGACCCACTACACAATGTTGTTTATTAGCAACGTCTGACAATGAAATGTACAGCCTTCAGTGTAGCAGCCTGGGGAAAGAGGGGAAGCTAAGATCTTTCCATCTCCTAATGAACTACGTTATGTGGGAGCAATTTAATACAGTCTACAGTCTAGCGGCTATAAATTCAAAGCCACAGAAGGCGAATATTTCAGTCAGATTTCATTCATGTCATCTGCGAGGCTGCACGTGTGAGAAGCCTCTATACTCATCCATCAATGCTTTCTGCCCTCGATTGGCTCCGCTCCATTCGATTTAATTAACTCCCGTCTTAATGGAGTGATTCATATCTCCATACACATTCTGTACATGGCTGGTACTGCTAGCATATGACGGTGGTTTAACTAAAAATCTACTTATTCCAATTAAAAGTAGCTCTGCGTGCACCGTTCTGAATTAAACGAGGTAATTGGATTAATGCGGCCAGCGTTGCGTAATGCGACTTCATCTGATCGGGTAAAATGCTTCAAGTGGAAACAATGACATTAGAATATTTTTCCCCTTCCAGTTACATACGGATCTATTCATGGTGTCACACAACTACTAAACCCAGGGCTGTACAGCATGACAAGATTATCGCAGCCAAAAGAAAGTAATACGGCGCAAAACACAAGAGACATGCTCATGCAAAAAAATACTTAACGTGTGGAGTTTAGGCCAAGATTTGTCTCAAAACAGTTTTGTTTACTCAGAAGTTAGTCGTTTGGGCGCCACAGTAGGTACAGTACTAACTACTATGGAAAAGAGCAGTAACTATTTACACAGAAAGCTGCATGCTACCGGATAAAAAGATAAACTAACCTCGACTATTCATTATGAAGTTATTACTATATTAAGGAATAAAACAAGACGGGGTGGTGATGGAGACCGATCTGGATTATTGTCCCGTAAAAGCACATCCTGAAGTGTTTCATTTCTCGTCCACTGTGATTTACCAAAGACTGCATTTTTTACGTTTATTAAACAGTTTATTTTTTAATCATGTTTGGTTACATTTAATGCTATGGAATGTCCTTAGTTCCTGCTACCGCTTGTTAGAGCGGCTTAAACATCCTTCCCTTCCCTCACTCTTTCTTGACGTTGAGAAGACAAAAAAAAAACAAATGCAGCTTGTTACTGAAAATGCACATCATCCATCGTTAGACTTTCCCATGGTGGAAAACCGAAAGGAATAGATTTTGCACGTTCTTACATGTTTTTCTTAAACACCAAACAGGTTTAAACTGTTTATTATTAGACTTTGACTTTGAATGAACTGTTACTATAGAAACACAAACGTATTAGAATGAGCGCATTCATTCAAACTCGCCAGTTGCCATGCAGATGACTACTGTCTGAGCCTTGCTGCTACAGAAAATTAATCATCACCTTCTGACCAATCAGATTCCAGAATTCATCAGTGCTGTCGTATAAAAAGTTACACCGAACGTCTAATGGATATCGAGGTTAAATCCTTACGTTACACTCCATATTGCTTGAGTTTGTTTATAAAAAGATGCAACGTTTTGGTAAACTTGGTGGTCACAAGTGTTATTAGGTAACTGTTTAAAAATTGTTTATTACAAATCAGAAATTAGCACTGCTGGGTTCAAGACCACCTTAGCTAAAACCGAGTCAAGACCACGACCATAGCCAGCAGAGTCCGAGCCAGCAGTGATCGATTCCATGTCAAGACCGAGACCAGATGCTCAGATACATTCATTTTGCTGGTTGTAGTATCTAACCGGACAGGAAACTTCTACTGAATTAACTAAAATAAACCATCCACTTTGCTATTAGCATAGCCCATTCATCTAGCAAGCGTTGCAGTGAAATCTTATTTTATATCACGGCTACATAAAGCAATCACGTGGTTGGGCAGGTTTGGGGGGTGGGGCGTGGCTTTGGGTTGACGATGTAATGGTAATAGGTGGTGTATTTTGAGTCTTTGTAGGACAAGACCCAGACAAGACCAAGTAAAGTTCCACCCGAGTTTATGACGAGACCGAGACCGCTGATTTGTGACAAGACCGATCTCCAGAACCACAACACCAAAAATCCGTCATTATTCTTTATACATGACATGATGTCCTAATGCTGGTCCTAACCTAGCCCTAATATTTTAGTGGTATTCATATTATGGATGTGTTTAGGTGTTTTACTGTTCTAATTTTTACTACATTACCATCTTTTCAAGGTGGGGTTTATGGGAACCAAACGCAAGTAGAGGCAAAAAATTTGGGGGTCATCAGATAATTCATGGCATACAGAAGAATAGTTCAGAGGAATTAACAGGAGCCAATCGTTCGGGTCATCGTGTTCCCGTGTCAAAACTAATTTACATAAAAATCTCAATTTGTTTTGTTGCCTTTTGTCTTTTGTTGCCAGAACTACAGCACCAGGCTGCGCAGATCCACTGGAAATAAAATGTTCGCCTGTGGCTTTTTCACTGAATAGTGCATAGGATAAACAACATCAGGGGTAACATATGGAACTGGCAGACACAGTCGTAATAAACCCATCGCAGAACTGAATTTATATTCAGCAGGACAGAATACAAGGTACATCCTTTTTTTTTTCCCCCCCAACGCAAATCAAGCATTCAATGTTCAGCTTGCGAATTCCTCTTCACAGGCCAGCACTAATGCAAAAGACAAGTGATACAAAATGAGGCTAAAATCACAGAGGAAAATCACAATCCACATGCAGTACAATCAAAAGAATTGTTCAGTGCTCAAAAGGAAATTACGCACCCTATTCAGTACAATCAAACGAAGCCACGTTACTCTCAGCAACACGGTATCTCTCTTGCCGTGATATTTATGAAGAGAAAATCAGCCAAACTCTGTTGCCCTCCTCCACATAATCAGAAGCCCCAATGACATTTCCCACTTAAGTGCTCAATGAATTCAGCACAAGCTTTTAGACTTCATCTGGTCCATTCTGCAATCTGTGCTTAGCCAAAAAGCAAGGGCATGCCAGTTCCAGCACTGTGCACCTGCACTGCAAAGCCTCCATCATCTCGCACCCCATTATAGGACATGTGCAATTACAAGAAGCCAGTCTCATATAACCCAATGAGGGGGAAAGGCCAATTTCTGAGTGCTATTTCTGTTGATTCTGACTGTGTGCTCATTTCAGTTGGTTATTTTATACACCAAACACTGGCACAACAGTAACACTTTTTTATATATATATATATTTGAAGATAATAATTTAGACATTAGACTATGAATGCATGTCAGTCAAAACAGATCCAAATAAAGATGATACAAGCCGTACATCAAAAACGTTAGATTTTTACATACTTTCTGAAAATGACGCAGAATATCCAGATTACACACATAATATTAGATTTACATGTGTGACCACATTTGTCTCATTGCATACTGCAAGGCTACTACACATCCATGTAAAATGCTTTTTTAAATAGACAACAAAGGTTACTAGGACTAACCAAGCCAGACCAAAAACCACATAGATATCAGAGAAAGATGGTCTTGCCTAACAAAAGTGTCATGGGAATGGTATATCCAAATAACACATTGGGAAACACATTGTTTATCTTTGGATGCCATGATTTAAAATCAAATACTTTTTCAATACTACAATATGGTCACAATTAATCCTCTAACTTTCAATACTTTCAAGTCTTTATTTTATTTATATGCCAACATTACTGCACACGCTAATTTGACTCAGCTGGGAAAACCTGCTTAAGACAATAGCATCTTGTACCACCTAGACATTACCTGTGGAACAGGTGTTTTATCAAACATGTCAGTGAATTGATTGTCTGTAGCCTAATTTGTATGTAGACTGCTTTAAAATAGCACAGTTGGTGTTCAAAACACGAAACGTAGTGCGAAATAAAGAGATTTATATTGTTATGAACTGATTCCATTTAAGGCAGGGTAGAATGGGGGGGGGGACTTGTTTTGTCAGCATAAGCTACTAGAAACAAATTAACACGGAAACACAACATGGTATAATCCAACCTTGTGATGCATGCCATTATTATTCATTTATTTTCTTTTACGTTTCAGAATTTTTGTAGTTTTGTTCTTGTGATACTATTCTCGTTATTAAATAGTGTTATCGCAAGAAACTTATATCTGTTGCTATGTATAATTTGACAGTGGAAAGGGGCCGTAGTAGGATCGCTGCTGCGTCTGGTACATTCGTATCGGAATAACCTTGCCTCTATCATATCGGTGTTATTACTGTGCTGAGGAAAATCCATCTGCTTAACAGTGGTCCCTTTGCAATGATACATGGGGCAAAGGAAGGCTTATTGTACATAGCGGAAGATACCAAGATACAGTCAGTATACAGTATATGGTAAGCCTAAATTTATATACAATTATAACTAGGTTCACCTGCTGAGAGGCTATGGCTTATAGCCATGAATTCCAGTTACCAAGTTGAAGGATCTTCAACACTTCAATAAGTGCTTTTACCATTTTTACACCACACAGAAAAGTATCATCTTAATAAAATGAACATAAAACATTTTTTTTTTTTTTTTTAAATCATCTAAGAAGATACATGTTTAATTCCCTCAGTCGAATACAGAAGGCAAAACTATCCCAGTCAAAATAAACTAAGCATCAGGACTATTTTTCAGGTCTTTGCTAAACACATTTGCTTCTCATGTAGGTTCACACAGGTGTTAAATCTCTCACTGTTTAGCTCCTATAGTGCATATTTTAATAAAAGGTCCCAACAGTGTGAAGTTAGAAAACGTACTGTTTCAAAAAAAAAAATAATAATAATGTTTTTGTTTTTTCACTATATTTGTAACCAGCCTCTACAGACCACTGACACTACCTGTTAGCAAACCAGCTA
Organism: Ictalurus furcatus; assembly: GCF_023375685.1. Classification (NCBI taxonomy): domain Eukaryota; kingdom Metazoa; phylum Chordata; class Actinopteri; order Siluriformes; family Ictaluridae; genus Ictalurus; species Ictalurus furcatus. The sequence continues at coordinate 27,041,255 of NC_071265.1, read as the reverse complement.
ACTACAACCAGCCTGTAGATATATACATATTTTATATATAGATTTATTTTTTCTTTTTTTTTTTTTCTTCAACCAGCTAATTTCTACCTCAGTTAGTCAGATGTAGATTTTGTTTAAGCCAATCAAGCAAACATACGTTTGCGCACAAAAAAAAAAAACAACAACAATGTTTTGGGGGTTTCTCCCCCACTATACTTTGTACTTGACCATGGATACAACCTGTAAACAAACCAGCTTAAAAAAAAAACTAATATGCTCAAGCAGCCTTAGAAAACATACTGTTACAATAAATAAATAAAAACCTAATGTTTTTGCTTTTTTTTTTCACTATACTTCATATTTGAGTTCAAACTGAAAGCCAGCCTGTACAGACCACGCACACAATCTGTTAGCAAACCAGCTAAATACAACCAGCCTGTAGATATAGACATATTTTATATGTAGATATATACATATTTTTCTTTCTTTCTTTCTTTCTTTCTTAAACCATCTAATTTCTAGCTGATAGTAAGATGTGGATTTTGTTACTCAAGCAGCCTTAGAAAACGTAATGTTGCCAAAAAGCAGTCTGTGTTTTAGGTTTTGTTTTCCCCCACTATAGCTGGTGCTTGAGCTCAAACTTATAGCTAGTACAAACTATAGTCTCAATATGTACACACACATTTTATATGCAGATTTATTTTTCCTTCAACCAGCTCATTTCTAGCTCAGATTATCAGTGTTTGTTTCTGTCAGTCAAGACAGCTTTCTAGAAAGTGCGGCTAATTCATAAAAATAAATAAATAAATAAATAAATAAATAAATAAATAAAAAAAAACCCCAAAGCTTAGCATTATTTACTCTGCAGCTGCCTGAACACATTTCCCGTGCAGAAGAAACAGGTTTGGAGAACTGCTCTGCTGAAGCACAGCTTACCTGTCTGCTTACCTGTCTGCTTACCTGTCTGCTTACCTGTCTGCTTACCCGTCTGCTTACCCGTCTGCTTACCTGTCTGCTTCAGGCACTAACTTGTGCGCGCGAGTTTGTGTGTCGTGTGCATTTCATCTAAAAATCGAGGTGCGTGTCTGAACCATGGTGCTGAGCGGTAGGATCATCTTACCCAGCTTTGCTCGGGACTCCTCCAGTTTGCGGATCTGGTTCTCGATGAAGAGCATGGCCAGCGCAAAAAGCACTAGAGCCAGGAGCTGAAACTTGGGCGGCATCATGGTCCTCAGGAGCCCCATTAAACCACACTACAGGATGATGATGATGAGGATGATGATGGTGGTGGTGATGAATATGATGGTGGTGCTGATGAGGATGATCTATCTGCATGTCATGCCGCCAATGCAGGCTCAGAATTCGCCGATCAGACACACATGCGCGCGACGAGCACAGCCGGAACACTGGGTTTGGACTAAAAGTGCAGAAACCGACGCGCGAGGATTAGTCTGCACGTCGATTTAATGAAGTGCATTGCATTTCACTTGTGCCTACGGATGCACGTGTGTACGCTTTGCCTGGCTGAAGTGCTCCACAGTTGTGAGCTCTTGACGATGCTACTACCTCCGTGTGTGTGTGTGTGTGTGTGCGGTTTTCCTCTGGAGCTCGGGCTTTATTCCTCGGTGTACTGTCGCTGTGTGGAGTCAGGTTGGGATGAGTCTGCTACAGTGCCATCTATAGTACTGGAGTAAGGAAACTGAAAAAGTTTTAGAGTAGAGTGAGGGATTTTTAAAACTCTCCTGTTGTCATGTGCTTGTGTTCAAACAGCACCTGCATCACCAGTTTAAATACAACCAACCTGCACTGTTCATGTGCATGTGTAGGAAAATCCATCACATTGTGAAAGTTGGCATTTTCTACTAGTGGGGTCCAAAAGTCTGAGAGCACTAGTGAAAATGCTTCTACAGGGTGTCTGAAAAGCCTCCATACACGGGGGGACTGTCTTCACCAGCACCACGTCGGTCGTGCCTTCGTCAGGGGATGTTCACGGACGTCCACTTCTCGGTCGGTCCGCAACACTGCCAGTCTTTTGGAATTTGTTAATAAGTTTGGCAGCAGAGCCGTGCATGATGTGCTCGCCACGTTTCCTGTTAAAGTCCATCACACCCTTGCGGCAGCTTCCAGATCCAGCCATGAGGATGATTTCAATACGCTCTTTCAAAGGATATCAAAGGATATCTGAAAAATAGATATATTATATAAAATATATCAAATATAAGTATTTTTGGAAGACGTTTTGTTAAAAAAGTGTTTCACGCTTCAATAGAAGAGATTAGACATGAGGAAAATCTGACCTTTTGTACAAAGCAGTTAAGATGGTCACGAATTTGCTTTACATTTAAATAAGGACCTAGAAACAGTAGTGAACTTTAAATGTTCACGATTTTGACCGTTCACTTTCTTTGTTTTAAATATTTCAAAATTCTAAAACATTCTGTTTATTTACATTCTTTGTTTATTTATTTCTTATTTATTTTCAATGTGGTCTCTGACTTTTGGACCCCCGTCGTAGTTCTGAAAACAACAGGTTTTCCTGCACTAAAATGTATCTCTCTTTTGCATGTATCTCAAGCATAAATTATACTATCCAGATTTTTTTAAAAGGTCGTTGAGTCAACAGATTTTCTGTCATCGACCAAAAAGCTCTGAAGATAAATCGCAATCATGAATCAACATTGAGTCAACATCACTTTGCTATCTGGATAAGCATTGGTATGTCTGTAAGTCTTAAACAGAGGATTTAGACTAGTGTCTGTACGTTCTCAGTTGGTCACATCGATTTAGTCTTATTTGACATTTCATGACCTGTGATGAAGAATTGTAGTTAGTGGACTTACAGCCATCTGGATTCAGAGACACACAAAATGTACTTTACAATACTTTTGCCGAAAGTACATTTAGTATATATTTGTGGAAAAACCCTTCACATGGGAAAATTTTGACATTTAGTACTATATACAGTATGTCATTATGAAAACTACAGCTTTCACAAGAATATGTTTCTCTTTTCCATGGATCTCAACCAATTGAAATCTCAACCATTTTAAAGTCTGCTTACAGTACATCCACAAGTGAAAAGAGAGAAAGACACCATAACATATATGTGTCGTAAATAAGATTACAAATTTTATATATGACTACAAACTCCATGTCCGTATTCATACCAGCCTTTATTCATAGTCTACATACTGACAGGCTATTCGGAGGTCTCACCCTTCCAGCAATCATTCCATATTTAATATCTAAATAGTGTAGTATCTATTCTTATCGGTTTGGTATCTGATGGTGTCCTCTATATGAGGATTTCATATTCAGTGGATTATTTGACAACCTGCCACTGTCAGGCCCTTAATCCTCACTGCCCTTTATGATGGCTGATCCTGCACTCTGACCCCAACTTTTCTTACAAGCAGAGATATGTGAAGAAGATGGTTTCACTGAACTCTATGTGTGTACGTACAGTATGTGACAATACAGGTCTTTCTTTCACTTCTTCTTCTTAATGTTTATGTATATGTATTTTATAAAGGGCAAACACCATTACGTTTGCCTCACACCTCCGGGGTTGGAGGTTCGATTCCTGCCTCCGTCCTGTGTGTGCGGAGTTTGTATGTTCTCCCCGGGGAGAACATACAAATGGAAGGCGTTTCTGTAACTTTGTAAGAGCATTTCGTTCTTTGTAACAGTCACGGTGCTTTGTGAAGTTTATCAGCACAGGAAAGTCTTCAGGACAGAGGAGTTTAGGTCAGGGTCGTGTTGGATCCTGGGAACACTGGGTGTGTGAGAGGTCGGGAATACACCCTTGAAAGAACTCCAGTCTATTGCAAAGCACCATGCGCACACATTCACTACCTTCTAATCTTTTATTGAATTCATATATAACTACAGTTCTAAATAACCAACGATTTTTTTCCCAAGGTCATTTCCACTGTAAAGAAGCAGAAAGCCTGATAAATGTGGGTTATACGAAAAGACTTTAATAAGAATGTTTGTTTTTTGTTCTGTATTTCTCACAGTTCAGCAGGGTTTGGGGACTGGAGAGTCCATCAATCAGTTTTATTCTGGAGAGTTCTACAGTCCACATTTTGTAAAGTCAGTGTGCAAAGTAGCAACAGAGACAAAACCATACCCTCTTGTTCTAATTTTTGGTTTTGTGTTTCCGTTTCTAGCTGGTTGAGACTGGAAGATACAGTGCCCTCCACTAATATTGGCACCCTTGGTGAAAATATATATGCACATTAAATATATGTGTGCCACAATTATTGCCACCCCTATCAATTCATACAAGAAAAATATATTTGAAGTACATTCCCATTGACATTCAAAAAATGTTTAGCACACCTGGGTAACTAGGAACAGGAAATTGTTCAACCATGACTTCCTATTTCACAGGGGTATAAATACGAGGTAAGACATAGGCCAAATTCCCTTAGTCATTCATCACAATGGGTTAGACCAAGGAATATAGCTGTGATGTGCGGCAAAAGGTTGTTGAGCTTCACACAATGGGAAGTGGCTCTAAGAAAATAGCAGAAGCATTGAAAACGCCCATTTCCACCATCAGGGTGATAATGAAGAAGTTCCAGTCAACTGGAAATGTTATGAATCGACCTGGAATTGGACGTGTGTCTATATCGTCTCAACGCACTGTGAAGAGGACGGTTCGAGTGGACAAAAAATCTCCAAGGATCACAGCTGGAGAACTGCAGAGGTTAGTTGTGTCTTGGGGTCAGAAAGTCTCTAGAACTACAATCTGAAGTCATCTACATCACCACAAGTTGCTTGGAAGGGTTTCAAGAAAAAAGCCTCTACTCTCATCCAAAAACAAACTCAGCGTCTTCAGTGTGCCGACACTACTGGAACTTCAAATGGGATCGGGTTCTATGGTCAGATGAAACCAAAATAGAGCTTTTTGGTAATAAACACCAGAGGTGGTTTTGGTGCACACAGAGAGGCAGCCATATGGAAAAGTACCTCATGCCCACGGTTAAATATGGAGGTGGATCCTTAATGTTTTGGGGCTGTTTTTCTGCCAGAGGACCTGGACATTTTGTTAGGATACATGGCATCATGGACTCAAATATCAACAGATATTAAATGAAAACCTGACTGCCTCTGCCAGAAAGCTTCAAATGGGCCGTGGTTGGATCTTCCACAGGACAATGATCCAAAACATCATCAAAATCAACACAAAAATGGATTACTGACCACAAAATCAAGGTCCTGCCATGACCATCCCAGTCCCCTGACCTGAACCCCATAGAAAACCTGTGGGGTGAACTGAAGAGGAGAGTCCACCAGCGTGGACCTCGAAATGTGAAGGATCTGGAGAGATTCTGTATGGAGGAACGCTCTCAGATCCCTCGCCATGTATTCTCCAACCTCATCAGGCGTTATAGGAGAAGACTCACAGCTGTTATCTTGGCAAAGGGAGTTAGCACAAAGTATTGACTAAAAGGGTGCCAGTAATTGTGGCACATATATATTTAACAAAGTGTTAAGCAATTGTTTGATATCCATGAGAGCAGAGTATTTTTGTGAATTATTTTTTACAAAAGATCAAAAGATTAAACAACAAAGACAATTTTTCACAGCCTCCTTTGCTCATATTTATCAAGGGTGCCAATATTACATGATTAGAAAAGTACAGTTGCATCTTGAGTTTCAGCTTATTTGTATTTGCAGGGATTACTATACTATACCAGCCATGAGCGGTATTTTCCTGCCTACAGATAAGAGCTTAAGTATGTGTGTGGCATAACAAAGTTACATGTCATCATTTCAAACCTCCTCAGCAAGCCTTCTATGAAGTGACCCATGCCTACCTGCAAGTGGGGGTGGAGGACACTTTTTACTCTCCCTACCGTGATTCAGAGGCTCAGTCAGACTCTGAGGTGGTTCAGCATATCAGTATTCATGTGTAAGTGCATATGCTGCCATTTCCCTCAGTGGAAGCCTGTATAAAATGTACTGTGGGATTTTTAATTTTCCATTGCTCCTGGCACCACGGGAGAGTCTTACCCCTGATCATTTTCACGTTAATGGCATAATGTTAATGTTAAGAGAGACAGAAAGACAAATCACTTCATAGTTGCCATCTTGCAGGAATTGGGGTTATACACGCTAGTTTGAAACTTCATGTCCTCCACGAAGCAAAGTTTGATTGTTTGTTTACTCCACCAGTTTCGCTGATTACCTTCTGTTACTACACATGTATATTTCCTTCTGCCTTGTGTTTGCCAACATCCACAAACAGAACATCCTGTATGTGGTGCAAAGAAGCTTCCTGGAAGTGCCTGGCAGCAGCGACCAAGCAACTGATGTTTTCACCCAGTTACCCTGAGATGGCTTTCAGTGTTAGCTAAAGGAATAAAGCAGTGAGAATTAACAAGCTGACTCTTTTCTGAACAGGATGTAGTCTGTGTTCGGCTGACTTATGACTTCCTTATTCATTTCCTGAGCGGGCTATCCTATCAGAAATTGAACATGATTGAGTGACTTTGTTTACATGTACATTAATATTCCGACATTAATTGGAATTTGGCAGTATTCTGATTAGTATTGGGACATGCAATCACCGCCGCAATCCGATTGTCTGATTCAGATTAAGACAATTTTCTGATTCCCCAAATTCTGATTCCCACCTCTGGAGTATGCCTGTTTTAATCAGAAATTTGTTGCATGTAAACACCTTATACAGAAAATCCACTGAAAGGAGATCTATGGGTATGCTCAGTTCGCAAGGAATTGTGGGTGCTAACAGATGCTTAGCTGTAGGCTATGTATTTAGGAATGGCAGTTTAGGTATACTTACAACAACCATGTATACCTGCTTTGCCCCATTTATGCCTGTTTGCCGATCGCCCAACTCTTTGCCTGTCTTGACTACGTTTTTGGATTACGATTTCGATTTGCCTGCCCTTAAATCAAAATAAACGTCCTTTCCTGCACCTGCTTCCGCACTCAACTCCCTTACGTCTCACGGCGTGACACGTGTAAACATAGCCCGTGTTACTTACATGAGACACAATAGGCTGGCTTTGGCACAACTAAACAGAGAGCAAAGAAAACAAGAAATAGGGCAACTTAAATACACACAAAGGACTGAGACACAGGTGGCAGCAATAACACACAGAGGAAACACAACATAGGGAAACAATGAGAACCTCTATTTGCCAAAACACAAAATAACAAATCCAGAATCCTGAGATCCAAGAGTGCCTTTAGCAGCATGTTGTTTATGTATTACGAAGTCTCAGCGATTTTTCAGCTAAACCTAGTGATAAAAATGAAATCTGATTATGGTTCAGAAAAAGCCATGTCTAAAGGTTCTACAAATAATAAATACAATTGAACAGAATTCAAATGGAATTTTATCATTTTAAAATTGAATTGTATAATGTATGTAAACTATTTGTATAACTGTACTTGCATTATAATAAATCAGGATACAATACTTGTAAATAAATATGCTAGCAAATAAGTATGTAAGTAACCCTTTTTAAAAAAAAAAAAAAAAAAAAAAGACAAATATGGATTTCAGCCAAAATATGAAATTCCCCAACAACATGGATGCTCATATCACAGTCTGATATCACTGAAGACTACTTTATATGGAAAATACAAAGGACTCGTTATAGAGAGAGAAAGCCATTTTTTGTGGTTTGTCCCTCATGTGCAATGTCCCTTGACTCCCTTAACACTGAGCATAGAGGGATGAAAGATATAAGACTCCAACTGTGCATGAAATTGCTGCCTGCCAAATCGGCTGTGTTTTGCTGCTGCTTAAAATAGCCCCATTCACCTTCTATCACCAGTCAGGTGCAACACAGAGGCAACATGTAAAAGTCTCATCTGTACCCACCCCACTGTAATACAATATTCCATACAATATGCTGTTTTGGGAAATACTGTATTACAGAAACAGTTTGGCCATTTTTGTTTCAGGATTAATCTAAATGTAGCTGATTAGCCAACGTGTCAGAAGTTCCGCCTTTACCCCCGTTTTGTTTTGTTTTTTATCGATGCTAACGTTGCTAGCCGCCAGTTTTGTAAGAGAATGCAAATCTACATCTGAAATCGAATGAAAAGTATATAATTGTTAACCTGCTCCAATGTAAAACAGGCTCTTTTCACACTTCTGGGTTTTTGCTACTGGAAGTAGCCTTTGCACTTTCTGCTACAGCAAGAACAACAGTGCTGTAAAAGAAAGCCCAACAGAATCAAACACCATTCATGAGTGTTAGATAGCAGAGTTTAACCTGAAGTTTGTGTGGCTCTTCCTTCCTCCTCAACAACTGCTAGCATCTAGCTCTGGCTACCACCTCTCAGTCAACTACACTTGACAGTGAACAAACGTAAACGTCCATCATTAACACTATGAGTGTTAGCTCTCAATTAACTTCAGATACAACTAGCTAATATTAAAGGATGCTACCAATGATAAAAGTTTCACAAACTTCATCATTATATAAAGAAATTAACAAACTCTAATTTGTGCATTTGTCTGTTATACATTTTGTTCAGTTTTTTGGTGTTAACAATATGGCATCCAAAACAGGATGCAATAGCCTACGCATTGCATGAAATAGACAGCTAGTAGTGTACACAGTACGTAAAAATTTTATGCCCATTTTTTTTCATTGTATTGACTGTATACGTTATGACAGCTTCAAACTAGCATTAGCAGTGGTAGGTACTGCTAGGTATTGGTCCACTCTCTGGGCTCTTGCAACCCAGTTCTCCAAAATAAATTTGATCGATTGAATAAACAAACTCTGTGAAATGGTGAAAATGATTGATTGAAATATAATGAGCTCTATGGCAGAACGTGAGGTGTCGCTGTCACGATATCCATGTAATGACGGTGGGACGGATGCAAGTGCAGATAAGAGCTTTTAATAAAGAGAGGCAGGCAGACAAATCCAAATCATGAGACAGTAGCGTAGTCAGAAACAGGCAATGGGTCAGGCGATCTGCATACAGGCATAAACGAGGCAAGGCAAGAATCGAGAACGAGAAATAAGAAACAAGATCAAAGACCATGAACAGGGTACAAAAGCTTGGTACAGTGATAACACTCAATACTTTGCAGAGTCATTGTGTTCAGACAGTCTCTTTATACTGTGGTTTTGAGTGCAGTGAATTTGAAGCAGGTGTGCGTGATTAGAATGAATGTGAGTGTTCTGGGAATTGCAGTCCATGGCGGCCATGTTTGTAGGCCACAGTTCAGGGTGGGAAATGTAGTCACTGGTTTGCTGTGATATGATAGTCGCTTTTAGCTGGTTATAACTTGCCCTGTGTCAGTCGTTGCAATCCAGAGATATCAGACTACCTGGGCACTTCACAAGGGCATTACATTTCCATGTTGGTAATGGTGGTAGGCTCTCCACAAAAGAAAGTGTTCACCGGGCCATTCACCCTCTCTATCTTTTATGTCTATGGGTAAATATGAAAGACTACACCATTTGAATTAACCACATATCTAGCTACTTATCATCAGTGCTAACATCAGTCAACATTACCTTACCCTGATAGCTGTGAATGACTTTTTCTCCTTTATTCAGCTTGGGCCCATTCCTTGCTGAATCAGGAGTTTTAACAAAGATGAGGTGAAAAAAACATTCTATTTTGAGTGAAGTTGATAATAATGCTGGGGTTTCTGAGGTAAACACTCTCAACACTTCGTCGAAATCCTTTTAGCTTGTGTCTACATAATTCTGTTTTTTTTTTTTTTTGTGAATAGGATCCGTTCCGCCTTCAAACTTTGGGTCGCACCTTCTAGCTGAGTCAGAGTGATACCAAGCTACACTATATGGCTAAAAGTTTGCGCACACCTGACCATCACACTCATATGTGGTTGTTGAACATCCCATTCCAGATTTTAATCCCTGCCAGGCTGCTATAATAACCTCCACTCTTCTGGGAAGGCTTTCCACTAGATTTTGGAGTGTGGCTGTGGGGATTTGTACTCATTCAGATTCAAGAACATTAGTGAGATCAGGCACTAATGTCAAGCAAGGGGACCTGGAGCACAGTTGGTATTACAGTTCATCCCAAAGGTGTTCAGTGGGGTTGAGGTAAAGGCTCTGTGCAGGCCACTCGAGTTCTTCCACACCAACTTTGGCAAAACTTTGTGGCGACAATTTGGAGGAAGACAAACACAGGTGCGACGATCAGATTTCTTCATACTCTACTTTCAGCCATATAGCGTATGTGCTAAGGAAGAAAGTGATTCTGGCTTCATGGTGGCTGATACTTGTTTTTAGGTCTGTAATGTACTTCTTTCCATTTTTGTAGACAATAATGTCACAGTGTCAGAAACCATATCAGCAAGCAAATATGCGATTATGTATAACTCCGAGCATTTGAGGCAAGTCTGTGATGATTTCGATGTATACTTTGAATGATGCAAAACCAATAGTTATAGCCTTCTTTTGATTGTTAAACACATAAATGTTGTAGTTCAAGTATAAAACTAAAGAAGGAAATCATCGTCAGCAAACATGTTGACCACGTTTGGATGATTCTTTTAATCACATTTGCATTTCACATTTAATCTCTCTGTTCTTTCCATTCCTTCCTGTGCTTATTCTAGGACTTTTATTCATAATATTCTCATACTGAAAACCCTTTCAACACACTTAGTACTGTTTGACTTTGCAGTACACAGTTGTCGAAGAGTAATGATTTGTAATTCCACTATCCGGTGTCTTTAAGAAGAGGATGATCTGTTTTGTCTGGTTCTTCTCAAGCTGTCTTCATCTTAAGCTCTCGGGGAGAGTTTTTTCTTGCCACTGTCGCCTCTGGTTTGTTTATTAGGCATCTGAATTTGTACCGAGATTCCTGTTATTTCATCTCTACAGTAAGAAAGTAACAAATAAACATCTTGTATACAACATAATGGATAAGAGGAGTTGGATGAAGTTCATTAGAATTAAAGAAGAAGGAAAAGGAAGGAGAGGAACTGCTCAGATACTTATGAGAGGTTGACAGCACAGAGGAAAGCGATAAGAGGTTTTAAGCTGTGTTTTAAAGAAGGAGAGAGATGAGGCTTCAGCGAGGCTCGGTAGAAGGACATTCCAAGGCTTGAGTGCTACAGCACTGAAAGGAAGTCTAAATCTGAGAGCACAAGTGAACTGGAGGGAAGGACGCCATTCCTTTCTCATACAGTATTCGGCTTGAGTTTTGCACTGTTAAATAGACTGTATATTTGTGGCATGGTCTGAGTGCATTCATTAACATCTAAGGCATTCGTAATACAGTTGCAGAAATTGGAGCAGCTAGCAAAAGGGTCCATTGTGCAAGCATATACAAGCCCACGAACATGAGCCTGTCAGCACTTCCACTGTCATCCACCATCGCTATTTTCCCCGTCAGTGTATAGCTTTTTTCTGTGCACATGTAATTGCTGTGCTGCACTGCATTTATTGACTGCCTGAAATTGCTTCCATTTACAAACAGCATGCATGCATTTACAATATGTGAACACTTCTGCCCCCAATCACACACACTTGCACGAAACATAGGTGCAAGATAGCTTCCAGAATTATTGGCCATTCTGATCATAACACGTGTTCAGCAATTTCTCAAGGTCACCTGCACCACTTTAACACATTTAGAGCCTGGCAGGATGGCTTTGTTTTCATAAAGCACGTCACTGCACACCATTTTACAGGTTTATTGCAATGCCTTCTCAATAATGTCTCACACAGGAGCGGATTCTTCATATAAAATGTATAAACTGTAAGATGCAGTTCCAATTATTGCATTTGAACAAGTGCAGATTTCCCCAGCTAACGAGGGCCTGAGATGACACCTCTCTGAGATAAGGACGAGATTTCAATGACAAATTTTCGCCTAGAATTTCATCTCTAATGTGCACTCTCAAACCCATTAAATGAGAGTGTTTTCTCTTGCCTTTTTTCATTTATTCTCTGTAAAACAAATAGAAAGGACTTGGTTTCAAATCTGTTTTCACATGCCCTGCCCTTGTATACTTCCCCCTCATTATTTCTCCTTGCTCGAATGTCATTCGCTATCTAAAAGGTGCTTACGCAAGTTTAACAGCTTTGTGCACACATACACAACTATTTAGTAATGCATAAATCAGGCACACGTTCATAGTAATGCATTAATCATGCGCAATCAGTCTGTGCATGATTAATCTAATGAAGGCTAATGAAGGCTTTGCACTAAATATTGTAATTAAACACTGTAATTAAAAACTAAAAGCAAATCCTTTACTGATTCAATTATGAATATTTACATATTTAAATAGACTGCCAGCCAAAAGTTTTTGAAAACCCTTTATTTTAGAATTTTCGGTTTAAATGAAATTATAACTCACAAACTCGTAACGCATAAAGACTCAAATTTGGAAACGTGAGAAAGGACTTTGGAACAATCTAGAGCTAATCAGAAAAGGCCAACATCTTTATCACTCTAATTAGCTACCTTAGGCATATCACGTATTTATATTTTACAGTTAATACTAGCACTGTCAATGAATCTTTTATATAGAGGCTTTTTATACAGTTTTACACTCCAAGTGCCTATAAAAAACACTCAGTTAAAGAGACTCAATATCTTGACAGACAGACAGACAGACAGACAGATAGACAGATAGATAGACAGATAGACAGATAGATATTTTATTGATCTTGAAGGACACTGTAGTGATATAGTAGCAGCACCAGATTATATACATCACATACATACAGTATAGTAATAAGTCTCATGAAAATGTTTCAAAGATGATTAAATGTTTGCTTCTCCAAATATGTCAAAAATGCCAACAATTTAACATAACACACACACACACACACACACACACACACACATAGGAACAGATTATAAGAGTAGAATAAAATTTCACTTGTGACTGATTATTCGATCAAGAAAGAGTAAATATATTTTTAAAAAATTATCATTATCTAGTCATCATTTCAAGAAACGTTGCAGTCATTTTGAGATACTACAGTAAGGCACATTCTTTATGAAGCTCATTATTAGAAAAAAATTGTAAATGCTACTTTTTTTTTGTTTTGTTTAGTTTTTGTTTTTCAAAAACTGGCTTCTGCAAATACAAGGCCGTACTAATATGCCCATGCAACTGCTTCATGCTGGTCAGGGTCGAGGTGGATCCACTATCCTGAGAACACTGGGTATGAGGAATACACCCTGGATAGGACACCAGTCCATCACAGTCAAACTGGTAAATATTTTAAAATATAAGAAATAAGGGTGAAATTGTGACTATATGCCTTTATACCACAGTGCTTTTGAATGCTCCATTCTGATTGGTCAAAATGTGTTGAACAGCAGCTCTGAGAACAATGCAAGCAACAAGGTATACTGTATATTCATGGATTTATTCTATTCTAATATGTTATCATTTCCTTTCTATGAAGAACCCTCCACATAAATGGATTTTTTTTAAAAAAATACATGTAATTGTTGATATGGTAAAACTTTCTGTGAGGAGTTTAAACATTTTCCAACACAGGGAAGTTTTCAGGATGGAGGGCTTTGCGTTTTCTCGGTATCATCACAAGTTGTTTTTTTTTTTTTTTTGTCTTATTATAGCTTATAGCTTATAATGTAAGTATCCATGGATCAATCAACCATGAATTAAGAAAAAGAGACATTAATAATAATAACAAAACACATTGTAAATTATTTTAGTATAAGACGAATGAAACACTTCGGGATGTGTTGTTATCAGAAAATAATGGACAATATGTTGTAACGGCATCACACCTCATTACTGCTGATTCATTTCCTAGAATAAACCACACCCATGTTTTATTCCATACCTATTTACTGTAAATGCACAAAGATTATTCTAACCACCTCAGATGAACCACTTCAGTTCTATTACAGGTCGAGAGTCTAAGCAGTTATAGGATTCACATCAGTGTGTTGTCTAATAAATTGCAGAAGGATTGACAGCCTCCAGTAAATCATGGCTTGATTTTTGTGTTTTACCCGGGAATGTAGTCGGTCCATGGGGAGCCTTCCACTGCAGGCATGAAGAAATGCTGCACACTTTGTGGGATTGTGGTTTTCTAAGCATAATTGCCGTTTGATAGTGAAAGAGTGGTAGTAGGTGTGAGTGAGTGAGTGAGTGAGTGTGTGTGTGTGAGAGAGAGAGAGAGAGAGAGAGAGAGGTTGTGTGTGTGTGTGAGAGAGAAAGTGTGTGTGTGTGTGTGAGAGAGAGAGAGAGTGTGTGTGTGTGTGTGTGTGTGAGAGAGAGAGAGAGAGAGAGAGAGAGAGAGAGAGAGAGAGAGAGAAAGAGTTTCATCGCTGTGCTGCAGGGAAGGTGAACTGCTCATTAAACAGACAGTGAAGGATGAACTTGTTCGCCAGGATTGGTTGCGGCACTGAGGCAGAGAGAATTCATGCTGATAGATCTATTTAAACACACCAAAGTAAGAGTAGAGCAGGCTGGAGTACCAGTCCCAAGAGTCTGAATAAAATGCTGACGTTATCTTAAAATAGAGTTGGAAAAGACAAGGTAGTGAGGGAAATTAACAGAAAGTATGTAACAGGAAGGCTGGACATGCTTGATAGCTTCTGATTTCTTTTGTGCGAGTGTCATTTCCACATTAAAATATTTTAATCCACTCTTATGTGTTAAGTCGACGTCGACGTTTACTGTAGCATTTATATAGTGCGAGAGCTAGTTCAGGATGGCTGAAATTCCAATTCAATCTCAGGCACAGTGTGTAGGAGTTTTAACAGACTAGAAGGATTTTGTTGGATTACATTATGAATGAGGCCATAAAAAATGATGAACACTGCCCACACAAACGTGTATAATTACTAATTTTAATAGAAGTCGGCTTGTGTTAGAAATTCCATTAATAAGACCGTGCCTAAATCCTGCAGTCTGATTTTATGAGTCGTGGGTGTATGTTGCTTTTAGGTTCATACAGAGCAGCCAGTGAGGTTATGAATGAAATTAAGGGGCACCTGTTATTTCACAACATCCTGGGCATAGATTACGTGCAGGTCTGAACTCAGTGGTGGAACTAGAGTTTTATACATGGGGTGGGCAGGGGGTGGCCAAGGCTACTTCAGGGGGTTCATAGACCAAGACAGAAAATTAATGTGTAACCCTAACCTGGCGTCTAAGGAGCATGAATGCATCCTATGATTGCTGATTAGAGGTAGAAGTGATAATTCACTTAACCTGGAGTTCTTCAGTGTGGCAGATAGTGTGGTACGAAAGGGTCACTTCACAAGAATTCTTTAACATACTGTGGACAGTCAGTGTCTCTACCTTGGAACTGCAGCTCAGTATTTGTTTCTCTCTCTCACACACACACACACAGTGCACTTTACTCAAATAGACTTGGGTCACTACCTAAACTGTCCACCAACATTAAGTCTACATCCAAAACACACTGTATACTAGCGTGCTAAATAGTATGTGAAAATGGTATGCCACTATTCTAAGCTATTCTGATGGAATATGTAGTAAATGGGTTTGGACTGTGGCTAAGTGAAGGACATCTGTCCGAACTACTGAAGTTATCCTGAAATTACCGGCATTGCCGGTATGTTATGTGGCTAAGCTAACAATTAATAGCGCCTCGGCTAACAATTAGTGTTTCTAACAAAGATCAACAAAAAAAAATCTACAGGAAGTGTTTAACTCAACTACCCAAATACTGCTGAAATGTCTGTGCATATTTACCACAAACTCAGTGGATAATTCATTCAGATAGCCCTGATGTCTCTTATCTGATTAACTGTCTGTTAATGGAGCCAAACATCTAACATTAAGTTACACAGCGACTCAACTTTCGTAAAGGTTGTTCAGGAAACCTAAACCCGATGCTACACCTTAAAACTTACTTTATTTATGATGTTTTCGCCAATCGCGATAAGAGCTCATGGAGCTGTGGAAGTATTCTCTCTACTTCTACTGCATGTGCTTCTTATTCTTATTCTTCTGCATCTCTTTCTCGATTTGAAAAATGCGCCACAACACCGCCAAATGTCAAAATAAATGCTTCTGAATTCAACAAGAGGTGAAATGAGATGTCAATCAGCATCAGCAACTGCCAGTAGCGAATTAAATTTTGGGGTGGCACACAAAATGGGGGTGGCCAATTAGATGTCAGGGGTATCCAGTGCCACCCCGTACACTCCTATGTCCCCGACAATGTCTGTACTCTCACGGAATGCTTAAGTGTTTAACATTCAATGTGAATCCTTAACGCATGTTAAATGTTCCTCCAAGTCAACTCACATATCAATGTGCTGGCTCTTTTTCGCACATCAACATTTTCTTGTTGTTTTTTTTTGGCATGCACGGTATTTCGTTGCATGTGAAGTCCTGAATCTTACGTGACATGTTGAACGTGTTAAATGTCTGACCTGGTCAATGGCTCCACCTTGTGTTGACTCAATTTCTTGCCTCATCAGAGTCTTTATTCATGAGATTTTAGTTATTTGGCAAGGATTTCTATCCAAAGCAACACAAATAAAACAGACTATAGTATGAACACAGAGCTGTGCTGTTTGTGCTTAAGAGCCATGCTTAGAGGCCCAGAAGTGGCTCTCAGGCAGGCATCAGGTTTTAAACACACAACCATCCAGTCACTAATAAACAACCAAATATATATTATATTATATATTATAACAAATAATACTGTCCCAAATATCGTCACTTCAAGAGATCCTTTTAAATCTTTCATCATTACAGAGATACATCCATCCATCCATTTTCTGGCAGAAAAACACAAACAGGATTGTTGGGGATTGGAGAATCATCACTTGCTCTTTTGATAATATTCAACTTCCCAGTTTCGGGGATTCTGTGCCCATGATAGTCTCAGATTCCTGTTCTTGGCTGACAGGAGTGGAACCTGATGAGGTCTTCTGCTGTTGTAACTCATCCACCTCAAGGTGTTCGTTCTGAGATGCTTTTACGCTCATCACGGTTGTCAGGAGTGGTTATTTGAGTTACTCCAGCCTTCCTATCAACTCAAACTAGCCTGGCCATTCTCCTCTGACCTCTCACCAAGAAGGTGTTTCTGGTCCCAGTTTCTGAAATACTCAAACCAGTCTGACTCTAGAACAGACATGCAACAGTCGAAGTCACTGAGATCTTTATTTTTCCCTCATTCTGATGTTTCATGTGAACATTAACTGAAGCTTTTGATGTGCGTCTGCATGATTTTATGCATTCCCTGCTGAAAAAAACAACAACAATAGAAATTCGAATTGTTTCCACTACAAATCCATCAACTATTAAAACCATTACCGAATGGTTTCCACTAGACATAACATGCCACCAATAGAAGGCGACAAATGACCAGTAGACGACCATTTACAGTTCCCACTGTAACAATTAAAACCATTGCAAATTATATAAGGGTTTTCATTGAATTTAATTTGTTTACATTTTTTTTTTACACTGCGGCTACATGATTTGATAACTGCATGAATGAGCAAGGGTACGGGTGTTCCTATTAAAATGGCCGGCGTGTGTATGTGTCACTATAGCTAGCTAACCCTAACCCTAACAAACTGACCAATAGCTACATTATTACTAAATGAGGTCCGTAAATGTGATGTTTTGTGGTATATGCCATTGTAATTGCATCAGTATATGATTGGACCGTTAGTCTTTTGTTCAATCTGTGCCGATATGTTTTAAACTTAAACTCGTTTTCATTTTCTGACACGAAATCCAGTTCCTTCATGTAATCCAGATTAAAAGGCAAGTACTGTTTTACACGGTAAATCTAGGCTTTTAGACTTATCGGCATCATACAAGAGTAAAAACTCTTCTTCTGACAATAGATTATTATTTAATGCCTAAAGCAATCCAATAATAAATAACCGAATGCCGCGTTGTTTACAGTTGCTTGGTGATTTAGTGAAGTAACAACGTACTTCCGGTCTCCGTAGCCGTTCCATTCGCAGTCCCTACTAGCTAGTGTACACTACGCGTAATACAACACCGCCATATGGAGCACAGCTCGCGCGCCCGTGGTCTCCAAGGAAACGGTTTGTGCTTCTCTGTACTGCTCCACCCGAAGTGAACTAAAACTCCCTGGCCGGATGTTCCCGATACACAGCACAGCGCTGTTTTAAACTTTAATCTTGAATGTTTCTTTCCCCAGCTGCTTGGCTGAGAGTCTGCGCTGCTCCGGTAAAACTCCAGCAGAGAGCCGGAGCTGAGGTGAGACTCCAACAGCAGCTGTGCAGTGAGTTAGCCAGCTCGAAACTTTACTCGGTTGCCTGATGGTCAAGTTATTAACGTTAACAGTTAGTTCCCCTGTTTTTCTTAAACTGTCCGTAATCTTTAATAACACACGTGCATTTAAAAAGCTATTTCTTTCGATAATATAATAAATGTCCTGCTTGCAAGACTGCTGAAAAATGGAACAGCTGTTAGCCTGTAGCTTAGCACTGGTAATGCTGCTGTTTTACTGTTAGGCTGTAGGTTATAAGATGACAGTATGTATATATATATATATATATATATATATATATATATATATATATATATATATATATATATATATATATAATAACATCTACGAACGGATAATGAGCACTGTATGTGTTTATTCTATAGATTAAATACTGTAGGCGTTAAAACACTGTCTAGGTTACATGCAGCTACAGAATTATTGCCACCCTTCATGAAAATCCATCCATCCATCCATCTATCTATCTTGTGTACCGCTTATGTTACTGGCTGGTGGGGAACCTGGAGCCGAGGTACACCCTGGACAGGGTGCCAATCCATCGCAGGGCACAATCACATACACATTCACATACCTATTCATACACTACGGACACTTTAGACACGCCAATCAGCCTACCATGCATGTCTTTGGACTGGAGGAGGAAACCGGAGTACCCGGAGGAAACCCCCGCAGCACGGGGAGAACATGCAAACTCTGCACACACAGGGCGACGACAGGAATCGAACCCCCGAGCCTGGAGGAGTGAGGAGAACATGATAACCTCTAAGCCACTGTGCGCCCTCTTCATGAAAATGAATATATAATATAAACATATACGATGAGTGATTTGAGCTCAAACGAACCCTATTTTCCCTCTCATTAAAACTTTACTCTATTTACTCAAAATGATTTGCACCCCAACAGCTGGTTCTCTAACAAGGTTGGAGAGAGTCGTAGAGGGATTTTTGGACCACTCTGGCCCTCATTCTTACCGTAGCTTTGTGCATATGGCAGTGTTGCCAACTCTCGCAAGACAAATAAGCATCCGCAGCTTCAAAAACAAGCCCGATATAATTACAGCCTGTTACGGCCTCAGCAGCATATTAATCTGAAACCAGTCCGAGTCTGAAAAGCAAAAATAAAATGTATTTAACAAAAAACATGATCAGAAGTCAACTGATCACCTGCGAGCAGAATATGATGAGAGAGATGGAAAAGGAGATTACGTTAGAATCATATGTACTTACTATAAGTGTATATATGAGTATTTTTTTTATCATAGTAAGTAAAGTAAATTTTATTTATAAAGCACATTTGACACAGCAAAGCTGACCAAAGTGGTGAACAGATTAAAGAAAAGTAAAATAGAAATGAGAATAAATCTAAATAAAGACCGACAATAGACACTCGTAAAAATAAAAAAAATGAGATTAAAACGCCTGGGAGAAGATATACGCTTTCAGCCTCTTTTTAAAAACGATAATAGAAGGTGCAAGGCAGATGTCCAGTGGCAATTGGTTCCCTAAACAAGGAGCAGAGACTGAAAAAGCTCTATCCCCCTTAGTTTTTAAACGGGATCAAGGGACATACAAAAGAAACCTATCTGAAGATCTTAAAAATCTGCTAGCTGAATGTGGTGTGAGAAGATCTTTGAGATAAGCAGGAGCTTGATCATTAAGAGTTTTAAAGACAAACAACAGAATCTTAAACTAGATCCTAAAATGGACCGGGAGCCTGCAGTTGTTATAACCTGTAATAATAATCGTAATAATCGATTAATGAATTACAGACAAATATATCCTTTTAAAAAATTGAACTATGTTTACCTTATAAAAGGTCCTCCCCCTCCTCCCCTGCACCATAAACTTTTCCCAGATTTTGTTGTACTTTTTGCCATACTTGGACCACTTTGGTGGCAGCATTGTTTGTGGAAATGTACATATGTCTATCTATGTCTACTATACTAACTATCATGGCTGGGACTTACAGCGTGATGTTTCTCCAGTGATGTGGAGGAGGGGGTGGGATAGGTCCGCGTGTGGATTTGTTTGTGGTGGATTTGATATATATATATATATATATATATATATATATATATATATATATATATATATATATAATTTATTTATTTATTTATTTAATCTAAAAGATAACTAAGTTCACATGCTGCTTGCTAGGCTTCAGGTACACACACAGGTTTTAAGATGGTAAACCCGAGTGGTCTAGGGAACGCTGCTGAAACACTGTTGGGACCTAAACCGTCATGTGTAGATGTACTGTAGAAGTAGAATTTATAAAGCAATGTTGAAATTGCTGAACTGAGGAGTGACGTTTGGTTGTCGCCGGTTTGGAGCGGTGCGGTAGTGCTTAGGAACTGTCAAGTGTTTATGTACTGTACACTCCAGGGAAACAGAAACGCACTGTTCAGCTTCACTGAGCGCTATTGAAAAGCAAGATTTTACAAAGGTGTTTGGGGTAAATAAGGGTTGAACTTGTATCAAATTAAAAATTCAAATGAATCAGTTTCAGCATTTATGGAAGTTTATGCTGTTGCTCTCATTCTCAAAGTAAACGGAGGTCTTTGGAAAGGCGTTATATTTAGGGGGAAATGCTGTTTGTAACTGTTTAGTTTGTACTGAATGTGTATTTGTGCTTGCTTGTTTAAGGTATGGTCAGTTGTTGATCAAATCAGGATGTTGTATAAAGATAGTCAGTTTATAATCTTGTGTACATACACTCCAGCACTGATTCAGGTTCAACTGCAGAACTGTGCAAAAGTTTTAGCTACCCTATTTTTTTAGTACAAACTTTGTTATAGATTTTTTTATTTTATGACTTCTACATTTTCAAGTCAGTACAAAAACATTTTAGATTCCCAAACATTAGTTTTCTAGCACAGAATTAAATGTTACAGGAAGATGTTTGTATGTCAGTAAAGAAAGCAGCATATTACGTAAGAGACACTTTTCAGACAAGAAACACAATGAAGGCTGCTGGGTTTTGCTGCAAAAATAAGAAGCGAGTGCGACAATCAAAGTCTCCAGAAGAACCGTGACTGGTTCTGCAAGATGCTCAATAAAACTTATAACTCATTTCCTTATAAAAAATACACCAATTGTACCGGAGACTACTATTTTTATTTTTATTTTTCTGTCACACCAAATATAGACTTTGTTCATTTACTACTGTTTACTGCTCTTTACAATATATATATATTTTTAAATGTAGAAACATTTCATTTCATTATTTTGAAGACATCTTTGCTCTACAGCATTCCTTTGGATGTGCCTAAAACTTTTGTACAGTACTGTAGCTTTATTGGCACGCTAAAAGGCTTTACATTGTAAAAGTATTGGTAACATTAAATTGCAGACATACACATTTACAGACGATTAAAACAACTTGATAAAATAATAGAAATAACAAAAAGAGGAGCGAAGAAGAAATAAAAATACTAGATGCACCGATGTATCGGCGGATAAAGGCTATTTTTCACGCTATCGGCCATCGGCCAATGTTTAAAAACACCCGATGATCAGGGTCGATTATATCCTGTCAATCAAAAGAGGGCGGGAACACATTGATTTCGTGCTGTGAGTAAACATGATGTTTCTTATGTGGAATGAGGACAGAACTGCAGTGTGTAAGCTCTGTAATCTCTGCACTGATAAAATTTTACACCGGGATGGAGCAGCAGTGAAGCGGGAGTTTCGGTGTCGAGTCTCGTTTTTTTTGCCGCGCTGCTCGAGCTGAATTAAAGGGCCAGTACACCGTTGAAAGATTTGAATGATGAGTTGACAAAATTATACATATATATCACATAGAAAAATATAATTGTAGAGTAGTATATTTCATATCCAGTTAATGTTAATATGAGTTAATAACATCAATAAAAGTTTATATAATATATGACCAGTTTGATGTTCAATGATGAAGTAGAAATGCTCTTGTTTGTGGTGAGTGAATGTGAGACTAACAGGAGGTTTTTTTTCCTAGAGCATCTCAATCCCTCCAGTAACTTTAACAAAAAGCACACAGCTATAGGTTTACTTTTTTTGCATGTATAATATATGTATTTATGCTTTTCTAAAGTAGAACGCGCCACTGACTGCTATATGAGTAATCCACATAGACACAGTGATGCATTTACTGTGAGCTGGATCTGCTCTCTGTCTGATCTCTCTTCCCTTTATTTTTTTTGTCTCTCTCTAACTCTTCTTTAGAAGTGGTCAATTGCCATCGTCTCTTCCTTTTATCCCTAAACCTCGTATCATGCCAGGACAGATCTCCCCAACCTCTCCTTCCTGGAGTGCGTCTATCCCCACTCAGCCGTTCCACTTCCGTCTCCGCATTGAGCCGATTGATTGGCGGCGTATGGCAGCGCTGGACGTGGACCGTGTGGAGAGAGAAACAGATATAAATGTGCTGCAGGAGCTCATCAGTGCTGTGACTTTCTGTGCGGTGGAGGGCGAGCGGTGTCCACAGTGCCGTTGTCCAACCGACACAACGCTGCTGAAAGTTCTGCGCATGTCACAGCTCAGCACAGAGTACCTGCTACACTGCCAGGACTATCTGAGCTCACAGGTGGCAGTGCTGGAGGAGCGGCTGCAGGGGGCGCTGTCTCAGGCACTCCGCGAGGAAGAGGAGCGAGCACGACTCGAGAAAGAGCTGCAGGAAGTCAAGCTGGAGAGCCGGCGCAGGAAGAAGCTCGTCGCCACTCAACAGCTCCTCCTGCAGTCCAGTGCCAATAATTACCACAAGGTGAGTTTCTTGAAGTGAGAAAAAACTATTAGGATGTAATTTCACAAAATATGGTTAGGACCCATGTCCTAACCATATTTTTTTTTGTTGTTGTTGTTGTTGTTGTTGTGAAGAACAGTACATACGTTTGAGTGTGTAGTAAAAGAGTATGCATGTAACGGGACATGTTAACACGTCATGTAACGGAACGCTGTTGCCTAGTTACACACACCGTCACCATAAACAAACTCTTCACTGCATTTAAGCTTTTCTTCATTAATTATTCCTTATATAATTATATAAGGAGGAGTTATATAACTCCTCCTCCTTCGCGCAAGGAGTTGTGGGCAGTATTCGCTGAAAAAGTGTCCATGGATCCACACTTCGAAAAGCTACCGGAAATAGTAGACCATCTGGATACCTGTGGAATGCTAATTTCAACATATTATGAATTGGGACATACTAATTCTCATCTCGGACACTATTTAGTACGGATAGTATGCAAGTCAACTTTAAATAATACCAGACATGCATTCATATAAATGTGAATAAAATAAAACTCTGTTGTCTTAGATAACGGCCACTTATATAAAGCCAAGCCATCAATTAAAAGCAGGTTATTATATGGTTATATAAAACAATTGGACCTTTTTTCTCTAAAAGAGTAGCTTTTCTGTTTGACGTTCACTGCTCTGTATGTCTCTACGTGGTCTTATTTTTTGCCTGTTAAAATAAACAAAAAAAATGGTTCAAATATTTATAGGTGTGAATTTTATTGAATCGAGCAAAAAAGTTGTCTACTTTTATTAATTGCTGTCAATAAATAAAATCAGACAACGTTTTTGTTCTGGCTTGCTTTTTATAAATTGGTTCTTTTATTCTTTAATTTTTTTTTTTTTTTTTTTTCCAGATTTAAAGGGTTAAGTTGCCTTTTCAGGGCAACATTAATTGTCCATGTTAAATCACCTTATGAATAGATACAACATATAAACCACAAACACAGTAATGTCGGTCCTGCTACAAGCAAGTTGTGTCTATTTGAAGTAATGCTTTCTGTTGATCTTTCTCTCGTTTCAGTGCCACTTCTGTGAAAAGTCTTTCGTCAATTATTCTTACTTACAATCTCATGTTGAGCGCAGGCATCCGGAGATCACTGAAGCAGGTATAAATACCCTTTTGTGTGTCCACTGAACTGCGTAAAGGGGTCAGTCAAAGAAAACCTGAGAGCTGGCATGAACATATGCAGTTTTAAAAACATTTCATTATGCAGTTCTGCTTCAGCTGATAATAATGCCGTCACTGAATATAAGATTGATTTTTTTTTTCTTTTTCAAATAATCCTTAATTCCTACAAAATATCTTCTTACATTCAGTAGACATTGTGTATATTTCAGTATGTAAGTCGCTGGTTATTGGGAAAGGGAATGAACTTGTTTGGTTATTATTTCCTGTGTAGTCTGTGTAAGAGGACAGTGGCTCAGGTTGTGTTTATTGTCTCTCTGTGAAACATGCTGTATTAAGAGGTCAAAGTGCAAAGTTTCAACATGAACTTGAGTGTATGTGCATCTATATTGGGCAGATTATGGAGTAATTATGGAGCCAGTGTGTTTGGGATCAGACTTTTGCACCTGCATGTAATAATTCAGACATGGATAGCTATAGCTGCAATTACTCCTTAAATTTTAACTGCATTAACTCCAGTGCAAAACTACAGAAGGAAACTTCAGACACCAAACATGACTTGGCTGATCAATTGCATTTTTTGAGAAGAGGCAAATTGTGAAAAAAAATAAAAATAAATAATTTTTGCATCTTTAAATAAAACAGCCTACTACTTGCATATGTGGTTTGGCTTTGGACAGAGCCAAAACAACAGTGTGGTACTTATATATATATATATATATACCCAGTTGATGAAAAGAAATATATCAGTTCTCTGCAACATGGTGGCCACTGTGTTTGTGGGTCAGAGAGACAGAAGAAGATGCAGGTGGAGCAGATGAAGGATGGGTTGGAGGAGCTGAAGGAGAAACTGAGACTGACTCAGAGTCAACTCGAAGCAGAGAGAGAGGCAGATGCGTATCGGAGACAGCAGGTGGGTTTGGGCCAGCCCCAGAAAACAAGAAACCTTTTAACATGCAGTTAAGACACATTCATACTAGGCATATATTATAGTGAAAAATATATTCATACACCGATCAGCCATAACCTTAAAACCACTGGCCTAATATAGTGTAGGTCCTCCTTGTGCTGCTAAAACAGCTCTGACCCGTCGAGGCATGAACTACACAAGACCTCTGAAGGTGTGCTGTGGTATCCGGCACCAAGACGTTAGCAGCAGATCCTTTAAGTCCTGTAAGTTGCGAGGTGGGGCCTCTATGGATCTGACTTGTTTGTCCAGTACATCCCACAGATGCTCGATCGGATTGAGATCTGGGGAATCTGGAGGCCGAGTCAACACCTTGAACAGTTTTTGCAGTGTGGCACGATGCATTATCCTGCTTTAAGAGGACACTGCCATTAGGGAATATCGTTGCCATGAAGGGGTGTACTTGGTCTGCAACAACGTTTAGGCAGGTGGTGGACAGGGGTCAGCATGGGCACTCTAACCGGTCTGCACCTATGCAGCCCCATCCGCAGCAAGCTGCAATGCATTGTGTGTCCTGACACCTTTCTATCATAGCCAGCGTTAACTTTTTCAGCAATTTGTACCACAGTAGCTCTTCTCTGGAATCGGACCAGACGGCCTAGCCTTCGCTCCCCTTGCGCATCAATGAATCTTGGGCCAATTTACCAGTTGTCCTTCCTTAGACCACTTTTTTTTTGCAGTTACTAACCACTACATATTGGAAACACCCCACAAGACCTGCCATTTTGGAGATGCTCTGACCCAGTTGTCTAGTCATCACAATTTGTCCCTTTGGTCAAATTCGCTTGCCCATTTTTCCTGCTTTGAACACATCGACTTCGAGAACTGACTTGTTTACTTGCTGCCTAATATATCCCACCCCTTGACAGGTGCCAGTGTAACGAGATAATCAATGTTATTCACTTCACCGGTCAGTGGTTATGGCTGATCGGAGTGTATCAATCGATGTGTGTATATATTGGTGTGTGTATGTGTGTGTGTCACACAGTACTGTGCAAAAGTCCATGCAAAGAAATGCTCTAAAGCAAAGATGCCTTCAAAAATAATGAAATGAAACATTTATACATGAAAAATTAATTTAAAACTATTAAAAGCAGTAAACAGTAACAAACTAAACAAAGTCAACGTTAAGTGTAACATAATAATAATATATATGTATATATATATATATATTCTCTCTCTCTATATATATTCTACCAATCAGGAGCTGGAGGAGCAGCGGAGAAGAGAGGCGTCAGACCGGGAGATAATTGAGCGATGCAAAGAAGAGGAGAAGCGGACATTTCAAGATGAAATTGACGGCCTGAGACAGCTTCTTCACCAGGAGTTTGAACTAATTAAAACCAAGAGCATCTCCATAGAGGCTGTGAGTGTGTACCATGCGGGAGCATTTACACGTTTCAGCCAGTAGATGGCGACACATACTCAGATCTAGAATAAGACGGAACTATTGTTACTGGTCAGTGCTTTACTCATAGAACTTGAACACAACACAAAATGCAGTATTCAGATTGTATCTCTGAATATTTTGCCCAAAGTCTAGTCAGTACACCAGCTGGTGAGTTTGCAACATCACAACAAACTGGGTACATATACAATATAATGCTCAACAATACACAATATTGTCTTACAGTTTCAGTTAATATTATGTATAACCATGTAATCATGGAAAACAGTCAGTAAAAATGTAAGGCTTTCAAACTTTACCCCTCAAAAGAATGTAAACGCATTTATATCATGTGCAGTGCCACTGAAAGGTTTTGGAACACCGGGAGTTTCTACTGAGGAATACTTGAGCCGCATCCCAAGCCATATACTACGTAGTATGTCTGTATACGGCTGTTGTCCAGTCAGGATAACTGGTGGACGCAAATATTGATTACAAACTGAAATGGTAAAAACTAAATTTTGGTCAAAACATTGGCTTTCTGATGTTTTTTTCCAGGCCATCACACATTTTATAAATAAATAATGTTGGTAATTCCAAAGGATTCACAAACTATTTCTTATAACTGTATTCACAAAATTGCACACTCGCGGTACATTTCGAGTCTTAAAAAAGATCAGAAGGTCAGGGATTCATGTCCCAGCACTGCCTGGCTTTAAGTTACTGATCGTACGGTCGTGGGTTCAAACCCCGGTGCTGCCAAGCTGCCACTGCTAAGCTGCCCTTGAGCAAGGCCCTTAACCCTCTCTGCTCCAGCGGCTCTGTATTATGGCTGACCCTGTGCTCTGACCCCACCTTCCTGGCATGTGTAGAAAAGAATTTCACTGTGCTATAATGAATATGTGCCCAATAAAGACTCATTATCATGTGAGGGGTCTAGTAAGGCCTGACAACATATGACATGTTACACTGGCTTTCAGAAGTTTCAGAAGCCTAGTAATAATTACAAATAAAAGAGTAAAAAGTGACTTGAAATTACCTCGACATGGACTTCTGTACAATACGTACGTACAGTATGATCATCGAAGATCAGGCAAGAAATCAGTTTTCTTTTGGTCATTTTCACATATGTATTACTTCATAAATACTTCCAAGTATATATTTAGTCATTCTCTATTGCATGTGTTGTGCTGTGTGTGTAGAAACTGCATGAGCTGGAGAGCAGAGAGAGAAACATGTCTAATCTAAGGGGTGAGGATGAATTTGAGAAAGAGCAAAAGAGGATCAGAGAGAGAGAGCTGAAGGAGCAGATGGTTCAGAAGGTTTGTTTTCTCCCTGTTTGTTGTGCCGTCTTCTTCCATTTGAAGAAATGTAGAAGTTTGCGTATCTTGGGGTCTTGTTTATGAGTAATGAGATGAATGCGAATGTGAGATTGATCGCACGCTGTGTAAGGCAGCGGCAACAATTATCGTATCTCCCAGCTGGCCTAGGAATGCTTGAGAATCTTCCAGGAGGTGCTGGAGAAAGTTACTGGGATTCTCTTCTTACCATTTGGCCACCGCAACCTTGAATTTCCAGCATGATGTTTTTTTCAGCATGATGAGAAAAAGTGATCAGGTCTAGTATGTTCTGTGTCTTTTAGAAGAATAAATGGAAGATGAAAATAAAAGAGCTGCAGAACCGACACCAGCAGGAGAAAGAGGAGGTGAGAGTACATGATTTGTGAAATTACCAGCAATTCCAAGAAAATTAGGCCAGTGTTATATCACAACACTGTCTTTCAGAAGGGGTCTATTGAGGATCTATTGCATTAGGACAATGTGTCATCATTGCACTCTGTGTTTAATAGCTGGAAAGTGAAAATATTAGGCTGCAGAAGGCCTTGTCAGTGGAGGAAAGCACTAGTTCTAGTGTGCACTCGCTGAAGCAGCAGGTTCTCTCTCTCTCCTCTCAGCTCAGGCAGAGAGACACACTCATTCACTCCCAGAAAAAGAAGGTGAGGACACTTATTTTAAGTAAGCAACAATAGCATTGAAATTACTGTCTGACAATGTTATGCTATCTTTTCCATCATTTCATATGTGACGTTTGGTCCTAAAGTTGAATTCCACAAGAACTGTTTTGTTCTTCGTTTCAGATAAAGAAGCTGATGTACAGATCACTGTCAGGTAACTGACCACTGACATTCTGGCTATACTGATTTACAAGAAGTTATGTTCTTAATTTTTTTTAAAAATCTATGATTGTTTTATTTGTTATGTGACAGGAATAGCATGATAAAAGCTAACCATCATGTTTAAAAAAAATAATAAAATAATCATTTTTGTGAAAATATCAGTTTTTGCTTAAATGCTACATCGTAGTAATCCTTAACGCTACAACTGTGACACCTGTTGCATAAGCACTATTCACCTTTCTTCTTTGTTTTTTTTGTTTTTATTTTTGTAGAGCCACTTCCGATAATGGCTGTTCAGAACTCTCTAGACGAAGAAGGAGATGATGAAAAGGAAGAGAGTATGATTTTGCTAAATATTAGCCGCATTCATTAACCACATAAACACTTTACAGTAAAAAAAACAAAACAAACAAAACAAAACAACCACTGGATGGTACTCAAACGTTTGTTTGCATTCGTGTCACATCAGTTGAAGAGTTAGTGTCAGCCCGAGTGGAACCAGTGAGAAGAATCCCAGCGCAGAGGAAGAATTTCAGATCCATCGTGAAGAAAAGACTGCAGAAGAGGCTGGAGAAGATGGGACTAAGAAAGGTAGACACGCGATATGTAATAAATAATTGAAAACAATTTAAAACTGTTAACAAGTATCATAGGTTAATAACGAACCGCTGGAGTGAGTAGCAAAAACCTTTTGTTAAATACCTGATGGAATGACTAAATGGCATTTCAGGGCGAAACTACATCCTGTAAGTGAAGCGGTAGTGCGTCAGAGCTTCAATACACGGTGTAATATTTTGCACAGTACATATATCAATTCAAGTCGAGTCACATGGGATTGTATTGTCATTCCTCTGTATTGCTTGTATACATCGGAACGAAATGGCATTTCTTCAGGACCGCTGTGCAGCACGGAACAGTACGCAAGGCTACATAAAGTGAAATACACAACAGTGTGAGACGAGTGCAAGACAGGACATGGGCTGTAAACTGTAAGCTATTGTGTAATGTAGCAGCACAAGTATAGCAGCGATATTGGCAGCGAAACGAAGTTCCATGTGTCTGATGCAGCTATGTAAAGAGCAGGTGTGCAGTGGTGCTGAGTCTTACTGGGTCAGGTGTTTGACTAGCCCAGGTGAGCATTGGGAGGCCGTAGGGTGTTGAGTAATAACACCGGTGCGGAGTCTGCTAGTGAACATAGTGTATATAACATATGTACATTGCGTCGCCACTTACCGAATGTGTTTACAGCTCAGGCATCGTCACTATCTTGCTGTGCATTGTGCTAAATGGTGTACTGAAGCCATGTTGTTAGTTATATTCATTGTCGTGTTGTACAGGGCACTAAGGGAATCTCTACTCAGTCCCTGAAGAGTCTAATCTATGAGCGAGGACAGACATTTAGGAGTCAGTCACAATTGCAGGATTTGAGAAACAACCTAGAGGACAAGCTAAAGCAAAGAGTGAGGGAGCTGCAGACGAGCCAGGGAAAATCTACACCTAACACACAGATGCTGGGTAAGAACACACACACACACACCACACAATAGAAGCACACGGTCCACTTATATTATATGCACACACATAAAATACTTTCTAAGTCAGTTAAGCACATACACCACGCACAGACCATTCAGTCATCACAAAAATGTATGCATGTTATGTCTGTCATATGTTTACTTTTACTATTAACTGTGGTTGTGTTATAGTTAAAAATCTAATAACCATAAAGCACCACGGTAAGGCCGTAAAAACACATTGACAGCCAATCAGAACACATCCTGCTTTAAAGAGCTCACGCATTTAAAGCAGAAGACGACATAACTGCAGCGCACGCTTATAATAAGCAGAATGATATTGTGTGTTGGTGCGGACACTAAAATAGTTATCGTTCTTGGTGTGAACAGGCCTTAAGTTACCGTGAATGGTTGTGCTTTATGTCTGGTTAGTTCTGCTCTGGGGTTTTTCTTCAGCTAGAAAGATGCGTCGTAGTCCAGTCATGGAACAGAGCCCTAGACGCAGACAGTACAGTCCCAGAAACTCCCTACAGAATCATGAGATTCATCAGCCTCCTACAGCTGCACCACGCTCCAAAGCTCCTTCACTCACACCGATTCTACCGGCACAGCAAAAGAAGAGCAGGTGCTTCCCTACACACACACACACACACACAGTGTGTCATCTGCACACACACAAATAAGATACATCTATGACATGAAAAACTAGTTTCAGGTAACTCTTTTGTAAGTCTGTATCTTTTGTACGTCTGTCAGTGGGGGTAACGCAGAGTACATGTCCTTATCCTCATTTCTTAGAAATTTTGTCCTATTCTGTTGGGTTGAAAACTTCTGTGTTACTATAAAAATATAGCATGGCTCAGCAGGGTAACGAAGGCTCAGTGCATACATCAGACCGAACAGCATAGTGACAGCAAACTATCAACTGCTGCAGGCCATTCAAGGCCAGTCCTAATGTCCTCTGGGTGTTTCATTACAGAGATCCCAACAGTGTTGTGCTCAACGACTGTCTGGGTCATATGCATGATCTGTGTGATTCACATGAAGGTAAAATTAATCAATCTTAAGAAAAAAAAATCAGATGAAAAGTAAAGGGTTGAGAAGGTGGAGAGGAAGGAGGTGTGGAATGCATTAGAGGACTATAAAGCAAACTTGTAGAAGATGAATAGTTGACATCAAGTGTGTAGGTTAAAAGCTAGACGAGTTTTTAAAATATGTATCAGAATAAAAGAAAGACCGCGACCTTGACCAGGATAAAACTATAAAGTAGTTACTGAAGATGAATGAATGAACAAAAAGGGAAATATTCGAATGCATTTATATTCCACATAATTCATAGCAAGTTTATCTGGGCTTTCACTCATAGACGGACAGTTCTTCTATGATACATTCACATCGAACTTAACTATTGCCACTATACAATACAAATACAATAAATAAGTACATTATAAGAGAGTTTCCTACACTGTAATTTTTAATACAATATTCAGTGATTCATTTAGACTGTTTTCTCTATTTTGCATTTATATTTCTTTGCATGTCACAGTATTGTGACTATTTTTTTTTTACTTACCTTTTCCACCATTTTGTTGCAGGTTGTTCCAATGTTTTCAGCTTTTGTTTTTTCAAGTTGACCCTCATTCCAAAATTCGCTTTGCATTTCTCACACTCTAAAAAAACACTGGGGTACAAACATCCCAAATTGGGTTATTTTTAGCCCAACGGCTGGGTAAATAAAGGACAGAAATCTTTTTGGGCTAAACTAACCCATCAAGTTGGGTTGTTAATTTTAACCCAGCAAACGGGTTGTTTTTCAACCCAAAGTACGGTTTCATTTTTACAAAAAACACCGGGTTCATTTTATTTCATGAATGGGTTAATATTCTCAGGGTTATTTTTACCCTTTGAAAATGTCAAATATAGCACATTATAAACAAATATGTCAACATGCTATCTCCTTTATTTATACACGAGAAGGTGTTCAGAAATATATTGCTAGAGCTGCTAAAGGGGCGTTTATATATAGACTTTGAAGTAAATGACTCAAATAAGTCATATCTTTAAGAAGAAAACGTCAGATTTTGATCAAAGGAGACGTTTAAAACATCCAAAAAATACTGAGTAACCAACTTACGATCCAGTGAGCATTACAAACAAGTAAGCTAATGCTAACGAAGATTGCGGTGCATTTACTGTCATGTAAGATAACTAGACTGTTATCGCACATTTTTTTCTTTTTCTAGTGTACGCTAATGGTTTCATGGATAAATATATTGATACAAACCTTGTTTCTCCAAAATAAATCTAACACTGTGTCCGTGTGAAAACCGCTACCTCCACCTGAGGCGAATTCGAACAGTCTGCACTGAGTTAATTTGACCCTAGGAGCTGGGCTGAGGCGCCAGGGTGGGGGAGGGGTGCACTGATTTAACTGTCAGTGAAAATGACCCAGCTATTAACTCAACGGTTGGGTTACACAAAACTACCCAAGACTGAGAAAACAACCCAATTAAATGACCCAAAAGGATCAACCCAGCATTTGGATAGAAAAAAAATAACCCAGTATTTTTAGACTGCAATGTTTTTTTTACGAGTTGTGCAGCTGTTAGACGCATCTAACATAATCCACACAACATCGAATCACCGAGGGAAATGCAAATGAGCGGTTTATATTTTGCACTCTTTTATTCTGCATTCTTCACACATGCAAGGCTTAGGTCAATATTTCCTCCTCTTATCAGCAAGTGCTGATGTGTGTTTAATGTACGTTTTCCTTCTCTCAGTACTCCACCCTTCAGCTCAGAACAGGAGGATGACGACGAGTCAGGCAAGGACAGCGCCTACATCACCAGCTCTCGGGACAAACCGTCCACCTCTGTTCACCTCACACCAACAAAGGAACAGCAGATAGTAGAACATGAGCTCAACTGGTCAGACAGCGATGATTCAGATGACTCTTACACACAAAAGCCACAACAGGCTTTTAGTACACATGGTGAGAGAACGAGAGATATTGTTGTTAGAACAGGTTGTGTCGGTTCTATCAGACACTCTTATTCATAGCGTCCTAAGGTTTGTTTGGAAACTGGTGTTCAAGTTGGAAAGGTGAGAGGTCACTGATTTGCCTACAGTTTGCCACATGTGGGTGTGTCTAGTTGACCTGCCGTCTCTGTGCTCTTTGGTCTCAGGTTCAGTTGTTCAAACGCTGACAAGGAGTTTAGAAAAGCAGATGAGCAGCAGCATCACAAATCCTGTAGGAGGAATACGAGTCTTGCCTCCAGCCTCTCAGCCTTCACCTCGACCCGCCATCATCAAACAACAGGCGGTACAGAAACACAGACCAACACCATTAAAGAAAATGAACTCTCGTGTTCTCATAACATTTAGCTGTGTTGTTGTAATGCAGTTATAAACCTCACAACTTGTCTGTTGTCATTCATGAAAATGGCCACACACACTCCATTTCTTGCCCATGCTTGTGTGTGTGTGTGTGTGTGTTGGGAACGGGACATCAAAGATTCACCTTGTCATTTCTCTTCTTTATAACTTGTCTGTAATATAGTTTCAAGTATTTCATAAAAATACTTGTTCATTTTTTTTTTCTAAAATTTAAAAATGAGTCATTTTTACTGGTTCACAACTGGTACAGGTCATTTCATTTAAGGAAGTCTTTGTGACAGCTTAATCCTAACCAAGCACACTGAAAAGCTCATCTGGTGATTTAGGATTTTTTTTTTTCCTCTATTTGTTGTGAATTAAGAGGGTCATTGTGACTGAATCACACATAATAGAGTGTGCATTTCTCTCTGCAGGTGTCTGAGGAAGAGAGTGATGTGGACTTGTCCTCCATCGAGGAGCTCACTGCTCCACCCACAGCCGGGCGCAGGAGCTCGGATGCGGTTGTCACGTCAGGCACTAGCGTATGGAGCTCAGCTGCTAGCAGAGCAGGAGCGTGGTGAGGGGCTTCAATACTCCATCTCAATTTTCATTTTTATATAATTAATCTTATAGATCTTAAAACCATCACTTACCTTCTTTAGTGAGCACTAAAATGCTATGTTATACTGTTTATCTTTAATATGGAAATGTGATAAAACTTAAATTATATTATAAGGGCCATTTTATGCCTCTTGGGTTATTGTTGCAAACAATTATTCTATGATTTAATCACTGTGTGTATATATATATATATATATATATATATATATATATATATACACACACACACACACACTTTTCAGATATATATATATTTTTCAGATAGCCTTTAAGAATGAATATATATATATATATATATATATATATATATATATATATATATATATATATATATATATATGTATATATGTATATATATATTTTCTTAAAGGCTATCTGAAAAAATATATAGTAAAATATAAAAAAAAATATATATATAAAATAAAATATATAAAAAATATATAATATAAGAATTTGGAAGACATTTTGCTAAAAAGGGTTCATTTCCTCTGTGTATGGAGACTTTTGGGACAGCCGGTATAAACAAGAAATGTGTTACTAATGTCTGGAACTGACATTTCAGACACAATATGTTTTGTTTAATTTTGCTCTGTTAATGAAAATATTTCCCAAAGATGTCACAGCTGCATAGAGCATTGTGTGTCGCAGTGCAGTAAGCAGACTGACTGACAGCCTGTACTAAGAGTAGCAACAGATTCAAACTAACAAAGAATTGGAATTTTCTGTAACGAACACAGACAAGTGGAGTTATATAAACAGTGAAATGTGCCAGAGCGGCTATACTAAATATCAGCGTTCCTGGAACACCGTTTGTCCAATCAAATTAGTGGACTGGAACTAACCGTTGTATGATTATGTTATACAAAAATACAAAACTGGTAGCTAAGAGCAAATATAGTAATTAAAAAATATATATTTGGTGCATTGAAACATTGTTCTCCACTGTCACTTTTAGTGTTCCGTATGTCCATTGAAAATAAAAGTGATGTATGTGTGTGTGTGTGTGTGTGTGTGTGTGTATATATATATATATATATATATATATATATATATATATATATTTATTATGCACATCAGTTTTAAGTTCAATGGACATAAAAAAAATACATATTTTTAATATAACCCAGTAACAGTGCACTACAGTTATATTTAAAAACCAAAAAAAAAGAAAAGAAAAAGAAAACTGTTTCTTAGGTAAAAGCCGCTTTCATCATAAAGGGATTTCAATGTATTCAGTACATAATCCAAAATAACAGAACTCATACCTTGATCTATGACTGCATGTACTTTTGGCATTGTTTTGGTTCCAAAATAATATAATTTCAGTCTTGCTTTCATTTAGATTGTTATTCGCAGGTTATAAACGTGCATGTTTGTGTGTGTGGTGTAGGAAGAATTCTGTAACTGAACCATGAAATGTATTTATGTATTTATAAATGATTGAATTGAAATACGTCTTAAAATGTTTCTCAATTATACGAATTTCAATATAGTAATAAATGGGTGCCAAACATTATTTTTTTTTCTGTACTTCATTTATGTAACAGTGCATTGGTGCTGATTATAAAGTGTGAAACAAGTGTGAAAAGAATGTCGGTATATGGAATTGTATAGCTTTATTTTACCAAAAGAAAATATATTGTTACCTTATTTAAACATAGAAAATAAGATTATAGATATCAAACGGTAAATAAGAAAAGAGCTGGCCCACATGTCCCCACAGAATGATGGAAATAATAAAATCCTGTTCTGGATGCCGAAGCACAGGAGTATCTCAACCATGATATGAACCAAAACCAGAGGACACAATGGGCCCAAAACTGAAGTGGTGAAAAGCATTAGATATACGATTGCATGTGGGCCAATAATCTCAGAACAATACGATATTGTATAACCTAGAACATCAAAACAGAAATAAACCGTACATGTTATGAAGCCTAATTTTTTGGACAGTTTAAATAATGCACTTTTGTAAAGTGAGTACAAAACTATCAGTCTCTCAGATCATACGCACAACAGAAAACATACTAAATATAAAGGTCCTAAAACCAATATCAAGATGCAATGCACTCTTGTAGAGTTCTAAGAGTATAGACCAGAATATTTGTTGCTGTGTGTTACATGATTAAAACCTGTCACAATAAAATAACCTCACATTTAAGTTTAAAAAAAAAAAATACCTGGCATAACGTAAACTAAAATTAAACCTACACAAACAAGCTTGAAAAATAACTAGTACCCAGAAACACAACCAGAATAATGGACAGTAGAAAATACCTACAATAACAACATTACACTCTTTAGACCTGGATACTGACTAGACTTCAGCCTAAAACCCCAAAATGTTTCTCTCTCCCAGAGTTTTTATAAATACTCCTCTGTTAAAGAGTTATTATGGACAACGTCTACTGTATTATTATTACATGCATATTGCTGTGTCACTGCGTTGTTTCTATTCCACTTTACACTGCTAGCATTAATATCCCATGGTCATCTATCCCGCATGCTCATTATCAAGTTTCAAACATAGTCAAATCTTTGGTTGGATGGTCTGCCTTCCATACTTTGAGCCTTGTAGGAGCTGTTATAAGTCTTGGGATAGCCTTCTGACCTGTAGACTGCACTCTGGGTTGCAGGTTTGTACGCCGTTCCTTCATAGCTAAAGACAGGATTATTGCACAGTTGTTTTAACCATGAATATAATTAAGCATTTCCTCACTACTGTGTAATGATTAAGATGTGCTGCAGTAAACAGTAATGTGAGGAGATTATAATTACTGGAGTAAAAACTCACTGTTTCTCAGGCATCAGTCCACGACAGGCCAAACACAGCATGACTCCACCAACAAACAGAACACCTCCACCGACCCAACCAACGAACAGGGCCGAGCCGAACGTGTATCTGACAGACACATGAGCAATAATGACATTAGAATCATATTAATACTAGTGTTTGAATGGGATGGTAATTGCACAGTATTACCAAATGTGTGTCATTCTCCTACCTTGGAGTAAGAGGTGACCCAACAAGGCCAGAGCCAACCATACCCAATCCAGCTGAGGTATAGCTAGTGAGCGCAAAGTTGGTCACGATCAAATTGGCAAAGATGGAAACCCCAGCAATGCCACAGATCCCTGGAGAGAAGAAAATGTAGCATGCATTAACAATTTATGAATTCATAATAGCTGGAAGAATGAAATATTGATGACGGGAAATAAACATTTCTCACCAGCGATAACAAACATGACCCCTGAAGTCAGAGTCATGGTCGCTTTCACGCGGTCCTCCATGTTGCCCATTCTGAGGCACTTAAGGGCAAAAATGGCAATGAGGACTCCGATAGCTCCGAGAACGATGCCCACAATCATGAGCGCTCTCACACCTTGGAATAGGCCTGAGGATCAATCAGGGCACAAAGACGGAAAACAGAGTTAATATTACAATATCATATGGAATTATAGTATATCTCGCCATCATATAGCAGAAGCCATCGGAAACTCTTCTGCTTCCTGAAACATGAATTCTATACATGCTAGGAGCTAAACGACTTTGATGTAAGGAGTAAGCTGTTAAAAGCTAATACAATTAATATCATTTTCCACAAGGACATATTTGACCTTTCTGACATTGTGTCCATTTTGTAGCGTTCAGTATGAGCGGCAAAAATTAAAGCAATTTCTAAAGTAGAAAGCCTTTGATATTTACTTAAGTACATGAAGTAAAACAAAAGTATCTTATCAGTGGTCACACCCAGAAAGAAAACAAGTCCGTACTCTTCAACAGAAAATTGCGCCTTTAATTTGCTTTTGTCTTTCTATACATTTTTTCAAATCATAATATTCTTTTATATTTATTCACTGGTGTTTTTTTTTTTTTTTTTTTTTTAACTCACCAGGCAACCCTAAAATAGTAAAATATGGTCGACATTGTGTGGTACCATACTCCGTCCCAACACACGAGTTCCACAGCCCATAGTATGCATAAATACTGGTTACTAAAGTAAAAGCACGGTCTTCAACAGTCCACATGTCCATGGCTGTTGCGGAGCTGATCAGAAATGTCCCTAATATTGACAACATGAACCCCACTAGCTGTAACATTAATGTCGCCATTCGTCCGTATCACTGATGCTCGTCTCTGCCCACCGCTGAGCTCTTGACTGAAACAGGAGTAGCAGCTTCTTATCAGTGTGTATCTAATGGTCATATCATGTTTGCGTAAAATTTTCATGTGTGCCTTTCCCAGATTCAGGTATGGGGCGACGATTTTGGGTAGCTATTTCCGCATCTGAGCCATTAAGGGTGTGTCTTTGTTTCGTAACACTTAATGGTTCATTTTTCATCACTTAATGGTGTCAGTTGACCACACGTGGCATCGTGCCAAGATCAGTTTTCTTCATTTGTAAACGCAGAACGCTTCTGAAATTAGGGCAAATGCACTTGTTTAGAAATATGTAGCAGTTTTTTTTAGAATGAATTTTTTGTGTAATTATATATAAAATCGGATTATTTTGGTAGATTTGAAATTATGATTATTTGATATTTTGGTTGGTATTTATTATGACATCATTGGGTTTAACTGTTAACATTACTTTCTTTAGATGACATTCTTTTTTGAATGTCAAAAAGTTTAAAGCTTTTTTTTTGAAATTTCACATCAAGGACATTATAAGGGTACTCAGTGACGTGGCATAAATTTTCTTTAGTTTTGTTTTTTATACTTTTATATATATATATATATATGCATCATATCATACAATATACATTTTCAGAATATCATTTTCTAAATTCAGACTGCCTCTAAGGTGCAACACAGTTTGAAATGTTCTGGATTTGAGGAGTCATGAAACATTACCTGGAAGTCCCAAGATGGTGAAATAGGGTCTGCACTCTGTGAATCCTGAGCTCTGTCTTACACACGACCTCCACAGGCCGGCGTAGCTGTAGACGGACGTGACGGGGTTGTCATACAGATCCTCCGTACTCCACATGTCCATTCCTGTAGCAGCAATGAGACCCCCCAGCCCCAAAAGGCCCAGCACAAAGCCCATCACCTGGCATAACGTCACCGCCATGGTGTCTGCTCACACGCCTCAAAAAGTTGTACAAATAAAACTAAAAACTAGCACAGCAGCTGCTAGACTCAACCTCAGTCTATGTCAAATGTCCTAGCTCTGATGGAGCTGACCTTAGTTATGACTACACCTCTCTGTCAGGTTGTGTGTTTTTCCACCTCCATCAGGCACAGGGTGGGACTTATGGGGTAACGGTTAGAGAAAGGCTACACACGGAACAAAATGAAATCGTATCGAAACTCAGATAAGCAAAAGTGCGAAGTAACTTAAATGGGGTGGAAGTTTCTACGTTTATGATACTTCTTGTCTGCATTTTTGTTCCTTCATGAAAACAAACTAATCAACACGGCATGATGAAAGGATTTATAGAATACATGCAGGAACGAATGAAAGCAGACCAACAAGAAATAACCTAGTTGTATTCTGAGAGTATTTTACAAAATCGCCATGACTGTTTTAAAATGTTACGTAGAAACACAGTCATTTAAATAATACATTTTGTTCAGAAACGTTTTTCAGACCCTTTCATAACTTGTAAAGTTTGATTCTGTTCATGTTTTTATATCACAACCCTATAAAAAATATCAGTTTTTTCTTTTCTTTCATATTTACACATCCCAAAGAGCAAATAGTTTTTTTTCTCTAATCAGAGCACATTGTTAGCATCGTTCTGTAGCCCTAAAACCATCTGCTCAGAAACCAGAGCTTAAAACGCTGAGACATGTTTGGTTAATTAATATTAATGGAATGTATTATACAA
This sequence comes from Ictalurus furcatus, assembly GCF_023375685.1. Taxonomy (NCBI): domain Eukaryota; kingdom Metazoa; phylum Chordata; class Actinopteri; order Siluriformes; family Ictaluridae; genus Ictalurus; species Ictalurus furcatus. Next base: position 27,001,258 of record NC_071265.1, on the reverse strand, counting down.
GTAAACAATAACGCTGTTCTTTCATTTTGTTACCTAACACAATGACAAAAAGCACATTTGCTAGTAAGGTTGGGCGTAGAGTCATATCAGCTTCATAGATGGCAAAAAGCAATGCTTCCTCACAGGCAACAAATGTAAACACGCGTAATTACTGTGAACTGAAACCAAACACTGGCCGATACTACATTACTCACTCACAAGAACACAGCACAAGTGATTAATGGTACGGTATTTCCCAGTAACATTCTTAAAAAAACTAAAACAATTATGTCTCATGGAACAAAAGTTCAACTTTGTGATTAATCTTCTCATTAAAGTTTGGAGAGCAATGAGTTAGATGTTACTAAGATGCTATTTCTAATACTCAAGTAGTACTGGATTATGTACTGGTTAGATGGATTCTGACTTTTAGAGTGCTAATGCTAGAAATGCGTGGAGCTTGGAGAGATGTGTGTGATTTTCTTAGGTTATAATCGACGATAAAGGCCTACAGCACATGGCAGATTAGCTTCACAGCAACATGCATTGCTGGTAAGCATGTTTAACAGATTGAGGGCCTTCAAAAAAACAAATAATGTTTCCTACCCTACCCACTCATGTTTCTATAGACCCACATTTGGTGGGTCATGACCAGGAAAGCACAGTTTTTTCGGTTACCCAGAAGTTGTGAGCTGTGCCACTCTGCATTCATTTATTCAGCTTTAGTAACTGCTTTATCCTGCTCAGGGTTGAGGATCCAGAGTTAATTGGAGTAACACTAGCCCAAAGTGGGAAAATTCACCCTGGATGGGACACCAGTCCATCACAGGGCACTATGTATACACTTAGTAACACCAAGGTGCAACTTGGCATAGCCAATCTGCCCATCTGCATGTTTTTAAAACTGGGAAGAAACCAGAGAACTCAGAGGAAATGTACGTGAACGCAGGAAGAACACGCAAAACTCCACGCAGACCGTCACCTGAGCTCGGGTTCGAACCCAGGACCCTGGAGCTGTGAAGAGTCACTGCTACCCTCCACACTTTCAAACATGGTGAGTGAAAACATCAGAAAGAGATAAACCATCAGTGATGATGGATAAATGACAGAATGGCTGGCCCAAGCCATAACCATGAGCCATAAACCTTTTATTATTTTTTTTAATTATTTGATAGGCTGAGGGGGTTTATTTATCAAACTCTACACAGTGAATTACCTACCTAGAATTATTGGCACCCTTTAAAAAAAAAGGACCCTAAATGGTTGAATAAAATAAACATTACATAAAATAATCTAAATACTCCTCTCAAACAATAGGAGAAACTAGTTTATGCTGACAATCATAGCATTTAAATCATATTTTTTTCCTCAAAATATATATATATATATTTTTTAGAATTCTTAGAATTAAATAAATGCAAACCAATTATTATCCATTATATATATATATATATATATATATATATATATATATATAATTTTATCCAGTTCTCTCTATCAACATTAGTACTATTGTTGCCTTTGATCTAAACTAAAAAGTCTAAACATTGGTCTAAAATACACTATATGATCAAAAGTAAGTGAACATCTGGTCAAACTGGTAGATGGAACAGGCTTCCAAATTACAGCTACTAATGCAACATCACAGATAAGCTGTTTAGATACAATATATGGCCAAAGTTTTTTTGTACAAGTGACCATCACACCCATATGAGGGCCTTCCCCAAACTGTTGCCACAAAGTTGGAAGAACATAATTGTCTAGGATGTCTTTGTATGCTGTAGCGTCACTTTACTGGAAGTAAGAGGCCCAAACCACACCAGGCCTCCTCACTTAACATCTGACGTCACTAATGCTCTTGTGGCTGAATGAGCACAAGTCCCCACAGCCACGCTCCAAACTCTAGTGGAAATCCTTCTCAGAAGAGTGGAGGTTATCATAACAGCAAAAAGGGACTATATCTGGAATGTTCAACATATGGGTGTGATGCTCATGCGTCCACATACTTTTGACTATATAGTGTATGTTCTGGTAGTAGAGTGACTTGGATAATATCTAACCCTCTGAAAGGATTTAAAAGATTTAATCTTTTTGATAATCAGCTTTTTTAATGTGTTGTGAAGTTAACTTTTTAATTCTCTGAAACATTTGCTGGTATTGTCACTGTGTGATATTTAATTAAAAAACAAACAAACACAAGTAGTGGATTAGGCCATTGGCCCATTGATGAAAATGAGCAAAAAGCCACATTTTCGGTTTTAAATGATTTAGGAACAAAACTACAAATAAACAGGAAGATTATTGGTCCTATATCGTACACTATATGGCCATTTTGGATCCGTTTGTCCAAGTCCAGACTAGCTCTGAATGATAGAATTGATCCTTTTCATTGGTAACTAGAACCAAATGAGTAGCCCTTTTGTTTAGCTGAGTAATTACACATGCTGAATACAGAAACCTCAAAGCAGAAGGATCAGGTCCTGTGCATACAGTGAACACTGTACCTGTTCTTATCACTCTGTCAACAGAACAGGCTACCTTGGCTCTCTTATCGGTGTCAATTCATCTCAGAATGAGATTAAATATTGAATCATACATTTCCCCATTTCTCACACGACAACACATATCCTGCCTACTGCCACCATTTTAGCAGCTGCCGTTTGTTTGTCCTGCTACACCTCAGAACAGCTTCTTACACCCCTACAAAGGAAAATAAAAAAAGTTTCTGGCCTAAAGACTCAGTGTGTTCTTTCTTACTCTCATACTCCGGGCACCTGCAATCACTGTTGGACGTCCATTAGTCAGGCAGCAGAGAGAGGATCAAGATGAAAGGATATCTGGGAAAATGGTAACAAATGGGGGGCATTTAGAGCCCTTCACCTGCAGACACGCGGCCTACTTCCTTAATGACTCTCCTTCACAATACTCACAGAGTCATTTGTATTTCTCCTCCGTTTCCACTAGAGGGCACAGTCATTACAGAACAGCAGGGCACAGGACAACAGGGAGTGCATTTTCTTTTCCCTATAAGTAGTTCTAAGCAGTGCATGATTGTATTTTGGGCCTTGGAAGCTTCTCATTCAATATGGACTGGCTATAAAACCAACATATAGGATTATTGCCCATATTTTGCTTTGCAACAAACAAATCCATCTTGAAAATGATATTTTTTCCCCTTCCCAGACTTTATGATTGTTCTTTATTTCCAGTCCATCCTGATCCCCCATAATGCCACTGCCTTCTGCTTTTACCTTCATCACATCTGTGCTTCAGTAAAAGTCACTATGCACTTTTGCACCACCAGAAGCCAATGCAACATCCAGAACAACTCCTAGAAAATTCAGAACACATCTGCTGATGATAACTTTAAAGTGGGAGGCTCTCTATGTTCCTCATTTATTTTTCTGTCCAAAAGGTGAAAAATGCTCTATTTCTGACTGGGCCCGTAAATAATGTTCACGGTCTTGCTACAGCTTGTCGGAAACATAAATAGTCTTTCAACCCCTTCAACCCACAAATTATTCAACCCCTGCGAGACTGTAACAATTTACAAATTCATGTTTTTTTTTTTTTTTTTTTGAATACCTAGAATATTTTTAAATGAGCTCTGTATCAGTTGAGTGACACATTTAAACTGATAATGGAAAATGTTTGAAGTAATATTTCTGAGCAGAATAATATCTGCTTAATACCGCCATGTCTTAATTACTCAATCCCTATTAAATATAGCTGTTTTTAAATCACGTGCTTGTCTGGAAGGCTAAAGCACAATTAAGCTATTGAAAACTCTGTAATAAAACTGCATTTGCTTCAGCTGTGATACATACAGTGTATAAATCCCACCGATGCATGTGTTGGCAAAGAAAAAAAAGACCTCTCACAAAAGCTAAGAGAAGAAATAATTTCATTACAAAAGTATTGAACGCTATATTGCCCGGATACCTCAACACACTCCACTTTTGACCATACAAGGAGTACAGTTTAATAAGCAAAAAGGAATTTGGATAGGCTTGTGGAGTTCTAGGAGACAGTCTGTATGACGCGATGAATGTAAACTGGAAATCATGGATACATTATATGTCTGGTACAACAACAACAACAACAACAACAAAAACATAAGACTTTAAGGCTTACACTACAAGAAATGAACATCTTAATTAGTGGAAATACCTTGAATATAGTCAATTGTATGTAATATTTCTTATTATAAGATCACAATAAAGCAAATATAAGATTATTAAACCTATTCAAAGCCACTAGTTTTGAAATAGCCTTGTTCTGTTGGCGGATAATTGTACTCTTTTAAGAATTTCTTTTTTAGAAAGAAGCAAAATTATCTGCCAGTGTAATAAGATAATAAACCTACAAGATTGAAATGTGTAGAAATAGGTTTCATGATCTTATATTTGCTTTATTGTAATCTTACTAGATAATTTTGACCATATTCAAGATATTTTCACTGGCTAAGATTGCTTTTTTTTTTGCAGTATATGACAAAAAGAACACCATCCCCACGGTCAAACATGGTGGTGGCTCAGTCCTTTTGCGGGAGTGTTTTACTACCGTAGTAACTGGCAATCTGGACTGTGTGACTGACATCATAGATTTTGATGTGATGTCTTTCGTGTCAACTTGAAGCTTGGTGACCAAATGGAATTTCCAGCAAGACAATGATCCTTAGTCAAATCAAGCAAGACTTTCTGAAATGTGCCTGAGTGGCCATCTTAGTTCAAGGATTTACGTTTCAACCCATTGAAAATCTTTGTTGGAATTGAAAGAATACTGTGGTGGTATTGAAGCCAAGGAACATTAAAGCAGAGATGTTTTTGCACTTGAGGAATGGGCAAAGATTCCAATAAAGACGTGTCAGAAGCTTGTGAACATCCAGCAGAAATATTTAGTGCAGGTTATAAAGTGTAAAGTATGCTCCACTTCATACTAACATTGGAGTTTTTTTTACAATGACATTTTTAGCTAGAACTATTAGTAGTAAACACAACTTTCTTCTCAAAGTTACTCAAATGTGCATTTATAAACTTTCTTTGACTGTTTTTACTAAAACCTTTGTTGATGTAGTATTTTCATCACATTTTATTCACATCACCAGAATGCCTTAGTTGAGGGAGTTGAATAACAGTAACAATAACCCAGCACAATAATAAGTAGCAGTAACCCAAGCTCAGAACTGAATTGGGGACCCTGGAGCTGTGAGATGGCACTGTGCCACCATGCCACCCAATATGTATTATTATTTATTAATTATTATTTTAATAACTCAAAATATGTGGCAAAATTATTATGTTTAAATAAATAAATACATTTACAGCATTTTGGCAGACACCCTTATCCAGAGTGACTTATATTTATCTCATTTATACAACTGAGCACTTGAGGGTTAAGGGCCTTGCTCAAGGGCCCAGCAGTGGCAGCTTGGCAGGGCTGGGATTTGAACTCACAACCTTCCAATCAGTAGCCCGATGTCTTAACCACTGAGCGAACAGCAGGAATGCTTGTGGTATTTATCAATGCAAGTATGTAATACCTTAGAAATGTCATTTTGTTAAACAGGTGGTAGAGTATAATGTAATTGAACAAGATTTAGGCAAAAACCATCAACGTGGCTGATTCTCATAAGGAGTCAAAAGAATTGGTTCTTTGTAGTAGAGCTGAGCCATGTGCTCTGAATTACTGGAAAGAGCCAGAATTCCCATACATCATTACAAATGTTGTCCTGAACCATTCCATGCTAGAACTTTTAAAGCCTTGTAAACCCTTACACACGCACACACACGCACACACACGCACACCATTGGCAGATATCACTTATTGACCATCAGGTTGCCTTAACAGGATTTAAGTAAAACACATTTTTTGTTTTTAGAACACCTGAACAGAAACACCAGAAATAAAATACAATTATTATATAAAAAAAAAATATTCCAAACTTGTTTTACACCTGGATGAGGTAGAAAAGTAAAAAAAAAGGGAGATTTTAACATTCATGTGGACCGGAGTGACTCTGTGGCGGTTAAGGAATTCCTGTCGCTAATTGATTGTTTTAACTTCACACAGTTTGTAACTGACCCGACGCATAACAAGGGCCACACCCTGGATCTCGTGATTGCAAACGGCTTGTTTGTATCGCAGTTTTCATCTGGTGACGTTGGACTGTCTGATCATTCAGCTGTCTTTTTTAATCTGGAACTGTATCATCCCAGTGAGCCGACCATCCGAACAGTAACCTTCCGGAAGTGGAAGTCTATCGATCGGACAGCTTTCTCCAATTCTGTTGTTTCCACCTTAAGCGATCTTCATCCCGCATCGCTGGAGGAGAAAGTTCTGCAGTTAAATTCCGCTCTTGCTGCGAATCTTGACTCTTTTGCTCTTCTAAGGTCACGTAAGGTCACATCCCACTCTGCTCCCTGGTATAATGACAATCTGCGCTCTAGAAAGGCTGCTTGTCGGAAAATGGAGCGCAAATGGCACCTTACTGGACCGAATGTCTACTATCAAGCGTGGAAGATCTTCTGGGTGATTATCGAGCACTAATGGAGACTGAAAGATCCTCTTACTTCTCCCAGGCTATTGTAAACAATCAAAATAATCCCAGACACTTGTTCCAAACCGTAAACAGATTGCGTCAAGTTAATGCTGTTACCACTTTGCCTGTTTCTCAGCAGCTCTGTGATTCTTTTCTTCAGTTTTTTAATTCTAAGATTGATAATGTTCACAAAGAAATTCCTGTCACACCTGACGCTGCCATTTCACTCCTTCGTCCATCTGGGTCCACTGGTGTTTCTTTCACTCATTTCTCACTGCTTGATTCCGAGGCTATCACAAGAGAGGTATCCAGCATGAAATCTACCACTTGCTTGCTGGATCCAATTCCCACAAACGTATTTAAAGCTTGCTTCGATGTTTGTTGCCCTACTATCCTCAGCATTATAAATGAATCACTGGAGACTGGGGTCGTTCCAGCAGTACTAAAGACTGCTGCTGTTACACCTGTACTAAAGAAAGAAAATGTTTCCGTGGATGATTTTAACAATTTTCGTCCCATTTCAAATCTTCCGTTTTTGGCAAAAATACTTGAGCGTGTTGTTGCCTCTCAACTATGTAAGCATCTTACAATTAACCTCTTTGAACCCCTTCAGTCAGGTTTTCGTAATCTTCACAGCACTGGAACGGCGTTGGTCAGAGTTACCAATGACTTGTTGATGGCCTCTGATTCTGGGGCTACATCCATTCTTATTCTTCTTGATCTTGGAGCTGCTTTCGATACTGTTGATCATGGTCTTTTACTTACCTGCCTTGAAAGTGGTTTTGGTGTGTCTGGGACAGTTTTAAACTGGTTTAAATCCTATTTTACTGACCGTTCCCAGTTTATTTCTCTGGGTGGCTACAGGTCTGACACTAATTCTGTGCTCACTGGTGTTCCTCAGGGTTCAGTTTTAGGCCCTTTACTCTTCAATATTTATCTATCTCCACTTGGGCATCTGCTGCGATCGCTCGGCCTCCGTTATCACTTTTATGCTGACGATACCCAAATCTATATTCACTCTAAATCTGGTGAAAACCTTGATATTTGTTTTCTTTCTGAATGTATTTCTGAGATAAAAACATGGATGAATAATAATTTTCTGTGCCTGAACAGCGGGAAAACCGAAGTTATGCTTATAGGTTCCCGTCATCAAATTCTCAAAGCGGCTCCACTGTCTGTTTGTTGATGGCTGTGTTCCAGAGACCCAAAGCAAAATGAGGAACCTTGGAGTAATTTTTGATACCAGCCTCACATTTCATTTTTTTTGTTCAGAGCACTGTGAAGGTGTCCCTTTTTTCACCTCAGAAATATAGCTAGACTGCGCCCAATGCTAAACTTTTCTGTGGCTGAAAAGCTGATAAACTCATTTGTTGTCACTCGGCTGGATTACTGCAACGCCGTTTTAGCCGGAGTTTCTAACAATTAATCCACAGTTAATAAATTGCAATATGTTCAAAACTCTGCCACCAGGATCCTGACGGGAACCAGGACATGTGAACATATTACTCCTGTACTGGAGTGCTTACACTGGCTCCCGGTCAGGTTCCGTGTCGAATTTAAGATCACGATTTTAAGATCATGACATACAAGGCATCACATGGCTTGGCTCCGCATTACTTATCTGGTTTATTAATCCCTTACACCCCAAATCTCAGACTGCGCTCCTCACAGTGCAATTTGTTAACTGTTCCACAAACCCGCCTAAAAGCTCCGGGTGACAGGGCTTTTTCTGTCTACGCTCCTTCACTTTGGAACTCTCTTCCTCCTGAACTCAGGGAAGCTTAGACTTTTGGCATTTTTAAAGCTCTACGCAAGACACACTTTTTTAAACTTGCATTTGACTGCTGATGTCTTTTTTAAAATTATTATTACTTTATATTTATTATTATTATTATTAAGTTTGTTGTTGTTCTTATTAACTTTTATATGTTTCATTTTTCTGTGTTCTGCTTATTTCTTGTACAGCGCTTTGAGAAGCTGCTTTTAAAGGCGCTCTATAAAATAAAGTTTATTATTATTAAAAGTGGTTGTATAAATAAAGGGAGAATACACTGATGGCTATTACTGTGTGCGTTGCTGGTGCTCTTCTGATTACATCTTGTTCACTTCAGAATATTTAACATTTGACATTAACATATTTAACAATTCCCAATAAATATTCCCAATTTAATTTATTATTTAAAAAAAAATTTTTTTTTAGAAATGTGCTGAATTTGCGAAACATATCTAACAAATGTCTACAATCTGAATAAATTAATCTGAAGTAACAACAAGAAGCCAGAGGTGACTGGAGGTAAAAGTGTATTCTCGTATATTATATTCATATACTATTCAGACTCCATGGCAGGTTAGTCAAAAACGCAAACAGTCAGTGTAATCAGGTGTATTCTTACTTCACTTAAAACCACTCTTGATACAATGAACTAGACAAAACTAGTGTATGAACTAGTGTAAGGAAAGTGAAGAACTATAATCCAGTAGCCAGTTTCACCAGCTGATCCAACTTGAATGAGTTATGTCATAAGTCTATCGTAATCATACATCAGTTTCATGGCTCACTCTCTTAACAGCCTTGTCACATATGTGTACTGTATGTAAAATACATGACTGCATACCTCAAGACCATGTAACATTTAGGCAACTGCTCATGCTCATTGTCTTGCTCTTCCAGAAGGCCTGGAGTGACATGTTTCCCACCCACTGGAAATAAAATCATGATTAGTTGATTGGAGTGTTATGTCCTGATTGCGTCAGAGTTTAATCTGGCATTCGGCCTTAAGTTCATCTCTTAACCAAATCAAGTCCAAACCAGTGGTTGAACTGACTTGGCTTTATAAACCTTAATTAGAAGATTTTCATTTCCTTGTTTCAAAATAATACCTCTTCGTTTTCTAGCCAGTGCAACAATGATTATAAAGCACGGAAGAGTGACATCTTAATCATCTGCGGCCAATAACAATATCCGACAATGACAGGAAAAACTCTCAACTAATCAATCAAGTGGCGTACTCAAGTATTCGTTGCTTGTTCTGGAAGTTGTAACCTTCTAAACTGAGGACATGAGGCCTACTAATCAATATGTTTTGTGGTGCAAACTATTTCGTGGTGACATTTGGAATAGTTTGTAGACTTAAACACAGTGGCAACTTAAGCTCCCTGGACAAAAAATTTTGTCTCACCCACCAATAGCAGCACCTTATTATACAATGTTAATAGCTTATACACCAGAATTAATGTACTGGATAGTTGGTTTATTGGCCAGACTCTGAGGTTGCCTTTTTGTGTTTCATGCCCAAGCAGAACATAATGCCGACACGCCCAATCTCCTGCAGGCAACTGTAGCGTGCGTAAAGCCAAATCTGTGTCACCTGACAAGAATGATGAAACACTCAGACATTTGACTGGCCTGCGAAATCACCAGACGTCAGTTGCAAGGAACTGTTATGAAAATGTTTGCGACAGCAGGTCAAACATCGAAATAGGCACCCACTGTATTCTGAATTACACCCAGTCAGTGAAAATGTGGGATTAAATTGACAGGAGCTCAAGACGCTGGTAGCATTGTTACCTGACAGGACTAGCGCAGTTATTAAAGTGAATAATGCCACAGGTTTTCTACAGAAATGAAGGCCAGTGATTTTGCAGCTGGTGGATGCAACTAATTACATCCACATATTGCCTGTGGAGCTTTTGTTCACACTAGTCCACAGTCAGTTCTGTGTAACCGGTTACAGGAAACACTTTTCTCAAGCGCCACTAAAGAATGTGGAAAGTTACTGCACTATATAACCTCATCTTAATATGCCAAACAGCCTAATTAGACACAAGCAGACTATTCATTAGGAACAGTCATTCATTCATCTTAAGTAAGCACATTTTCCTGGTCGAGGTTATGATGGATGTGGGGCCTATCCCAGGAACACTGGGTGTAAGGCATAAATATTCATATTCACACCTAGGAGCAATTAATTGAAGCTAAACGAAACCAGAGAACCCAGAGGAAACCCACATGGACAGTGAGGGAACGTATACTCCATACAGATAGAGATCAGGATTGAACCAGGGGCTCCTGGAGGAGCCACACTCAGGGAAATGTGTGAAGAATAATCAGAGATGTGATTACTCTGAGGTCAGAATGAAGTCATTGGTATACACGTTGTCTTAAATGTTCTAAACTGAACACTAAACTTGTATCTAATGTTCTCTGTATCACTCAGGTTTTTCAAACAACTGTGAAAAATGCATGGGAGAGGACAACATTTTGTGACACAGAACAAAAAGTTGCTAGATGATGCCAAAATGCTCTCTCTTTTGAAGGATGGGCCACAAACTTTGCAGATTCCTGAGCAATTAACCAATCAGGGTCCAGCAGTATGGAGTGACAGAGTGAGCCCATCACGGGACATTGCAGCTCCCATCCATTATACATTCAGCCAGGCCAGATCTAAATTAGAGAGCCAATTAACTCCACTAATGGCCCCTCTCCAATTTAATCTGGGAGACAATAGGGGATTGAAGACGAACGCTTTATTAAAGGCTGCAGCTTGCACAATATCCTCTTTCTGCTGCCATTCGGAGGGCCTCCACTCAGCGCCTTGTTTTTTTTTTTGTCGCTTCAATTAGCATGCCACTTCCTATGATTAAGTGCCCATAATTATTTTTCAATTAAGGCTTTGATCTGCTGTATACTGTATACAGCTTCCTGGTAGAGCGTGAAGAATGAAACAGTGGATCTGTTGCCTTTCTGTCTGAAATTGATGTGAAGAGCTGGCGAGATTATGTATTGCAATAGGGAACCCGCACAAGACTGGATGAAAGTGAGGCTTATTTTAAACGCCCCGGTTTCCTGTTTGTGCACTTCTGGCTACGACCCTGACTCAGGCAGGATCTAGTGTTTCAGGATTAGGGGAGATAAAGGACCAGCAGGGTTGGCAGCACAACTGTGGTGGTGGAGTAATAACTTCTGGCCTTCAGAGGAAGAACAATAGTCCCATTACAAAAGCCTTATCTCAGCCACAAGCTTTTAATTACCTAATAGGATGGATTTTTGAATAATAGCAATTATTACTCATTAATGTGTGAATCTATGGTGACATTTTGCTTTATAATTACAGTCACAGTCCAATTATTCACAGACTTTTAAAATGCCACATACACTAGGGTGTCATACAGTAGGGTGGCGTCCCACCCTGGGAATAATGCAGAATTATAGTTATAATTATAACAGTCATAAAGAAGGCGCAAGAGGCTGTTTAGGGATCAGTTACCAAAAACATATAAAATCCAAATCCAAAATTTCGTTAGTCTCTTTGGGAACTTCTCGCTGACCCAAAAATTCACACACTTGCTTTGTGGATTCTTTGGAGATCCATACAGTAGGGTCTAGGAAATGTAGAAATAATCGGTTTACTGTGAACACCTGACTTGACAAAGCATCAAGGAAAATAACAACACTTTCATGTTATACACCAGTTTCCTTTTATTAACAAATAGTTTTAACCACCAAGATCATTTTTAGAAAAAAAAAAAAATTATATAAACCCCTTCGATGGTCTGGCTCCAATCCAGGGTGTATTCACACCTTGTACCTAGTGTTCCTGGGATAGGCTCCAGATTCACCGTGACCTTGATGATATGAATGAACGAATGAATGAATATAGTAGAGTATATAAACCCTTATCCATAGCTCTCTCTAACCTAAATGATCATCTGTAGTGTACATCATGGCTCTTGTTTTAATTTCCACAGTAGCTAGCTAGGAAGGAATTTAATAAAAGCACAATGCGTGTTTGTGTGTGTGTGTGTGTGTGTGTGTGTGTGTGCCTGTGTGTTTTCCTGGTAGGCTGCATCTGTTCACTATAGCTGCAGGGATTATAAGCATTCACAGAAAGATGATATTTTTGTGGTTGTGTGTAAGAGACAGCTACCTCAGTGCCAGAAACCTGAACTAGTAGGACCCAGTACACCCTCCAGCCACTGTGCTATTAGATCACACACACAAGAAGCCTGATCACAGGAAGAGGCCATCAAGGTCCACTGCATTATATATCAGTTTCAGTCCTTAGGAAGGCAAGAACTGTACAATTTTGAATTTTCCCCTAATTACCTAAGGAGTTCATTCAGTTGTATCAGAGCAGATATCGTCATAAAGCACACATTAGTTGGAGTGTAGGGAAAATGGTAATGAGGGATTTGCTGTGAATAACTGTGAATGAATCAATCAGAATATGTGAGCTGATTTTTTTTTTTTTTAAATCAAAGTTATAATAATAAATAAGACAATATTACAAAACAATACAATATTCTGTAGTACGATATCTTAATTGAACAAATGTTTAAACAATCCAAGTCAATACTGACAACGTATGAAATTCCTAATATTTAACAACTAGTGGATACTCATTTGTTGGAAATACGTTAATTCATCTTCAGTAAGGGCTTTATCCTAGTCATGGTGGTGGTGGATATAGAACCTATCCCAGGAACACTGGGCACAAGGCAGGAATACACCCTGAATGGTATGATAGAACATCCATGCATCCATTTTCCATACTTATTTCCATCTGTAAACAGGGTTGCGGGGAGCCTGGAGCCTATTCCAGGTTACTCTGGGCACACAAGGTGGAGGACACCCTGGATGGGGTGCCAACCCATCACAGGGCACAATCGCACACACACTCACAGTCACACACCCATTCACACACTACAGACAATTTGGAAATGCCAATAAGCCTACAAGGCATGTCTTTGGACTGGGGGGGAGGAAACCGGAGTACCCGGAGGAAGCCCCCCAAAACACGGGGACAACATGCAAACTCCATGCACACAGGGCAGAGGCTGGTATCGAATCCCCAACCCTGGAGGTGCCAGGCAATGTGCTAACCACTAAGCCACTATGCCCCCATGCCAGAACTTCACAAGACATAATACACAATAGTAGTAATAGTAGCCGTTCAGAGTCACCAATCCATGCTACATCATGTTTTTGGAAGGTGGGATGAAATCTACAGTAAGTATCTGGAGGAACCCCTCACGGACACATGGAAAGTATGCAAAACCACAGACAGACAGTAATCTAAGCTCAGGATCGAATTCCCCAGACCCCAAGCTGAGTGCAGATACACTGATTTGAATCTGAATATTGATATTTGAACGGAACTGGTCTGAATTGCTGGACCAGTATTGTACCGTGTTTGGTGTATTTTTCAATCCACCAGTGTATTTTTCACACCAGGCTTTACACTAACTACTTTACCAGGTGGCACTGATTCTAGAAATTTTGCTATTGTAGCACAAATGCTACCTTGACTTAAATATGACAGAATTTCTTCAATGAAATCCACTATATTGCTAGTTAAGACTCTCTTCGCATGTTATGGCTAAGCTAAGGAGATCAGAGCACCTTTGCAGAGTAGACATCCAGATACTTCCATAGTTAAGTGGTTTTCCATGTAGCAGTTTACATGTAATCAAACCTAAGTGCTTGACTGTAGCACACTGTCTGAACCAAGGTGTGTCAACATTCTTGTTCCTATACCCTTCATTCAGAGAATAATTATTCCTGACTGACATGCAGTAGGCTCGGCTCACGCTGAGGTTAAAGAACTGTTCATTTTTCTAATGACACACTCCTAAAATAACACATGCTGTTGACTTGTCCCAGCAGAAGGTTCAGAATTAAACATAACGCCGAAGGCATGGCAAGGAAGCACAGATTAAACCTTTTCCATCAGGGTTTTGAGAACCACTCTCGTAATGTAAATTAAAGGTTGTTAACGTAATATTGCTATTAAAGACGTGTCGTGTCAGGCAGAGGAGTTGATCACATAGCTGCGTGTAACGTAACACAGAGCAAAGCGGTATTTATCTTTCTGAAGTGAACGTGGGTTTAAAAGGAGTTTTTTTTTATTGCCTTGTGAAAGAAAGATGATTAAGATCAGCATGAAGCTGCAATCTGACAGTAATGGCCGTTAGTCATATAATTTGGACGATGGGACATACTGTAGGTGCTGCACATTTCGAACAAAGTGAAGTATATCAGTTCTGTATTGCGTTCATTGTAATATGGATAACACTTTACAATAACAGTACATGAATAATCATGTGCCAATACCTGAATTAATGCTTACTTAAATATGAATCATGAAGTAATCATGAACTAATGAAGAGCTCATGTTAACTACGACGTGAGTCTTATGAATCCATGCATGAATAACGACCACCTTAAGTACATGTTAGTACATGTCTGTTAGTTAATGTATTAATTAACAAGTAGGGGGAAACTAAATCAAATTCCACCCTTGTGGGTAAAGGAGCGGTGCGCCAGGCCCGAGCCACCCAGAGCATGTACTAGTACTACAGTGGGATTGGAAGAGAACTGGATGGAGAATGACACAAAACAGGTTGAGAGGAAATTATTGGTGTTTATTATTAGTGCGTCTTTCTCCTTTCCATAAGGAGGATCTGTGTCAATGATGAAAGTAATCCAGCGCCATCCAGTGATGTTCGTGTACGCAGATACAAATGGCCAATTATATAAAGAGTTTGAAATTATGCAGGTTTACTTCATGTTCTTTCTTATTGAGCGTGTTTGATTTAGTTTCCCCCTACACGTTAATTAATACATTAACTAACAGACATGTACTAACATGTGCTTAAGGTGGTCGTTATTCATGCATGAATTCAGAAGACTCACGTCGTAGTTAAGGTTAGCTCGTCATTAGTTCGTCATCAGTACATACCTTAACTCATTATTAGTTCATATTTAAGTAAGAATTCATTCAGGTATTAGTGCATGATTATTATTATTATTATTATTATTATAAATGTTGCGGTAATATGTCTGTTTTTTTGGTATTTTTACAGTCAACTATACCTTTCCTTATTGCTAGGGTGGTTACTCTTATCTGTTGTCCCTGTAATATGAATTCTTCACCTGGAAATAGTTTTCCTTTAAAAAAAGATATTAGCTACACAATTGGGCCATAATTACTTTTTTAGCGTAAAGCTTTAATGGCACACTATATGGACCTTTCTAGGTAAAAGATACATAGTAAAGGTACAAAAGATGCTTGAGGGTAACACTTCAGTGACAAGGAAAGGTACAATTTACTTTTATCTGAGAATGCATAAGGATGGACTTACAGAGAGATATCTATATCCTCTCAGCCTGAGAGAGAGTGCTGTAGTCCAGCGCTGTATCGGCACTACTGTGTCAAACTATTTGTTCAGAGGAGGAAGTATGGGCTTTTACAATTAAGTTGAAATATTGATTACACCTCAGCATTTTATGACAAACAGCCTAATTTATTATGCAGACAAATTGAATCGAGATACTTGTATTGAATGATACGATGTACCATACCATTACAACCCTACAAAATACACATCTACGCAGTGCATAAATATGTCCTGATTTATATACATGCTGAATATACGGGGTTCATCTTAATACCCTGGAATGACTTATTACATGAATTATGTCATATATTTATATAGAGTGCAGAAATTAAAACCATAGATGAATGCATCATTTGGCTGAAAAATAACGAGAGGAGACATGCCGTTTGCATCCTCCTTTCTCTCTCTGGGAGGCGACAGAAGTAGATTCCTGAGTGATGGACACAGGGGCGCACTGCAAAGCAACGTTTAATTGCCACTTGGTAATTAAAGCTCAGGCAGGATTGAAAGTGCAGTACCTTAATGAGGCGTGACATTGGATATATCCTCTCTACCTACTGGTGTCTGATTCACCCCAACACACACACTCTCTCTCTCTCTCTCTCTCTCTCTGTCACCTCTAGCCTCCACTACTCAGTGTCCCTGCCAGAGCCTGAAGAAACATATGATGAAAAAGAAAGGAGAGCGCAGAGTACAAATGAAGATAATAATAAAAGGAAGGAACGATAGGTGGAAGAAATAAAGAAAGAAAGAATGAAAGAAAAGCACCTCATGTGCCTGAGAAGTAGTGAATCAGGGAGAGAGAGAGAGAGAGAGAGAGAGAGAGAGAGAGAGAGAGAGAGAGCTTAGCATTGTAATAAAACACAGAAGAAAGGAGAAATGGCTGAAGCAGGAGGTGGTGATATTGAGGGAAAATGTAAGGAGGGGAGGAGTGTCAGGTTTGGATTGCGTCTCAAACATTTTGTATGACCTCCTCTCTTGGCCATCCATCAGTGAGGCTGCCTCATTATTCTAAGTAGCTGGCTCTTTTCTTCTGTTGCAGGACGCCATCAGTAGCAATCTGCATGCCAATTATCGGCCAGACCCCCTGATACCCCGCATGAAAATGATCTGTCAAAGAGAAAAAAAGCAGGGGAAAAAAAGAAAATGAAAAAAAAAAGGCTTTTGCACCATAGCCCCAATATCTCCCCACCCCTCCTTTTGTACTCTCTCTCTCACTCTCTCTCGAGCCCAGTATAGTTAGTGACAGGCCTTCCTGGAAAATTAATCTATGGAGAGCGAATGAGAAAAAAATTATAAATGTAGCTATTCTCCATCTCCGGCCAGCTTCATTCTCGAGGCTCCGTGGGGCATGGGGAAGTGGAGAGGGTGATCATTTCCACAGAGAGTGGAAAGATAAAAAAAAGGGATATTCCTCTCTCTCTGAGTGTTATACTAGAGGGGCAAGGGCAGCTGGGCCGATGACGGCCATCTTTAACAGCCAAGTGCCCTTGCAGGCATCCTCCTTTCTTTGCTTTTCATTCTACTTTCAAATTACAGATGGGAATCCGACATTATGTCAAGGTTCCGATTACGCTTGAATGAAACTCCTTCCTCATCTGTGTGCTGGGAGAAAGCACATTTATATAATGAATGGGAGCAAATAATAATCTTTGCAGGACCGTATCAATGTGGTCATTGATTAAACGTAGATGTTAGCATGTTTGTTCAACAGAACACTTTATAAGCTCAGATTGATCAGCTGTTTTTGGACATGCAGTGCATCAGAACATATAGTCTAGCTCATAAAAATCATGGCTTTTTGCAACTGGATGCAAGCACAATATACAGTATGCCTAAGCAGGTTATTAATGCATTAGTCACACTTACTGTGATTCATAGAGTTGAGATGTTTCTCCAAGCTTATTTTCTTTAATCCTGACGACTTACTGTGTGTGAAATTACTCGCTCAATTTCACATACATCCCAGCAAATGGTTTAGGTGAGCATAATGTTTCTGGACATCACAGTTCTAGGAACTTTTGGTTCAAAGAACATACAAAAAATGTTTTCTGTGTTCTAAAAATGTTGTATAGAATGCCTAAAAAGTCTTATTACAATGTTCCTGCACTAACATTATCTGTTTGAGTGTTCTAAAATGTTTTATATAATGTTCTCAGGCATTACTACAACATTCCTGGACTAACGCTTTCTGTCTGGGTGTTCTAAAAATTCATTCATTCACCTTCAGTAACACTTTATCCGGAGCCTATCCTGGGAACACCGGACGGCTGGAACACACTCTGCATGGCATGCCGGTCCATTGCAGGGAACCATGCGCACACATGCACACACCTAGAGCAATTTAGTATGGGCAATTCACCTACTGGCATTTTGCGTAGGTGAGAGGAAACTGGAGAACCCAGAGGAAACCCATGCAGACAAAACTCTTTCTGCTGTTCGTGCCGCTTTCAGGTCATCCTTCTCTTTTTGCATGAATGCTGGCATTTCTCTTACTCTCTTTATCATTCTGCGGGCGTGTTGTGAAATATCGCGTGGCATACATGTCCGGGGACAATTCGTTGTGAATCCATAAACTTTCCACCTGCATATTAGCGAACCTATTGTAGTGACAGGGAGTTTGAAGGTCTTCGCTATGGGTTCTGTAGCTTTTCCCATTCATGTGCTCTTTAATAACGTTGTCCCGGAGAACGTTTGGAAGCTCCTTCAACTTCACCATGATTGTTGTGGGAAATCTTCAAAGCCACTATCTTTTATAATGACTCCTACTACAATTTGCCTGAGAACAATTTTTGCAGCATTTATGTATATACTGTTTTTTTTTTTTTTAATATAGTGTCACTTTTAGTTTTTAAACACACACTATATGGCTAAAAGTTTGTGGACACCTGACCATCACACTCATATGTGGTTCTCCCCCAGAATATTGCCACAAAGTTGGAAGCACACAGTTGTATAGGATGTCTTTATATACTGTAGCATTAGATTTTCCCTTTACTGGAATTAAGTGGCCCAAACATGTTCCAACACGATAATGGCCCTGTGTACAAAGTGAGCTCCATGAAGACATGGTTTGCCAAGTTTGGAGTGTAAGAACTTCAGTGGCCTGCACAGGGCCCTGACCTCAACCCCACTGAACACCTTATAAATGAATTCAATTGAAATGCTGACTGCACCACAGGCCTCCTCACCCAACATCAGTGCCTGACCTCACCAATGCTCTTGTGGCTGAATGAGCACAAATCCCCACAGCCACACTCCAAACTCTAGTGGAAAACCTTCCCAGAAGAGTGGAGGTTATCATAACAGCGACAAGGGAATAAATCTGGAATGGGATGTTCAACAAACACATATGAGTGTGATGGTCAGGTGTCCACATACTTTTGGCTGAATCGTGTATTTTTGTTTATCCAAAGTCAAAAGTCGTGTGTAAATTTGAAGTATGCAAATATTAAATAACAGGGCATTTGTGAAGGCAAACACTTACGAGAGATGCTAGAAAGAGGAAAATAAATAAATAAAGCAAAGCCTTTTGGTTGCTCAGAAAAGTTGAGATACATCAAACGAATCCCCGCAGACCATCACACCATCATGGTGACAAAGCAGATCAAGGCTTTGTGCACAAGTGGGCTACATGAGCAGTGAACAGAGACAGAATGATGGAGGGTGGGAGAGTTTTGAAAGTGTACTAGGCTGTCAAAATCCTGTTTGTCTGCTGATTTTCAGCTTGGGTTGCTTCGCATAAGAACAGAGGCTGTGGAGCTGTGGCAGTGAATTGCATTTGCGGCGTCTCCCTTTGTGCTCCATGTGTGTGCCTTGATTAAAGAAAGAAGAGGCTCTAAGCTCGTTAGGGCCATTTTGTCCAATTGTTTCACGCCTCCATTTGTATCCTCCTGCGTAGAAGGCTTGATATAGATGCCTGAGAATGAAAGCCTTGTTTCCCTATCTGGGCTGCATTACTGAATTTACAGCAGGATACGCACAACTAAATATGATAAGAAGATTCTATACAAAAGTTTTGCTTTTTACAATGTTAGCATGTGTTGTAGCATGTGTAGAATGTTTGTCTATAAAGGCATATTATATATATATATATATATATATATATATATATACACACACACACATATTGTATATAACAGCACGGAGCCTCTACCTGTAATGTATAAAAGCTTGTATAACCACATTTTTTTCAATATCGTACAAATCATGGATATTTTTACAATGAACTTGGGGGCTTTTTCGTATGTAGACCCTATTTTTCTCCAAGCATGTGGATGATGTGCATGGCCACAAAGTGTGAATTTAAGCGGGCTTTCACACTGGCAGTTTAGTCTGAAACAGAGCACGGTTTACATGAAAATTTGATCATGTGAAAGCTGTCATGCGGACTGGGATGTGCACCTCAGTACTAAACCTAAGACTACCTGTAGGAAATGGTCCGAGCTCGGATGCGCTTGAACTGAGCCGCAATTCCCGTGAATGTGAACGTAACTCATACTCGGGTCCGCGCTTGTTCAGGAATTAAAATAACTTGGGCATGTTTTTGGCCGATGACGACATCATTAATTTCCACAATACACGTGTACCATGAGTGGCAGGGGACGCTGTGGGACACAGAAGACCTCTACACTGCTGCTCATAATAACACCAAAATAAATTTAAAAATAAGAGTCAAGTTGTGTTCTCCATCTGGTTTGTGATGACGTAAGATGAACACAAAGGCACCGGTGTGTCGATAGAATCGAGTGAGTATGAAACCAGACCAACGCTGTGGGGAGTGCTGGGAACATTTGCACTCGAATTCGGACCGCAGCAAACGGTGAAAACCACCTAAATTTGAATTCCATTTCTACCCCTTCATGGATTGAGACCTTGATAAACCAAGTGTCCCTTCCCCAGATTAGGGTTACCGTTACTCTGGAGCAAATGAAACATGACTGCCCCCTACTGGTCTTGCCTTTCCTGCGCCCGCAGCATGTGCGTGATCCTGCGTGATACCGCGTGAAATAGCAGAATCACGTTTTCTTTAACGCGCATTCTCAATTTCCACGTCTGTAGAGATGGCATCTACAGTAATAGATGATTTGTAGTCGATATTTGTTCAAAGACAACAACAATTGTACAGATTTAAATTGGGTGTTACCATACATAGGACAACTTCGCACCTTAGTCGTGTTTTTAGGAATGTATGCTAATTACATGAACAGCTGCTCATCATATGATAGTATCTATGGTGATATGATATGATTCATGATGATAGTACAAGTCAGTTTTGTGCACTTACTTTGACTTACTACTAGACACACATTTCTGAAGCAGCGAACTGTTGCACCCTCTTTGCCTAAACAGGTTTGTAAGTAAAAAATAAATAAAAAAGTGTATTGTACCTAATACAGTGAGAGCCTTTGTGTTGATCTGGTACAGCGTTTATAGCAGTTTAAGTACACTTAGATGGAGGTACACTCTTTCCCCATCAGTCACTGTAGCCTGAGGTAATAATTAACAAGCATGTCGCCAATTTGTCTGCAGTCTATTAAACCCACCAAGACTTCCAGCGATATAGAGGAACACTGCATAACGAGATGGGGAGAAAATCAGACTGAAATGTGGAAAGAGTGTTTTTTTTTTTTTTTTAAAGCTGAAGAGCCTAGTGTCAGAAGGTGAGCAGTGAACACTGCTGACCCGCTTTTCCCACAAAACACAGAGCTATTATTGCAGATTACGCACAGGTGAGATTTTTGGTGCAAGTATTAATTGGAGTGCAAGCTCATGTCAGTAACCAATTACTTTTATGTTAGCCTACGGTTAATGCACTGAGTGGGCAGATGGGATGACATTCTAAAGAATTGAGGGATCCACAGAGAAAGAAGGAAATAGGGGGAGGGGATATCTGCTGTTACCAATGGCACATAAGAAGATGGTCATAAATGCTATTGGCTAATGGTAAAGTGTAATGCTACTGGATAACCAGCAAACCCAGATAAATAAAATAATACAAATCGAACTGAACACTGGCTCCTTTACAAACGAGCTACACTGCCAACTGGTTAAGATTCTAGCATTACTGACTACTGAAAATTTGTGTCAAATCCCAGAACAGTCAGAAGGACACTGCTAGGTCGTTTCAAAGACCCGTGTCCTTCAGATTCGATTCGATTCTACCTCTTACTTCAGCCCCTTAGAAGAAATGACTGCCAAATGAATACATTTTGTGGGTTAGTATACACTGTGGGCTAATTGATATTTAGATTGTGTATTCCAACTCCAGTACCATCAGATAATGTTCTACTATGGTAACAGTGTATATTTAGTAATAATCACTAATTGGTATATTGCTCAGCCCCAAGTCATTTTTCCACAGTTTAAGTGTCAGACATGGTGTACTGATATTCCTTTTCAAGAATCGCTACAATGAGCAAACCAAGATTATCTCAACATCTACTCAGATCTTAATGTCTCATCTCACTGCACACAGATTAAATAGCAAAGCATGTACGATTACATTGCTAATTAACCGTGATGGGGGGGGCTGATTCACACACCCATTAGTTACTCTTTCTTTCTCTAACTGAGTCACCATCAGTCATTTCTCTCAATTATCCCTCACCCTCTTATTACCTGACTTTGTTTGTATTAACAGTCTTGCTCAGATCCCCTCTTCAGCTTGACTGGCCATTAGTCTTGAATTATGAGCTGCAATAATGCACTAAAGCGCACGGCCCTATCTCAGCAATTCATCCGGCTTCGGTGAATTACAGCAGTGTGCTGAAGATAAACAGTAAGGAGCTGATGCTAGTTAATAGCTACAGTGGGAGAAGGTAGACAAAAGGATGCTCTTATTTAGCGCAGTTTCTTAATGAATATGGAGGAACCTGATCTCATGAGGAATTTGTACAAGACATGAGGGCAAGTGAAGTTGTAAGAAAGTGCCAAACGTGCCCTTAACCCTAACTTTTGCCTTCATAACTTTTCATACATATATAGATGCACAGTTATGAATTTGTACATGTGAGACCAAAGAACAATTAGTACAGATGATTAAGGGTTCTTACTAATGAAAAGAACACACAATTATTTGGCCGGCTGTAGTACTAAACATGTACTGTCTTCAGTGACACAGTATAATAGTTTAGCAACATTAGATAAGCCACCTGCCTAAATGCAACATTTAGCTAACATTAGCTTAATAACTGGTTAGCTTAGTCAATGTTAGACTAATGTTAGAGGTAGACGGTAAACACTAATCATCTTACCCTTTTTTTTGTATTTTTTGGGTTTTTTTTTTTGTGTTTTTCTTTGAATGTTTGTTTGTTATTGTTTTTTGTTTCCCCCTTTCTTTTGGTTTTGGCTGTGGTTGTTTTGTTGGGGTTGTTGGGTGTGGTGTTATAATGTGTAAAATGCAAATTTCCAATAAAAATTCTATGATCCAAAAAAAAAAAAAAAAAAAAAAAGCTTAGTCAATGTTAAAATTAGCTGTGATGCAGAAGCTTTCTGAGGTAAGTAACCAGCCACATTTGCTCACAAACTTGATAATTTGAGGTCAACTATTCTCTTCTATACCTTGGTCTCCATCTCGACAACAGGCTGGACTGGAAGGTCAACTCAAAGACAATGTACAAGAAAGGGATGAGCAGACTCTACTGTAAAGGACCTGAGCTTCCTCAGAATATTTGCCGCAAGAGGTAAGAGATCTTCAACCGGTCTGTGGTAGCAGTATGCTGGGGAGGCAGCATTAGAACTGGAGATGCAAAAAAACTCAACAAACTGATCAAGAAGGCTGGCTTGGTCTTGGGCTAATTTCTGGACAGTTTTGAGGTGGTGGTGGAGGAAAAGAGGACACTTAATAAACTCTCAGCCATTCTGGACAATGAATAGCATCCATAAGCAGTATCCAGCCTCCATGATATACTAGTTCAACAGCGAAGTGCCTTTAGTACAATACTCGTTCGGCTCCGCTGTAGAAAGGAGCGGTACAGGAGGTCGTATTTACCAACTGTGATAACACTCTACAACAGCTCATCACCGTGCTGGGATACTATTTCCACTGAGCCAGTCTTCGGATAAGCTCACTGGACAATAGTCGAACTACACCGTCCATTATCCATATCCATATGT
Source organism: Ictalurus furcatus (assembly GCF_023375685.1). Lineage (NCBI taxonomy): Eukaryota > Metazoa > Chordata > Actinopteri > Siluriformes > Ictaluridae > Ictalurus > Ictalurus furcatus. The sequence goes on along the minus strand of NC_071265.1, from coordinate 26,977,440 downwards.
ACAACCCCAATTCTGAAAAAGTTGGGGACAGTATGGAAAATGATAATAAAAACAAAGCGGAGTGATTTGTAAATGTACTTTCACTTGTATTTAAACAAAAAACGTATAAAGACAAGGTATTTGATGTTTTACCTAATCAACTGCATACAGTAGTTTTTTTGAAGATAAACGTTTATTTTGAAATTGATGCATACAACACGTTCCAAGAAAGTTGGGATGGGGCTATTTAGGACTAATAGCGATGTGACGAAGTTGAAATAAGACGTTGATGTGAAACTTGTGAGGCAATCGTCTAATCATAGTATATAAGGAGCCTCCAAAAAAGGCCTAGTCCTTCAAGAGCAAGGATGGGCCGAGGCTCGCCAATCTGCCAGCAGATGCATCAGCGAATAATCCAACACTTTGAGAACAACATTCCCCAAAGACAAATCGGTAGGATTTTGGGCATTTCACTTCCCACAGGGCACAGTATAATTAAAAGATTCAAGGAATCCGGTCCAATCTCGGTGCATAAAGGTCAAGGCTGAAAGCCAGTTCTGAATGCGTGTGATCTCCGATCCATCAGACGTCACTGTCTTAAAAACCGTCATGAGTGTGTAATGGATATCCTGACATGGGCTCGGGAATACTTTGGTAAACCTTTGGGTGCTGTCTTGTCTGAGATGGACAGTAGAACACAGTGGAATCATGTTTTGTGGTCCGACCAAATTTCAGAGTCAAATAGTTTGTGGACAAAACAGCTGTCGTGTTCTCCGGGCCAAAGAGGGAAAGGACCATCCAAGCTGTCATCGGCGTCAGGTCCAAAAGCCAGCGTCTGTCATGGTATGGGGGTGTGTCAGTGCACATGGCATGGGTATCTTGCACATCTGTGAGAGCACCATTAATGCAGAAAGATGTGTGTGTGCACTGCTGTAATAAGTGAATTAATCTCCGGGATTAATATAGTCTGTCAGTCTATCTATCTATCTATCTATTATGCAATCAATACCAGCAGCAAAAAAAGGTAAGACTAGGTTAACTATTTAATTTTATTTGAGTGTGTAACTATGTAAATGTAAATATAAAACTAAATAAATCAATTATGTCGTTGATGAAGACTTGAAGCTTCATTTAGTTACTTCTTCGAGAATGGGCCTAGTTTTGGCACGTGGTCCATGTAGTCTATTCTCTGACTATGTACAAGCATCTCAACTGTCCACTCTGTCAGTGTCCAGTCGATTTTATTCCTACAGCCATGATTGCATAAACAACCTATAAAAGTAACACAACTTTTGTAACTAATAGCATAATTCTAAGTTGCATCATCATACAGGAAGATATCTCTGCCTTCATATATTATTAATGTTCAAAAATAGGTGGTGATATTATTGTAGTACACTTTCAAGTATTTCTTTAACTGAAATGGCTTAAAGCAGTTTATTCATTTGGGGATTTTACTGGTCCAAATTTCGCAAATGCAAAATCTATTATCAGAAATAGATTCACATTCAACACAGGCATGTATTATTTGATGACTACAGACCTACATTATAGTGGTTGAGAAATTAACCATTTTTCAACACATTTTGCAACGTTTCATGAAGCTTCTTCTCGCCATCACTACTTTGCAATAAAGAATTCTGGGAAATGGACTTGACACTATTACATTCTCTGTGTTTTGCTTGTCTATTTGCCTGATTTGTTAAAAAGGTTTATTGTCAAAATTTGCTTCTGCCTGACTATTACATACAGTATATAATTCTAATTTGTTACATGTGTTAACATTGTATAATCGCTCTATATGCCCCCACTCATATGAGTATTATAATAAAGCGGTTTGCAGGCAGGGGATGAAACTTGTCTCATACTGACCTGCTTTTGAGGTGGCAGTGTGTGCTTATTGAGCACTATGGTGAGAGTAATTACTGCCTCCACTGAGTGTCTCATTTCAGCTGCTATAATCTTTTCCTCCATTAAAGCATTATTAGTTGGATTTGGTGAAAACAGATTAAACAGAGGGCATGAAAGGCAAAAGCCATTTGTTAATTGAGTAGAACCCTCTTCTCTCTTTAAGTGAGAAAGGAGTGAACGGTTTCAGAGTTTGTATTGTAAATGAACGCATGAGGTTTTTTTCAGAGAGAAAGAGAAAAAAGACCAGAGAGATGAGTACGAGGGGAATGAAATGAGAAAAATGACACAATATTGCTTCAGCTTGCTACAGTATACTGAAGTCCAGTGATCTGACTGATTTTTTAGAAAGTGTCAAACCTGCCAACTCAGCAAAGAGAACAGCAGGGCACTATTGAAATTATTATTTATCATTTATTTATTTTTAAACATTTTTACAAAACCTTTTATTGTAGGAAACTGTTATATTAATTTACATGCATAGTCATAACCTTAGAATTTCCAAGCATAATGCCTGTATTTTTTATGATTTATTTCCTTTCTTTCCCATTAAAAGCTGCATTAAGGGACCGCCTGTTCAGCTGTGGTCTCAGTGGATACCTGGCTATCGAGAAGGAGAGAGAGAGAGAGAGAGAGAGAGAGAGAGAAAGCAAGAAAGAGAGTGAGGGAGAATGAAGAAAAAAAAAATCAAATTAAAATCCATCAGCTAATGTGACGTCGGGTAATGAAATAAGAGTCTGACAGTCCTGCGTATTGAAATGCAAAAAAGGTGTCCCACCGTTACCCTAGCAATTCATCATAAAAGCCAAAGAATTTCTGCTTAATATACATGAGCTTCTGTGAATTATTACGAGCCTCCTCGGCCTAACAAACTTCTCAAAGTGCACGTACAAAAGGGTCAAGCGTGTTATTTTCTGCTTGCGTCACGTGCGCAGGATAATTGAAACGGCTTTCTGGGGAACTGAAAACTGAGTCTCACTTTGAACATGTTGCAGTCTTTTCTCCCTCTAGACTTTCTCTCCCTGACTGTCTTTTTTGTGTGTGGATGTTTGGAAGAAGGGTGAAAGAGATAGACGAGTGAGGTGTGTGTGTGTGTGTGTGTGTGTGTGTGCGTGCACATGTTGACTGGCTGTATTAGAGGAAAGGTGGAAAAGGCTATTTCCAGTCCTCTAATTCATCTCTGCCAACAAAGTCTCAAGGCATTTGCGTCTGTTAGCTGTGTACCCCTCAGAAGTGCGCCTTAGTACTTGTTGTACCCTGTTCACCTTGTTTTCCTAGCCCTGAGGGGAATTGGGCCATTTTGCTCTGCACCCTGTACTTCACTTTCTCTTTTTTCTCTTTTCCTTGAGAATATGGTGCATTGTAACCCTATTAAGGCAGAGGAAAAGTGCCTTGGACCAGCTTCGCCAATGGGATAAGTGGAGCAGAGTTACAAGAGTCTCAGTTTAAAGGTGTGACATTAGAGCATGGGTGTACAATATCAGATGAAGGTTCACAGCGACATTATGAGGAGGCTGTGAGTTAAGGATGCCGTCCAATTTACTCCTTAGAGTGCAGATATGGCCATCGGTGATACTGACAGAAAACACATCTTATCCAGTCTTTTAGAAGAGCCTGGTGGCTGTTACTCCTGGCTTTTTCATGTTAATGAGAGGATGATTTTAGTTGGGGAATTTGAGCCTGATTTAATTATTATTATTATTATTATTATTATTATTATTATTTTCAAATCCGCATGAATTTGAACAACTGAGAAAAATGTGCCTGAATTTCATTTCACATAAACGTCAACTTTTTAAACTGTAACATCATAAAAAGTACATCATAAAATATATCTTGTGATTAATATTATTTCCATAATCCATTGTAGCTACGAGAACATTACAATGTTTTCTCATCCTGTAAAAACCAGTCATGTAAAATAAAGTGGCAGCAAGATTTCCAAAGGATCAAATAAAACAAAAGTTCTATATATCTCCCCTTAACTATTTTTACCAGGGGGTGCCCATGTTTTGGGGGGTGCCCGTGTTCAGCATGTTTAGCACTGAATGTATTTGTGATGTCACACTGCACAGTATAGTGATTAATGGATAATATGAAAGTAGACACTCAAGGCTTCAAGAATTTGTAATTTTCATCAATGTTTCTTTTTTTCCCCTAACCTATTCGGTTGAAATTTTATAATCGTATTGTAGCAGATGTATACAGTGTTTTACTATCAAAAAAGCTTTAGTTGTGCTGTCCAGTTTATCTCTGTACTAATGTAATTGTGGAGAAGTGCGGATTCTTTGCCCAGCTAGGGGACTCACACCCCTCCCCCTTTCCACTGCACTGCTCACCAGCAGCTAAACACAGAGTCACTATACTCTACACACAGAAACCCAACAGTGTCCTGACTAATCTTCTAACAGACCCTCCGGTGATAAAATAATTCATTTGTTCATACTGATTGAAAATATCGGATAAGTCGATTTCCATTCCGCCTGCAGAATTGAACACGTGCACTGGCAGAAAAGGTTAAAAGGTAAAGTTTACCCTTATGGAAAAATCACATACATTTCCCATGTGATCGTAGGTCTTTTATATGTGATTATGTGAGTAACATGGGATCATATGTGGGAAAAACATGTGCATTTCACCAATGTTATACCCTGAAATTGCATATTTGAACTCAAGTGACAGCATGTGACTAATGTGTTCACTATAATGTGAAGAATAATTAATCATGTGAGAAAATCACGTCGGAAAAATGAAACCTCATGCCATATACGTGAAAAATAAACCTATGAAAATAAGTGACAATAAAAACGCAGGGTAAAACGTGTCAGAAATTTCACATGAATCGTGTTACACTCATGTGACCTCTCTCTGAGGGTCATTCGGAGAAACGGTAAATACAGCAAATCTTCAGAATGTCCCTTAGCCAGCTATCCTTTAGCCATGCCGACTGCAGGAACCCAATTCATCCAATCCGAGCCATATTTAGGGTTAACTGTCTAACAGAGAGCAAGCGCACAAAGCTAATGCAACTTAATACATCCTAATCTGCGCTTAATTCCTTTCTATGCATGCCTCAGTAGGAGGGTTTTTACTTCTATGTGCATGCACTGGCATTGTGTATCATCAAACAGCCTCAAATGAAACGGCCCACTTGAGCGTTAATGAAAGCTGCCGTGATGAGGCTGGGGCCTTAAGGGAAACAGGAGGCTGTTATTTATTTCTTTTTTTCCTCATAGCCCACTATGAATTTCACAGTGCAACTGAAAGCTGTCATATCACTCTGTGAGGTCTGACACTCTTTGCTAATGTATAATTTATGTGACATGTTTTAGCACGGCCCACCGTAATGCCGTTAAATTATTTCCGAACGTCTTCGGATTCCCAGTGGAGATCAGGCTATACAAATCAGTGCCGTCTCCCGGCACAACAGGGCCAAAGATTAATGACAAATGCAGCAAGGACAAATGAGAGCGTCCGGCGATATCAAGCAAAGTTTTGCATATGAAATGCCTCGGCACATATCCTAGAGGCTAAAAAACAAAGGGAGGCGTTCTCGTATGGCCCGCACTGACCCCTATTCACAGTAACACAAGAACCGAGTCTCGGCGACAGACGCTTAGCTCTCACGTCGTAATCACAGCCTTTTGTCTTACTTGCTGGTAACCAGGAATGTTTTGTTAACAATGTAGAATAGCAAGAATGTGCTGCTGTTTATTGCATACATGCCTTTTTTTTTTTTTTAAACCGGTCCACACTTTCACATCTTGACCCAGTGCTATGTGTGATGCATCATTTATTATGTTAAAAACAAGGAAGCACATAGCACATCATATTGAGACCTATGCATTATTATGCATAACACAACACACTGACTCATGGTTAAATCTTAAGGGGCTGTGGCATGTACCATATGTCCAGAGAGCGAGAGTGCAAGAGAGAGAGAGAGAGAGAGAGAGACAGAGAATGATTGTCATGTGCACTGAGTAGCTTCTAAGATGGATGGCAGTTCTGCTTTGCTGATGAGAGGCCCTTCACAATCATTTCCATCCTGTTGAGGAGTGAGAGCTGATTAAAATATCCACACTGCTCATTCCTATTACCTGAGCAGTCAGTCGAGCCTCGCTCGCTCAATTAAAGAGCCACAGTGTGGATCGGCCAACAGAATTACAAATGCTCGCAGTCACAATTCACTCTCCTGACAATTAGAGAGCAATTTGTTTCATGTTAACGGGTCCTCCAGGGCTTGAACCAAGCTCCAATGAATATTGACAACAGCTGCCCCCCAGTGCCAGAGCATAAGTGTATTTCAGTTCTGTATAGCATCCATTTCTCTCTAACACACTAATACTCACGCACTTATGATATTTTGTACTTAACGCAAAAAAAAAACAAAAAAAAACCCTCTATGTATTAATTTTATATTTCAGACATTTCTCTTGAAATTAACAAGACAAGAAAAATTAAGCTTGTCATGTCACGGAGAAATGGTCCATTCTGAAGACTTTCTCATGTCTGAAAACTTAACAGCTTTTTCTCTGACTGTTACAGAACACCGACACTGGCGACTTCTCCCAAAAATGCTAAATAAACATCACTACACAGAAAACGTCTCAAACAATTATGCACGCGTTTTAAAATATGTTTATGAGGAGTGCATGTTAAGTCCCTGTGTAAGTTGGTACTATATAAACATTACTATAAATCATGCAGCTCGCACTTCTGTCTGAGCTGTGCTGTTATAGAAAATGAATCATTGCCTTCTGGCCAATCAGACTCGAGCATTCAACAGGGCTGTGATCTAACGCTCAATCAAACACAAGCAGTAAAACTAACCAGTTTTACAAACGAAATCTAGGGTAATGCTTCTCTCTACCTTGCTGCATTAGCATCCAGGGCATATTCATTTACACTGGTCATCACTCAGGCTTTGAATTTGTCACTTTAAGTTAGCACATATTTAAAAGATTCTTGTAGCACTTGTAAAACAAAAAAAAAAAACAAAAACAAACAAACAGCAGCATTAGTTTTTAGTTTGTTCAGGTTATAAATCTTTGCAGATTTGTCTTTACACTTTTTCCACTATTTTTAAACTCGTTCTAATAAATGACTTAATGCCAGCTACATTACTGAAGGAAAGTCAGTCCTGCACTGAATTCAGTTATGCAGTGAGCAATGTTGCTAAAAAACAACAGCAACAACAACAACAACAACAACAACAACAAGACCAACTCACATAGCACAAAGTAGTGGTCTGTGATATAAGCTGATAAGATTATTTTTCCTCAGTGTTTGTTATCCAGTCTGTAAATACGAGGGATTTTATTCACACAATAGATTTCGTGGAGCCTTCTAGCTGTGCTTACACACAGCACTTTCGTTCTGAGCTGTAGCGAAGAGCTAAACTTCTATGATGGAAGTCCATTGTATTTGAAAAAAGGACTTTGAAATGCATTTGCAGAGCTGAAGAAAGACCAAGCACAGATTTAAGACACAGCAATAAGGCACAAAATTGAGAATTTAGTGAATTTAGAGAAAGTGTGTGTGCATGCATATATATATATATATATATATATATATATATATATATATATATATATATATATATATATAATAAACTGATTCTTCCATAGCTGCTGGAAGCTTACCTTTATTGTGCTACATGATGACTAGATACTAGGTTGTGTTTTTTTAAATTCCCGGCATTTTTTCCTCCTCAAATCACTTTTCTGTCTTTTCTTCTCCATTTCAGCAAATTTGCTTTTAGGCTCCATAAAACAGCCTTTACTTATTTCCAAACAGTGCTATGTATATGGTGGAAAATCGCTCACATAATGTATCTTCAAAAGCACATTACACCGGGTGGTACACCGTTAAGACTTAAGGGGCGCAGTTGATATTTACCGTTCTGAAGAAAAGCAGAAAGAGAGAGAGAGAGAGAAAGAGAAAACAGGGATGAGAAGAGCGGATTTCGGCGTGAAATAAAACTCCCCCACCCACGGATACAAACGCTGCTTCACTGTGGTAGTCGAACAATCACTGTCTTTACAATCCTGTCCTTAATGCCTAAGACGTGCATAAAAGAAGAGAGTTTAAGAATATAGGGATAAGCTCTTTCAGCTTTTTGAAGTCTTAAGGCTCTTTTGAATACCCGAGCATCAGCATCCACTGCTATTGCGACAATAAATAGATATTACAATGATTTGGGAACAATGTGACTCTGCTGATTCTTCCCAGACGCATATTATATATATATATATATATATATATATATATATATATATATATATATATATATATATATATATATATATATATATATATATATGTGTGTGTGTGTGTGTGTGTGTGTGTGTGTGTGTGTGTACAGTGAATAGGAAGTGAACATTAGCTGAGGAGCTCAGACAATGCAAGTGTTTCAGAGATGCAGAAGAGAAGAAAGAGATTAATGTCTGAGAGAGAGAAAAGGCGAGATGGCAGCTGGGGTGTTTGCGAGGAAAGCCAGGGCTTGGAGCTGCTTTGAGAGGCTAAATCTTCCTTCAAGCACAAAGCAGTGGTGCTGATACAAGCAGCAGACATGGGGTCACCTCCTCTATGCACACAAAAAAGCTCCAGACATGACACTCTTTCTCTCTCTCTCTCTCTGTCTCTCTCTCCCTCTCTCTCTCTGTGCTGTTAATGCTACTGTTAAAGGAAAAATCAACCCGAAATGACTTGCATATTAGTCTCTATAATTAACATGTGATCTTCAGGGCTATCCAACATTCATTTTGTTATGCAATTCTTGGTTTAAATTTCTTTCGTTGACATGCTGGTCTATTTTCACTTTGTGCTTTCCTACATTACCCACAATGCTGTTCAACTATCTACTGATAATGACACCAGGGGGAATTATCCATTACTTATGCACTGATGCAGCAGCACTTTATTCCTTCTGTCTATCCCCCTCATCTGTACAATCTGCTCAAACAGATCAGCTTCCAAACCTTCAACTTTCTAACACCACCATCTTCGAGCAATACCTTAAGCTAACTCGTTTCTGCCAAAAGTATGATGTATAGCTGCATTGCATTCTGGATCTTTGCGTCTAGTATTTGGTGTCTCCACTGCTTCTATGTTAATTTGCCATTAATATGACTTTGAACATCGCTGGAAAATGGTGAATGAGTTAAGAAGCTCTGACTTTTCATTGCCTGTTATCCCTTATGTTTGAGATCAGTGAATTATGTTTCTATTAAACACCATTGGGCCTACAGTACACTAGCAATGTGATGTCAGAACAGCACATAACTGCTCATTTCTCACCAATATGGCATCCACCAACAAAGTAGCACCAGAATCACTAAGCACATCACAAATGTTTGAATCGAATCATATTTCACGTGTTTCAGGGCGGACTTTTTTTTTCCCTTAATGCCATTAATGTTGATCAAAGTTTAGCATGCAAAAGTAGAATGTTGTGTGGTTTATGTACATATGACACACTAATGGACTTTATGACAAATAAAGAAAACCATGAGGCCTCAAAAATGAAAACACTCATACTGGGTTCCATCTATTTTTCCCATAGAACAAGAACAAGAGGCTTTTCTCTCCTGTCAAAATAGCCGTGAGGGGTGCAGACGAACACACACACACACACACACACACACACACACACACACACACTCTGTTGTCTTAATCCAGTAGAATCACTGTTCTCTGACTCTGCCACCTCTCCACAATTACAGAGGCCCCCTAATCCCTGCAGCCTCCATTTTCCTGTGCGATTTAAGAGGGGTAGAGATCTGATCACTCATCCAACCCCTATCCTCCTCACACACCCACACACACACACCACCCGATATACATTTCTCTCTCCTTACAACCCCGAAGCTCCAGCACTGGAAATCACACACCGATTGCTGGGAGAGATTCTAATGCTGGCCTCTCCTCATGGTCACTGCTTAAACACAGTTTAGTGGCTTAGTGAGGATTTGCTTGTATCAGAGCTACTGGCTGTTGAGGAGAGGCTTTTTTCCCCAAGTGTACTGCACTTGTTCACCCCTTTTTCGAAGAGGCTCAAGAATTTACAGAGTTTGAAGTGTACTCAATAAGATAGTTGACTTAGAGGCTGTACTCATCCAGTTCATCCCAGCTCATCCAAGATCTTTCTAACACAGAGGTCCATCATTCAAACACAACAAATATGACTGTAGCCCTTGAGAAAGGGTGCTGACCTACAGAAGCAGATCTAATGATCCAAATATGATGCAGTGTAAGCAAACAGTGTTCAAAAGTGACTCATATCAGGACATCTGACTTGGGATTTCAAGAAGAACTCAGTCTAAAAAATATAACCTAGTGACAAATCCAATTCACTTGAATGGTAAAGGACACAGGAAAGCAGAAAAGAATTAGCTTTAGGAAGTGGCTCATTTTTATCCAGCTCTTAATTCATCTAAATACAAGACCAATGGAAGATTGATGCAGTAGAAAGAATGAGATTTCTTCTTTCTTAAGAAAACTGCCATTATTATTAGTAGTACTTAATAGTGCTTTATACTAATGTCTGGAGCCTGGACCATATCCCAGGGGACTCAGGGCACAATGGACATCCTGGATGGAGTGCCAACCCATCTCAGGGCACAATCGCATACTCATTCACACACTATGGACAATTTAGAAATGCCAATTAGCTTACAATGCATGTCTTTGGACTGGGGGGAGGAAACCGGAGAACCCAGAGGAAACCCCCAAAGCATAGGGAGAACATGCAAGATCCGTGCACACAGGGAGGAGGCGGGAATCCACCTGCAGCTGCAAAAAAAGCTTGCTAGCTTGCTGAAACAATACATATTCCCTCCAAAATCCTATTGTGTTCACTTGTACGAATATACGATGTTGTTAAAATATTGTAGAATGAAATATTATATCTGTAGTGTCATTTATTAGGACACTTCAACATTGCAATACTTTGTCCACTCCCATCTGTACGTAACACGTCTCCTCTGTGTTGTGACAGAGCAGGAGCATCGCACACATGGGGAAAGCCTGTATCCATAGCTATCCAACAACATGCTTTATAAAATTAGTAAGGTTAAAGTATATTCTCAGCATAATAACTCAATTGTGGTCAATCCAATGAGTTTCCCCAGACCAACAGACACATTTTCAAAGATGTGACACCCACCTATTGTCTGTATTGATGTATCATAACATGCTATTACAGCTATATCAGACTGAGTTATCATGGTACCATCAGACAGATAAAATTCTACATTAATCACCCCTTAATTATTACTTTAGGCCATTGCATTATAAGCCAAGAAGTCAAGTAAGCCAAGCCAAGTAAAGTCAAGAAGGCTTTAATTAAAATTTCCTTCTTATTAACTGCTGGTTCGAATTCCCATGAATATTGCATGAGATAAGATTGTTGAATCAGTGATCACTGATGGAAACTAGAGAAGCGTAGCCCAGACTATTTCTAACTAATGTTGCACCAATGCCTTGTAACGTGCCTCTCACAAGAGCTTTCTGAATGCCATGACTGTTTGTTAATTAAAGTGCCGCGCAGTTGATTGCAGGCCTAGTTTGAATTTGACTCATGAGGCAGTGCTTCACAGACCTGCAGTACAGAGCACTAGAAAGAGAGAAAGAGAAAAAAGAGGGAAAAAAACACAGAGAGAGAGAGAGAGAGAGAGAGAGAGAGAGAGAGAGAGAGAGAGAGAGTCCCCAAAAGCAGCACAATACACACTGCTTAAGAAGACAAGAGATGTGCTTAAATGAATCATCCAGTTGGCTTAAACTGAGCTTGGCTGCCTCTGTTTCACAGCATGTTTAAGGCGTTCTCTTGCCTGTGGGGACTGCCATTCTCTCTCTCTCCTTTCCTTTGCACCCACTTCCTTTTAAATGTTGCATATATTCTGGTTGTTGTTTTTTTTTTTTTCTTGAAAGATTTATTTCAAAACCTTTAAAATGGAAAAGAATCGATCAGTACTCTTTTGTGCATGTGATGGAAGAAATGCTCGGTGGGGAGAAAAGCACCCAAACACGACAGATGTTACAATTCCGATTTGCCTTTCATTCTTTTTTCAGATGCACACAATGGCGTAGCAAAAGGAATTTCAAAGGCCGGTTTAAATTGATTTAAGTTAGAGCTCTTGTCATAAAGCTCTATGTTTGCAAGTATCACAAAAATGACTGGCAAGAAAAAAAAAAAAAAAAAAAAGAAGCCATTGTACGATTTCACCCAAGCCCTGGGGTTCGTTCTTTTTTCTTTAAAAAAAAAAAAAACCCAGACTTTTACAGATTCTCTGTGAAGTCTTTTCAGATAATATAGAAATGTATTCATTCAGTGTAAAAGATAGTGATTATGAATAGAATACCTTGGATTCAGAGGAGGAGAGGATGCAAAAAAAAAAAAAAAAAAAACAGGCAGGGAAAGAATATTGTACCGGCAAGAAAACTAAAGGAGAACAGAAGGCCATCCCTACCTTCAGATCAGCCATACTGAAATTCATCCTTCCTGAGCAACAACACAAAAATATGTGAAATGAAAACCGACAGCAAGTGCAGTGAGATACTATCACTCTACCAACTAAGCGAAATGAGAAAATAAATGAGAACATTTTTTGATGATAGATGAGGCTGGAATGTTATGAAAAATTCACGGTATGATGTACAATCATACCAATCAATATCGGTTGTTCAGTACATCATCGTATCAAATTCCCATTATCAAAGAGGAAGACATTACACGATTGCAGTGATAGTGCAAGTTACAGCATATGGTTAAGAGAACCAGCTAGAATATATATATTTTTTTTACATCTGTGCTAAGAACATCACTTGTAATACCTTCAGTAATTTATTATGAACATTGCAGAAATGTCCTTTTATCTTTTCTTCTTAAAAAGTAGCTTTCCCTGTTATAAAAGTCTTAATGTGCCACTCCTGGAACATCTCTCTATACTAGAATAGTATAACCTTAACAATATAACTATTTCAGATTTCACTATTCTGGCATAAAATCATACCTGGACGGACGTTGGTGGAGTGTTGCTGTCTCACAGCTCCAGGGTCTCTGGTTTGGTTCTGAGCTTGGCTTACTGTATGTGTAGAGTCTCACATGTTTTCTCCATGACCATGTGGGTTTCCTCTGGGTTCTCCAGTTTCCTCCCACCTCCCAAAATCATGCCAGTAGGTCAATTGGCGATGTGTGTGTTTTCTGTCCATAATACTGACAGTGTAATCTTCGGTTTAAAGGCTATCTTGTTTCTAACCAGGCTATACGCTTCGTGTGTGTGTGTGTGTGTGTGTGTGTGTGTGTGTGTGTGTGTGTGTGTGCATGGTTCCCTGTGATGGACTGGTGTCCCGTCAAGGGTGTATTCCTACCATAATGAATGTATGAAATACAGAGATGAACAGATGTTTCTCTTGCTTTTTGCTCATTTTAGATCATTAGATTCATTCATTCTTAGGAGAAACAATAAAAGGAAAACTGGTGTTCATGTGTAGAACAAGTCTAGGATGGTATCATTACTGTCTGAGGGTCAAATAGGAAAATATACAAACCAAAGTAGTCAGAAAAAAATATTCCTTCATTCCTACAATGATTGTAGGTATCTGCTGCCTCTTTTGCAGCTTGAGAGCTTGTCGTGCTGAAGGGACTTGTGTATTTTGATGAACTTAAAGGCGATGACACCGGGAGCTTGGTAAAGAGATCTGACATGAGAGGTCAGGAAAAGAGTGATCCCAAAGACCGTTACGATTGTACAAAAAAGACTAAGTGTGCCCTGAGCCTGATTCGGGTTACCAGGATACATCCCTGGAGCCAGGCCTGGGGAAGATGTCCACAGATGAGTATAAGTTGACTTGGCTACCCATGTAACTCAGTCAGGCTAAGACTGATATGGTGATGTGGAGCCAAATTGTGGGCTTACCACCTGCAAGAGGAAAGGTGGGAGTCAGGTGCAATGCCAGTTAAGCAGCAGGCATTTGACTAGACCCTTTCAAGGGAAACTGAAATGTCAGACATGAAATAGCTAATTCATATAGATTTGCACGTCAGCTTCTTAAGGTTAGGGGATAGAGTGAGTTTGGTTTTTACATTACATTTGCATGTATTCATTTAGCAGACGCTTTTATCCAAATGAGGAAATACAAGCAAAACGATATATCAAGCGGAGAACAATACAAGCAGTGCTACCATGCAAGATTTTATAATTGAGTTCTAGAAAAGCAAATGCGCAGAGGAGAGGTATAAATGCTAGAGTGAGTTATGTTTTTTTTGTTTGTTTGTTTTTGTTTTTTTAAGGATAATGTGAGGTTGGAGTTTTGGGAATTTTGACAATATTGGATTAACAGAAGTGAACATAGTGCTCGTACAAATAATACTTCAATATTTCCATACTATTTGTTTTACTGAATCGTTTTACAATATTACAGGAATGTTTTTTTGTAATATCACAGAATAATATTCATAAAACCAGTTGAATATGTTGCTGAATCTTTTGACAAGCTTCTCTGCAAGCTGGATATGAATTGTGCCTAAGATTGTGTTGTATGAGTGCTCAACATCTTTGAGGTCAGAGTCATTTAATAGTTGAGTGCAGCATGAGCCAGTGTTAAAGAGTGTATGGGTTAACATTCTTAAAGGTTTAATGTTTGATTTAGGCGGACTGTGAATGCTTGATCTGTGTAAAGAAGAAAGTGCTTTTCCTGAGCCTTTGATGGATCTGCGGTGTCTTCCCAGCAACTGGGTTCAATTAAGACCGGCCAGCTTTATTGTGCTCAACACATAAATCAGCCTGTGAATCAAGTCACTCAGGGGAGAGAGTGGGAGAATACAGAGAAGAGACTGAAAGAGTGAAAGATGGATGGATGGTGCAATGGCAGAACTCACAGAGAAAGAGAGAAGACGGCAGGCTGCATGAAGTCTCTCTGAGAACAAAATGTATGATTAGAGCAGCAGCAGCGGTCATTAGTGACACTAATGAGTGCACTATCTACGCCGGCATTAAAGTGCCTGCTAACGAGGCCTTGTTCATCATCAGTGAACACAAGCTGTGGCATAATCCTGTCGCCTCTCCTCGGCAGGGGGAGCAGCCTCGCTCTGCACAGGACGGATAAGCTTGATGCGCACTTCCTACATATGCAGTAAGCGAGTAATTATTTGATTTTTCCTTCACCTATTTTTGTCATCTCCGTCCTTACCTTTCCATTCTTTTATTTGGTGAATCAAACCTCGCAAAGCTTTATTCCTGGCACCTCACCTAAATAGCACACAACAAAACATCTATACCCAGTATTATTGCTGTACCAACACACACAAAGTGATCAATATTTAGATTCTTTCATTCACTTGTTTTCTTTTCACCCACATTACCTTCATGCAGAATGTAGGCTTAAATATAGCATCCAATATCCTTACCAAACAAAAAGAGCTTTCTAGGGTTATTTGAGCACTAAAAGAAATAATCATAGAGTATTATCTCATGGACCCTCAGAGACAGTACAATTATGGGACACTTTTCACTTACCGATCTGGCTATACAGTTTTCTTCATCCTACTGCTACTGGGACAGTTTTCCTACTGCCTCACTGCTACTGGAACAGTTTCCAACTTAAATTGGATGATAGTTTACAGTCTACAGTTTACATGCAATTATTTGCACTGCTCTCTTGTAGCCAATACTGTTCTGTCAATCCTATACTGGTCAAGGTAGTGTGTGCTGTCCTGAGTATTTATTGTCCTGTGTATATCTTGTATATTTTGCACTTGTCTCACACTGCTGTTGCATTTGATGTAGTCCTGTGTACCGTGGGTCACACATTGGTCCTGAAACACTGGGTCCTTTTCACTGGGATGGTACTCTCATTTTTAGTTCACCGGGAAAAGTGGATATCGTTTAGCTTTAAAATGATTTAAGATACATAAATAGACCTTAAGTACCAGTGTTGTACGCTTCATTATTTTTAGAATAGCACTTTAAAAGATACAATACGTGCAACAAGGTACAGAATACATACTAAAGGTGCAAAACATGTAACCTTGCAGGTACCACCCCAGTGACAAGGAAAGGTACAGTGTTGATACTTTTTTCTTCCAATGCCTGGAGGAATGACAAAACACGTTTGACTTGGTTTAATAATACGAGTCAATCTGACCCTCAACTGTTAATTACTTCCTCCACCACAAGAGGGCACTGCAGCCCAGACATTACACCCTCTCACCACATTGTGCAGAGAAGCAGCTGATAAAGACATGGCACGCGATGGATGGGTGTGATAGTAAGGGGGGGTTGTGCACACCATAAATTCCAAAACATGTATTATCTCCTTTGATTCATTCCTGATCGCTAAGTATTTTCACTGGCAAATCCTCCCACCAGGCCACAGTCCGCTGCCTTCCCCTTGCTTTCTGTGTCCTTGTGTTTCTACTTACAGTTGCAGAAAAAAGGATGGGGAATGTGAGGAAGTTTTTATCTGCTAGTGACTTGAAGATGTGAGAAAATGGTGTGAGTTTGACATCAACAGTAGGGTTATTTCAGAAAAACTTTTTTATTTTCTTTTTTAAATAGGGAGGCCCAGAAAGAAAGAACACAATAACAGAAATAAAGAGATGATTTTGGATTCTGCTCTCTCTTCCTTTCAGCGCCACAATGCTCGGGCAGTTACAATCGGATGAACAAGTTTGTGTTTTCTGTTTACACATGCTCTCTCACATAACCATGACTCAGTCATGCCCTGTAATTGTGTGTTGGAAAAAGAGAAAAACATAAATCTGCCTGTAATGCACTTTAATTATGTGTGAGAGCATGAGCGTGAAATGGAGTTTGGTTGATGACATACATATGTTTTAATCCTGACAGGAGGAAATTATCAGATCACAAGCCTGTCATGCAACCTCTCTTTCACACAATTAAGAGGGGGAAGAAAAAAAAAAAAAAACAGAGAAGGCTATATGATAATAATATCTTCCAGTGGTTTTCTACAGCAGGAAAATGCAGTCAGATTGTAATAACAACATTATAATGCATTACTAAACTGTTAACTCACTCTCTACTCACAGACTGTAATAGAGATCCTGAAATACATTACTAACCTTCTTACTCACTCACAGACTGTAATAAAGACACTGTAATGCATTACTAACCTGCTTACTCTCTCACTTTACTCACAGACTGTAATAAAGACACTGAAATACATTACTAACCTGCTTACTCTCTCACTTTACTCACAGACTGTAATAAAGACACTGAAATACATTACTAACCTGCTTACTCTCTCACTTTACTCGCAGACTGTAATACAGAGAGTATAACACATTATAAACTGCTTGCTCACACACTTTACTCGCAGACTGTAATAAGAAGACTGCAATACATTTATAATACTTATAAAAGTATTAAGATAACATGCACAATCCTTTCTATCTGCTGTAATTGTTCCTTTACAGCAAGACTATTATATTTTATAACAGATCACTGCAAGTGCAAATATTCTCTAAACCGATTAAGTCCGTTTAACACGTTTGTTTTTGTTTTATAAGGATGATAAAAAAAAAATAATGAAATAAATTGTACTCGTACCACAGGCTTATCTTTGCTGAGAACATACATGTCCTCAGTCTCCCAGTGCTCTTGTCTTCACTCTCCATCAACTTATTGTTTCTACATTTTTATAGGTTGCTACACTGGGTTTTTAGACGATTATTATAACAAAGGCCACACCGAGTCGATTTAGAACTATACATCCATTTTAATCAGCACATCAATTCACAAGCGCTCCATAAGACGTGACACTACATGCCATGCTGCATTTATTTTACGCTTTGCCTTTAAGGCCTTACAGATGCAGTGAAACCCTACACACACACTTTGCATATAATGTGAACTTTACATAAAATTATAATATATAATTATAAAATGAATGTGCAGCTAGTAGTCCCAAATTCAAATTTTTATTTTATAACCATACACAAAAAATGCAATTTATGAAGAAACATTTGTTTCATTCGTCTCTATGCAATTAGAAATGCAAAATATGTTTTAAAAGGTTCTTAAAATGTTTTGACAGATTAAACCTAACACAGTAAAAGTTATTCAAGCTTACTTGGTGGTTAAATGGCTCAGCATTATATGTTCTCGGAATAGCATGTTCAGCTCTACGGCTGTGCCACACGGTGCAGCGAGGGCGCAGGCCTAAGCGAGACCTGGCATGTGTCCCCAGAGGGAGTGTGCACTGCAGCAGACAACAGATGAGAGGTTGAGATAAGAATCCTAAACACTTTCAGGTCTGAAACACGACACCTGAGTGTACATTTGAGTCTAGACATGTTTGATCAACACCTCAAAGGAAGACTGAAAACGTGTGGATGGAGTTGGAGAAAACATAACGGCTGGCAGTGAAAGCCCACAAGTTTGCTTACAATCATACCAAGACACACTTCATGAACTTAAGTATGTGTTGACAATTAGTAATTCAAATTTATCACAGACATAACTGCTTTTACACCCTGGGGTTCCCTAGGCTTTTGGCTGGAATACACTGTCCGTCACAGGGCATCATGCACACACATTCGTACAGTCATTCAAAACTAAGGGCAATTTAGCATAGATGATCCACACAGATGCAGGTTTTTGGTAGGTGGCAGGAAACCTGAGAACTCAAAGGAAACCCACACTGACAACACTACCTGCTGTACAACACGCCACATATTTATTTGTTTGTATAGGTTCACATTGTTGCATGTTAATTTTGACACACGGTCTCATAGTAGATTATTATCTACATTATTTTAAGCACTTGGAGTTTGCTCTGTTTTATTACAGTTTAAACACCTTTAGCAGCACAGAAAAAACAAATAGTAATTAAATAGAAAATAGATAAATTATTATCTATAAGCAAGTGTTCCACCAAAGTCTGAGGCTTTGTATTGAAGGACTTTTCAGCTGACTGTTTTCAGATCCTAATGGGACTCTAAATTAGTTCCTCACTAAAGGCAATAAGATAAACGCAGATAAACCAAAGGCAAAGATAAACCATAGACTCAATTGTAAAATCTCAAAAGCTAATATCATTTGTAAACTAAATATATATTTATGTATTAATAATTAGAGCACCTAATTAGCGTGATCACGATCTTTGCCTTTTCCAATTAGATGTTGATTGTTTCCCATAAAATAATTCATCAAAATTTTTTCAGTTGACTCATTCCTATGTTTTACTTAGATTTCTCCGTTCAGACCACAACTTTACGTTTAACCAGGAATGTTAACATATTGTGTGAATGTGTGCGCAAAGCCTTTTGTCTAGCAACGTGGTAGAACCTTCAAGAACCCTTCAAGAACCAGTGCCATCAAGAAGTGGATATAATCATCAATATGAATTTCTTGAGTCAGTTGGGACCCTTTCAGCATCTCATTGTTTGTCCCTGATGTACTCTGCTTTAGCAGTGAGCAGCACGTCATGGGACTCGTTCCAACTTATCATATCCGGGCAATGCCACTGCCTGTGCTCTCTGATCCTGATCAAGCATTAATTATACATGGATTCTCACAAGTTTCTCTGAACCCTGTGTTTTTGGGGTGACTGACGCAGGGGGACCTCCAGGAATGAGAGCATTGAGAGGCGTCCTCGTCCGTGCCCATTCTCCATTATTAATCACGGCCTAAGCGAGGGCAGCCTGGGGGTCAGCTCCTATTAGTGCCAGCTGGGACAGGAAACCCACGTCCACAGATTGGGCATTTCACGCTGCACTGCTCCCACCACTCAGGCCCCTGATTTGATATTAATATCCATTTAGGGTCTCTTCTCTCATCTCATTGAGATGATCAGATCCAGCACTTGGCCTCCTGACACTCATTAAGGATTTTCTGAAATTGTGATGGAGGTTTTACTGTTTCAGGTAGAGATTAATGGATAAAGATCTGTGTGAAGTTTGAGGGGTTTTGTTCTAGAGAGAGATACTTTGGTAGGCGCTTGTGCTATGCTAGAAGTAACCGTGGCTAAAGTCTTCACTTACGCACACACTCACACAAACAGCATGTCCTGCATATTCCCTGTTGCAATCATCTTCAGGGTGGGAACAGGATCTGATATTGGATTTTTTTTTTTTTTTTGACGAACAATAACAGTTGGCCTTGGCAATAAGTAAAGACGACGAACCACTTTAGCGTGACAGTAGCAACAAAGCCGGTGGAGAATGACTTTGCCACCCAGCGCCAAATATCCAGCCGTTATCTGATGCCATCAGATCTTATTAGCAGACAAACTACAGATGGGAGATTGAGGTGAAGGGAAAAAGGGGGAGAGGGAGACACGGCTGAGCGATTCAGATTCGCACCACAAACAGAATTATAGGTGTGGATGTTGGGAGGGGGGGACTGGGGTATAGAGGGGCAGTGGTTTTTCACCCTAGGGCTTGAAATGGCGACTTCGTCCCTGTCTTTTAACCATTATCCTATCTAACAACTGCTGCATCCTGAAACAAGGCAGGGGTCAGATGTCAGGTCAAAGGTCGTTTCACAGACGAGGCACCAGTCACTTGGAAGCTTGGCTTCCGCTTGTCATAAGTGCAGTGCCTGAGGGGTTTTGCTGGTGTGTTACTTGTTACTGACACTGAGAAACAATTCAATTAGACAAGAAGATGAGTGTTAACACATTGGGCCTTTTCTTCAGTCTACGACAGAATCAGTCAATCTACCTTCATTGCATACTGACTGAGGAAAAGATTAGATAATTAGTAGTGCTAAATGCAGTTCTGAGGCCTGATGTAAACCCAGTCTTTTACTGGAACTTGGAAGTGGGTGTGCACTTTCTCTCTCTCTCTCTCTCTCTCTCTCTCTCACCTTCTCTCTCTCTCTCTCTCTGTGTGTGTGTGTGTGTGTGTGTGTGTGTGTATGGACTTGCTCCTGACTGTCAACTCATAATTAAGATGTCCTAAACAGAACACTATAGAAGCGATGACTGAAGTAATGATTGCTGCTTTTCATCAGGAAGAAAGCCGACATGGAGGGAGAAAAAAGTGCATGTGTGTATATGTGTGAATATGTACATGGGTAAAAGGGATGGGGTGCAGTTTAAAACCCCATAACAATGGCAAACATTCATTTGACTGCATTCTGTAAGACATTCCATTCAAGTTGGTCTGCATGTAGTCCTGTGTATCTTATATTATTCTGTAAATATATGACTCCTTTCCTTATGTGTAATATCTATCTATTTAATCGGATATATTTGCAATGTGATTGTGTAATAGGGGAAACAGACCTCATGCTTGCACATTCGACTCAATTTGTATGAAAAGTTAAGGTAAGGGTTACAGCAGAGATATGAATTTAGGTGGACAAGGAGCTCTAGTGCTTTTGTGGGAACAGTACCATTCAAAATATATTTTGTCAACACTTACATTGTGGAAATGTGATTAAAACATTTTCTTTAAATACATGTTTTGTTTTGATCATAAGAAATTAAGGTGTTGAGGTTTTATGTTTTTTTTGGTTTGTTGTTGTTTTGTTTTTTTAAGGTTTTCAATGTTCTTTATTTGTCAGATTTGTTATCAAAATAATGTCAAAATATTTTCTAAGATTTTTTTTTTTTTTTGCGAAAGATAAATAAAACAGTAACACCTATAAACTGGCAATATGATCACATTTTCCTTTAATGTTCAAATATTTGAGCAAAGGAACATTGTTCTATTTTGTAAATGAAATCATTTCCCTATAAAACAATGTGAAACTATATTACATCATCATTATCGCCATAATGCAATGCGATGATTTACATTTCCGCCAATTATAGTACTGAAGCTCAGCTACACTTCCCATTCACATGTGTTGAACTGGATCTCAAAATAATGTATGGCTTTAAACGAGTGAGGTCCATAAGTTTGAAATACAATATATTCCATTTGGCACGAATTAATTAAAAAACATCTAGAAATGGTAACCGTAACTTTTGTACGGTAGGTTTTCATATTAATATCATGTCATGTGACTGATTTGTTAAGTGCTTGTAACGTACAATATCTTTATTTGTACTGTTATAACTCCTTCCTTGCTGTACTGTCTACACTTAAAAATTGGTAATAAAAACATCACGAATCCTGGCACAAAACCTAAAGTATGGTGCGCCCATCTCTTTATCCTGTTTCTGTTTCTTTTATCATGCGTTTTTGTGTGTGAGAACAGATCTGATGTTTGCCCCAGGCCTAAAAGTGTGCTGTGTGGAGGAATGTGAGTATGTGTGTGTGTGAGGTCACCTTGAGCACCAGGTTTGGGTCCTCTGTGTCCCTCTTCTCCGTGCTTCACTGAGTGCTCTGCCAAGCACAACACTCCCTCACCTGCAGCGATTTCTAGCCCTCCGAGACTCTGGCCATTTACAGCGGATTAGAGAGAAAAGGAAAGAGGGAGGGAAAGAGAGAAAGAATCTAAGATGACAATTCTGGTGAGTTTGAAAAAGACGTGTAGATGACTGATAGTTTCAACATCAAATTGCATTTACACATCAGCATATGTAAAGGGAGCATGACACAATCAGTCTGGTGGTTTGTAAATCTGGTGCTCGTGTAGCTTTTCTTGGTCAGCATGCTTTAAATTAGATGCTCGTAATTCCCAGTAACCTCATAGCTGTATCTATCAGCATGTGGTTTCGTATTCCGGCACTATGGCTTTCCTGAGATGCCAGAGATGTGTTCCAGTGGGTCAGGCAGGCACACAAAGGCAATGCAAGCTTCCCTTGAACCAGCAGCACCAGAGCCTTTGGCACAGTTGGTGACTTGGTAAGAGAGACATGACGGAAACCTGTCTGGAGAAATAGGGAAAATAACAGTATGGCCTTTGTAAGGGGTACGATTAGCAAGATGAAAACTAATGACAGTATTTTCAGTGGCAGACAACTGCTATATTCAATATATACTGGGAAAAAAATGAATGTTTTTCCAATTACTAAAAAAACCCCAAAAAGTGAAGTAGGAGAATTTTCACCTACTGGAGTTTACAGTCATACCTCATAGGCTGTGTTTTGAGAAGTAAAGAAAAGTCTAGAAGTTCAGCATTATCTGTTTGTCAAGTAATTTTCTCAATGTGATAGCGGTTGGATAAGATAAATCACCAGGCCTCAGGGCAAGCTGAGCTACTGCCATACTCATAGCATTTACAGTGCATAATGTTGACTGTCAAAATGAACTGGATACATGTCACAAAAGTCTAAAGATTAATGGACTGACATGTTTTCGGAACATTGTACAGATTTTAGCTGGTGAAAAATGAAAAGCAGTTGCTAATCACCCATGAAAACCACAGCTTGTTTAAATGTCTTTGTTCAGTCAGTTTGGTTTAAAAGTAGTAAAGCCAGGCTCCAGATCATCATTTTATACCTTTACTCAACTCAAACTTGAACTGTTAAAAGTATACGCCATATAATATATGGCATATTTTTTCATACTTTTATGTTATTTAGTTCATTTAATATAATTCATATAAGTAAATATTTAATAATTTGCAAATTGCTTCCTTTTTTTTTTTTTCAATAAACAGAAACCGTACGTAATAAATCATCAAATGGACTGCATACCTTTTTAGAATATAAGTTTCTACCATTCAGGACTGTAAAATCAGTACATGCCAACTACAATGTATTATTTTTGAATGAACATTTTCTGTAAACTCTGACTATTATAGTATTATTTAATAATAAGTAATTAAGTCATTCTAAATAATACCTATTATTATAGCTCAAGAATTAAATAATTGGATTGTTGTATAGACATAGCATCACATTTGTAGCATTTGTTAGCTCAATTTACATTTTAATGACTTGTTTACAATCAGTTACAGTCAGGCTGTGTAAGCTGTCTAATAAGGCAGCAGTGTCTTTAAAAAAAACAAAAACAACAACTGAGTTTAACATCTTTATGTGTCATTCAAATAAGTATTTTAACTGCTGGATGCCATGTGCATGTCTCAAGGCTTATTTATTATAAGCAGCCAGCACAGGTGTAAGCATAGCAGAGTTCTAGCCAAAAGGAAAAAAACATCTTTAAAACGTATATTACAGTGTAGCAACTGATATTAATGAGAGTTAATAGCTGTAAGTATTAACACAATTTATTACTATAGCTTGTTAATAAAGTGCTGTATAATGCAGACAATTCTGAACTAGACTTTGGAACTCATTTGCAGTACATTTGTCATACTGTATATATCTTTATTCCTGAATTCTAACCAGTATTCCTTGCTTTATAATTATTGTTAACATTGTATTTATATAGACTGTGGAATATTGTACTTGTTACGTGCAGCACTGCTTGACTTACCTCGATTCAAATATAAGCTACATTTACATTTATTGCATTATCCAGAGTGACTTTCATTTATCTCATTTATACAACTGAGCAGCCGAGAGTTAAGGGCCTTGCTCGAGGGCCCAGCAGAGGCAGCTTGGCAGTGCTGGGATTGGAACTTACAACCTTCTGATCAGAAGTCCAACATCTTAACCAATGAACTATCGTTTCCCTCTGCTGTCTTCATTATACTATTAGAGATCCTCTCACTAGGTGCTTTTCAAGATTTTTACTATTCCACATTCTGGCATGAGGTTTAAAGTTGATCAGGCCTTTTCTGGTACTATTGCCCTACCATCAACACTATCAAAAATAAACTGTGTCCAATTTAAGAACTTATTTATTCTCCTCGCCAAAATTCTCCCAGAGTTTTGTTGATTTTTATAACACTTAATCGTCTGCCACTGGATTATTTACTGAGGGCACTGGGGACAAACCAGAAACACACCCACACTCACACACTCATTCACACCACAGGCGATGATTGATGTGGCCACACTTTACTTATAGATTTGCATCAGTTCTCTTGTGTACACGCTCAGAAAATCTGGTTTTCTTAGAACCTGCCACAGTTCTTATGCAGACTTTGTCTATGGCACTTGCTTCTGTCTCTGCAGGTAATACCACTTTCGGGTGGCACATATGGACGCAGGTGCAGGTACGGTAACTTTGCAAATAAATCCAATAAGCAATCCAAAAACGGTGTCAAGATCCTGGCAAGAGTCAAGCGATGTACAAACAACATAAATTATGGCAATCAAGAGCTAGATGAAAAAACTAGAAACGGGATCAGAACCATAGACACAATCAATAATCAAAAGCTTGGTATATACTGGTATAGGAACACAGAGCAAAGTGAGTGTGGTTTGAAAGTCCTTATATTGTATAGTGTGGGGGAATGTGACTGTAATTGGAGCCAGGTTCTCATGATCAGTAATCAGGTGAACGTGGACGTGAGAGAGTCTGTGATGGCTTGTAGTTGTGGTGTTGTAGTTCTTGGTGGCCATGTTTGTAGGCTAGATTGTGTTCTGGGAGCTGTAGTTTGACAGCGATTCCTGTGTTGACATGCCAACTCATCCTTCATGTGTTTGTCTCAAAAGAGGTCTGTTTCTTAATGTTGCTTTCATTAATGACATGCAATCATTTCTCTGTAACATTAATATGAACATGTTTTGGAAAATGAATGTATGGAAATCTAAAATTTGTCATTTTTCTACTTACCCAGTAATGCAGATGACATAATATATGTTCATGGCATTTGGAAGATACCCTTATCCAGTGTGACTTACATTTATCTCAGTTATACAGCTGAGCAGTTGAGGGTTAAGGACCTTGCTCAAGGGTCCAGCAGTGGTAGCTTGGCAGTAGTGAGATTTAACTCACAACTTCTGATCAGTAGTCAGTAGTCTTATCCACTGAGCTACCATACCATGCAAAATACACTTAAGGCAAATTTTATGTAAAAATGAGAGTGTCTAAGACTTTGGCATAGTGCTGTGGTGCTTTAAAACATTTGGGTCAAGCTTCAGGAGCTCAAAGTGCATTAATTTGTGTAAACCAATGTGATTACACCTGCAAAATTGTTTTTAGCCCTTAAAGATTATCCTATTAATAGCTAGTGAGGGTTCCAACCTTGGCGCCCTGAAACAGTAAGGACATCCTGATCAACAAGGTGGAAAAAAAAAAAAGCATCTCTGCATTTGTACTCACCGCTCCCTCATGACAAGTCAAATAATGAGTGAATAATACCTTTGGCTCTCTCAACAAACAGAACAATTAAAACACTTCAAAGAGTGAGCCGTCTGGCTTCGGTTTCTTTTCAGTTTAGTGAACGTCATGTCATAACAAGCATAATTGTTTCATAATTTCCGCCCTGCAGTCAAGCAAGAAAGGCCTCCTTTTGTTTTGTTTTTTTTTTTTTTTGAATTTCTCCAAAGCTTTGACATGCTAACAAGTCCTTTGTGCATTATGAGGTGCGGCACATGTTTTAAGATTTCACCACTACCTGTGATAATAGACTGTATTAGATGTGTACAGTGTTTTAGAAACAATTGTTTATTGCACAAATGCTGAGCTGAGACAAATATGATTTTTCTGATTTTTCTCACTATCAGCTACAGAAGGCTCTTTGAGAGAAATTCAGCACAGGTTTTCCTGCCATTCTTTTTGTGTAAAGGAAGTGAATCCAAACCTCTGTCCAAGATCTCCACACCCTTAAGCAAGAGTCCATTCAGGTATGAGCAGGAGAATATACACACACAAAGGCCTGATTTTGGCAGCTGGGTCATACTCACATGGAGACGAAAAGAGCAGCCCCACCAGATAAATAAAAACTTATTGTGCTGGCACAAAGACACTGGGTTAACCTCTTAACCTCATCCGCTTCCTTTAAAGTCTGCTTCACTCTGCTCTATGGTAGGAAAGGGACAGAGTGTGGAGAAATGGAGAATATGCTATAACTACAAACTTGTAGTAAAGCCAGCTAATATGAAAATGTATGGCTAGATAAAGTAATAGTTTAGCAAAACATCAGATTTACACAATTTTCCATTTACTCCAATGTATTCAGCCAGACAAGACATGTTTGCTGTCCTTTGCTTAGTTTTAAACTCAAGCTAATGTTACAAGTTCAGGAAGTCTGTCCCATTAAATCTTTATACACCTATGGAATCTCACTACCTCTAAAAAAAAAAAAATATATTTTGTAAACAGACGAGGTAGTCTGTATTCACAAATTCAATGTCAAAGTGGAAATATTATTGTTGGAGCACTTCCAGCTTTCTAACTATGGGATCTATAGGAAAGAATGGTATAAGATCATAATAAAAATAAAAGTTATTCTGCTTGTCCAAGATGGTGCCCTCGTAGTATTACGTTTCAGCTTGTTAATTTTTTAAAGGTTAAAAAAGTTCAAATAGCTCGGGGATTTATGACGTGGGCCGGTCAAATCCGTCAGGACGCCGGTCAGCTGATGCTACCCCATGCAAAAGAAATCGTCTATGTTTTACAAAGATTCACAACATCGAAACTTGGAACGTACAGGCAAACTAGACATCATCAAAACCGAAATGGAACCGCTCAAAATTGATATCCTTGGTATTAGTGAGCTTCACTGAACAGGCAGCGGATATTTCAACAGCGACAATTACATGGTTTACTACTCCAGGAAAGACAACACCAGACGCAATGGAGTAGCCCTCCTCACAAACAAGAAAATCACTAATGCCGTTCAGTGTTTCAGTGCCATCAGCGACAGAATCATATCCGTCCGCATTAATGGAAAGCCTCGTTCTCTCACGATCCTGCAGGTTTATGCACCCACCACCGACGCAAGAGAAGAGGACGTTGAAAAATTTTATGGCGATCTCCAACAAGCATTCGAGCAAGTCCTTGCCAAGAACATCAACTTTATTGCAGGGGATTTCAACGCAAAAGTAGGCACCGGACAAGAACCACCGGTCGTAGGCAAATTTGGATTAGGAGAGTGGAATGCAGCTGGTGACCGCTTGGTTCAATGCTGTTATGAAAATAGGTATCGATCGCAAATACGTAGTTTAAGCAGCCAAAATGGCGCTTATACACATGGACAGGTCCAAACGGACAGCATCGTAACCAGATTGACTATTTCCTCTGCCAACAAAATTGGAAAAACTCGGTACAAGCAGTTAAAACACTTCCAGGTGCTGATTGCGGTTCTGACCATCAGCTACTTGTTATGAAGGTCAGGCTCTGATTCACCACCATGAAAAAGTCACCTAAAGCACGTCGTTTTGACACCAGTAACATCCCAGTACAACACACGGTCTAGGTAAAAAATCGATTCGAGCCGCTCATCACAGCTGGAAAAGATCCGGATGAATTATGGGAAGAAATTAAATCGATCATAATGAATATGGTGGAGCAATTCATCCCATACAAAAAAACAGCAAGAAGAACAAAATGGCTCTCTGATGCAACAATTGAAATCGCCAAGAAGAGACGTGCAGCCAAAGCAACTGGCAAGACCATTGAGTTCAGGTTGCTAAACGCGGAATTCCAGAGAGAAGCAAGAAGAGATAAGGAGCATTACAGGAATGGGCAATGTGCAAAATTGGAAGACGCCAACAAGCAAGGTCACGTTCGTGAGCTCTTTGGCCATGTGAAACAGGCACGGGTACCATTTGCATCCCGCAAAACAGCGACCATCAAGGATCGAAATGGCAAAGTACTACAGAGTGAAGATCAAATTAAATGAAGATGGCAAGAGTACACATCAGAGCTATACTCAGGCAATAGGCCAAGTCAACCAGCCGGACAGGAAGATCTGATTAGACATGAGCCAGACATTCTGGATGAAGAAGTAGCTTGGGCTCTGAAGCAACTACCAAATAGGAAAGCTCCGGGCATTGACTGCATACCAGCCAAATTACTCAAGCCAATACTGATTTCAACGATTGCAAAGCTCTGCCGACAAATCTGGAAGACCAAATCATGGCCCCAAGATTGGAGAAGATCAGTCTTTGTTCCACTTCCGAAAAAAGACGATTCACAAGAGTGCTGCAACTATAGGACCATGGCACTTATATGGCATGCAAGCAAAATCCTGCTGAAGATTATTCAAAAACGCATAGCCTCAGTAGTTGAGAGGGATCTCCCTGATGTCCAAGCCCGTTTTCGCAAAGGACGTGGAACCAGAGACCAAATCGCGAACCTGGGATGGATCATGGAAAAGATGCACGAATATCAAAAGGACGTTTATATGTGCTTCATAGACTACAGCAAAGCATTCGACTGCATTTAACATGATAAGCTGTGGAAATGCCTGAGGCAAATGGGTATTCCAGAGCATCTGGAAGAACTGATACGATCGCTCTATGAGAATCAAGAAGCCACAGTCAGGACAGCATTTGGCATTGGTTTGAGATCAGAAAAGGCGTTCGACAAGGCTGCATTCTATCACCGGCCCTGTTCAATCTGTATGCCGAAAAGATCATGAGACGATGCAATCTAGAAGAATCACCAATTGGAGTCAAAATCGGCGGAAGAAATATAAATAACCTTCGATATGCCGATGACACAACTTTACTTGCAGAAAATGAAGAGGACCTGGAATATCTTGTCCATAGAGTCAAAGAAGAAAGCGAGCGCATGGGACTGTATCTCAACATCAAGAAAACAAAGGTAATGACAACAGCAAAAAACGGTATAGTTCACATAAACATCGACAATGAAGAAATCAAGTCAGTTCAAGATTTCATCTACCTCGGATCCAAGATAGACCGCAGTGGCGGATCGGCACCAGAAATCAGATGAAGAATCGCACTTCTCCACTCCCACATCTGTAGCAGTGCGTACAACGTTCATTGGATCTGGTCTGCTGGCAGACAAAGCACCTCCTTCGGACGTGAGCAAAGTGGTTAGTGTACGGGTGAGGGGCATACTGGGGCTGTGTTGGGACCGGGGCTTGGGACTGGCTCTGGCTGCTATAATACTGCTGGTGGGAAACTGGCTGGGGGTCTCTGTTTGACATCCTCGCTGAACGTGGCCCATAGGACTGGGGTTGAAACATAGGCTGTTGTAGTGTGTCCTTAATCTGTGCTATTTCTGCACTAAGACCCTTAAGATAAGCAACAC
This sequence comes from Ictalurus furcatus, assembly GCF_023375685.1. Taxonomy (NCBI): domain Eukaryota; kingdom Metazoa; phylum Chordata; class Actinopteri; order Siluriformes; family Ictaluridae; genus Ictalurus; species Ictalurus furcatus. The sequence continues at coordinate 26,947,613 of NC_071265.1, read as the reverse complement.
CTGTCTTAAGTTCTGCTAACTCTGTTCACAATTCAGGCAGTACCTTAGCTCTAGCTTCTTTCATGGAGCACTTTGTAGGTGGTGGATCCTCTGACTGGACCACACTTACACACTTACTTGTAGCTGGCTGTGGGGTGCTATACCTCTTTTTATTTCTTCGTTCTGCCTCATTTGCACAGACAATGTTTAACCTCTCTAACAAAAGCTCATCTGAGGTTTCAGTATCTAGCAGAAGGGGCTGCATGTCTATCCTGATACTGTCATTCTGGAGACCAGTAAGCACTGTGTAAGCACTCATACACTGGACTAGAGCTAGGGCATACTTAAGCCCTGATTCTGACTCTTGGGATGTTAATAATACTTTCTGTCTTAGATCTAAGACCCGCATTACAAAGCTTTGGGGTGTCTCCTTGTTATGCTGTGCTTCTGAAGCTAGCTGTTTGTAGAGCTCGGTGGTGCTCTTTTCCTGGAAGTGGGAACGCAGAATGCACCTCAGTGCTGGAAGAGTCAGGTAAGGTCTTCCCTCCAAGTAGCTGCGTAACTGCAAGGCTGGAGAAATAACTCCAAATTTTTGCTGTTCACTTGCAATACTCAGCTCATCCATTTCTTTCTGTGTCACTGTCTCCTGAATGTCATGTTCAGTGTGTGCCCTTTCACTATCGATGCCACTTAACATATCTACAATTTTGTCTTTCAGTAGTAATAACTCTGACATCCCGTTGTCTTATAGCTCTGCCACTTCCTCTCTTTCAAGGTGCTTTAGAATGTGAGTCACCAATGAGATGCGTGATTTTCCTTTAACATCTGCTCTTTGTACACCTGATATGTCAAAAAGTCACAGATTCCCAGTAAATTGTCTCTACTCAGGGTGTGCAACACTCCTCCTACCTATTCCTGTAGCTCTTCCAGGGCTGACATGTTGACAGTGCAGGGGCCTTTAACTGTGTAGGAGTTGATTCTGAACTGGTGGCTCTCTACTGTCCCTGATGATCTCTAACTGGCCTCAGGAAACGTGTACTCGACCACCAAATTCCAGCTCCAGCCTGCCTGGGTGTAGTATGGTGGATTTAGCTGGTGCAGAATTCATGTACAGGCTATGGACACTAGACATCTGAACAGCAATCCCAGTGGTGCCTCCAAAATGTTGTCCCGCTATCTATATAGAGGGAGAAATAAGTCACAAGCATGACAGTCGGTGTTACTTCCACGAGAGCTTTACTCGAATGAATTGTCAAAAATACAACAATACACATAACAAACAGTTGTACAAAACAGTGAACCTAAAGTGCATTAAACATTATTATTTTTTTAAAAAGTACACATAAAAATATGCCTTTCATATCCACATGTTCAAATTACTGCTAAACACAAGCTAGCGCTTTTCAGGTTTTCACTACAAGGCGAGGACCTGCGCGCGCACACACACACACACACACACACACACACACAACAAAACTTATATATACTCAAAAACTATCAGAAACAAAACATAAGTACGTCTCAAAATGTCAGCAAGTTAACACAGATAAAACAGTCGAGCTAAACATGCACAACATACCTATGTAGAGGAGAAATAAGTCACAAGCATGACGGTCGGTGTTACTTCCACGAGAGCTTTACTCGAATGGAAAATTACCGCTTTTCCTCCAGGTATATGGGCGGAGACTAAAACAATCGATCCCAGAGTGCAGGATTCAGACCATCCTAATAGATGACTGATCAGCGTTATACTCACTTGAATCATGAATGTATTAACACATTAAAATGGAACAACAGCGAAAAATAAACACTTTTAACTCTTTTTTTTTTTTAAAACATTTGATTATTTAACTTATTACATCCGCATCATGGCAGAAGATAATGCACCCATCAGCACAGGAGAGATCACTCAGCAAACCATACCCATCCAGATCTGAGTGGGACTTTTTCATGTTGAAACTACAACCCCCTATGTCATTTCATCTCCTCGCCATCCCATTATACTACGATACCCATGGCTTGCAGTTCATGATCCATTGCACCCCTGGAAACAAGGGGAACTACTGCATTGGCCCCCATTCTGCCAAAAACATTGCTTAACCACAGAGTCAATAAGACCATGCCTCACCACTAGTATAGAAAGTCCCCTGTCTGCCATCCACACTCAAATCCCTAAAGAACCAAATTTCCACCGCACTGACCTTGGGACTGTGCCATAGACCTGCTGCCCAATTCTCTGCCCCCAAGAAGCAAGGATTACCCTCTGTCTGTCCCTGAAACACAGGCCATGGAAGATTACATAGAGGAAGTATTAGCTGCAGGCTTCATCTGCCCCTCCACGTCACCAGCAGCCAATGGATTTTTCTTTGCGGAGAAGAAAGGTGGAGGACTCCAGCCCTGCATTCAGACCCCTGTACAGGGGTCTGAATGCCATCACAGTGAAGTATCACTATCCCCTACCATTAGTTCCCTCTGCCTTAGATCAACTTAGAGAAGCCAAGATTTTTACAAAGCGGGATCTCTGAAGTGCATATAACCTGGTCCTTATTAAAGAGGGAGATCCTAGACTCCCATAGGAGGGTGAATCGATTACACTACCTGGTGGACTAGGAGGGTTATGCCCCTGAGGAGAGATTCTGGGTAGCAGCCTCAGACATTCTGGACCCCTCGCTTATCCGGGACTTCCACCGTGATCACCCAGACCGACCTGCACCTCAACCAAGGGGACAACCCAGAAGGAGAACACCTGGAGGTGTTCCTAGAGGGGGGGAATCTGTAACTCCACAGCACACAAACAGCTCCTCCCTCCAGCAGAGGAAGCTGTCATCTGAGTTCTAGCATCACTTCCGGTGTTTAGCTTTATAAGCCATACATGTACTACTACTGCAAAGTATTGCCAGCATTATTCTGTCATACGTTCTCTGTTTCTTTGTGTTTCAACTTACTGCCTGTTTTTGTGGATTTTGCCGTTTAGACTCTCGTTTGGATTTGTTTGCTGTTTACCTGCCTCTCTGTGTTTATACCATGTCTGCCCTTTTGACCATGACTTTGCCTGCCACCCTGGATTGTTTGCTTTGTGTCCTCCTAAATAAATACCTACTGCATATGGATTCTAACACACCTACCGCTATGGAGTTGTTACACCAGTTGCGCTTCAGTTTCAACTTACAGACTGAAGACTGGACATTCTTGTTATATATTAACTTCACTTGCTTTGCTGCTGGGGGTCAGTAGGGAAGTTAAGGTGTATGTGTGTAATGGAGAGGACAAGAATAAAGTGGAAGAGTGAAGACAGCACATTTTGTTACTGCAGTTCTTTCTATAGTTACTTGTCCTAGACTAAGACACAACGATTCTCCTTTAGGATTTTCTGGTAGAGAAAATCAGAATTCATGTTTCCCTAAATTATTGCAAGTTGTCCAGGCCCTGAAGCAGCAAAGCATCCCCACACCATCACACTTCCACCACCATGCTTGACGGTGTTTGGTTTATGCCAGATTTAACGTGACCCCTGTCTTCCAAACAGTACCACTTTTGACTAATCAATCCACAGAACATTCTCCCAAAAGGTTTGAGGATCGTCGAGGTGTGTTTTGGTGAAATTCAGACAAGTCTTAATGTTGTTCTGTGGTTTTCACCTCGCCACTCTTCCATGGATGCCATTTTTGCCCAGTGTCTTTCTGATAGTGGAGTCATGAACAGTGTCCTTTATACAAGAGAGGCCTGTAGGTCCTTTGATGTTGTCCTTGTTTTTTTTGTGACTTCCCTTAATGAGTTGTTGCTGTGCTCTTGGAGGAATTTTGGATGGTTGGGAACTGGGTTCAGTACTGTCCCACGTTTTTCCGTTTGGAGATAATGGCTCTCACTGTGGTTCTTTGGAGTCCCAGAGCTTTGAAATAGCTTTGCAACCCTTCCCAGACTGATGTATTTCAATCACCTTCTTCCTCATCATTTCTGGAATTTCTTTCAATTTTGGCACAGTATTTTACTGGGTAAGCCCTTTTAACCAACTTCATGCTGTTGAAAAAGTTCTATTTAAGTGTTGATGTGCTTGAACAGGGTTTGCCGTAATCAGGCCTGGTTGTGTCTGGTCCAGCTGAACTCCATGACGAATGCAGTTTCATAGATTTGGGGAATTAGTAACTATGGGGGCAAATACATTTTCACAGTCTTAGATAACTTTGTTGCTTCAACAAATACCATTGTAGCTGTATTTTGTGTTTACTCAGGTTGCCTTTGTTTTATCTTAGATTTTGTTTTAATTTCTGAAACAATTTAGTATAAGATATACACAAAAACAGAGTAAAGGGTACAAATACTTTTTCACAGCACTGTATATCAGTTTATAATTACTGAAAAGAACTGAGATAGACTGACATAGACTTCCGTTATTTGTCTTCAAGCTCAACTCAGGTACAGTGTTTTGGCTGATTCACAACATTTGACATAATAGGAAATATTTCCAAGTTTGTTTGTTCATCACACCAAAAGTGATGGGGCAGAATTTTTGTCTGAGAGAAGAGGTACATCTGTCATTTGTCTATAAAAACCTACCGACTAGCTATGTATTTTGCTTTTAGCATTCTATGGAGCCAGGGTCTGCTTATAATACAATAACAGGGCACAACACATTGTTTAATGAATGTCAGAGTAGTTTGTATTGAGTAGTTTGTTTCGACGCCTTATTTTGCATTTTACTTCTCAGGCAGCTAATAACAGCAAAAAAAATAGTTCACAAAGATAGATAGCACTAATTCTAAAATATTTTTTAAAAATCAAAGGCATGTTCATGTTACACAGTAGGCTGTTTGTCACTGTAGTAACTGTCTGTTTCAGCAAGCCTTACTTTCTTTATTTGAAGAATGTCATGTGAGGAATGATCCTGTAATCGATATACAATACAGAATATGTGCATATGTCGCTTAAAATATTAAAACATGAGTGATACTGTTTCAACACATGATTATTAAGCACCAGTGAGTGCCAAAGCATGGTTAAACCTTTATTGCTCATAGGAGATCCCCTTTAGGAGGCTGTGGTTGTGGCTCAGGTGGTTGAGCGGGTTGTCCACTAATCGTAGGGTTGGCGGTTTGATTCCCAGCCTGCATGACTCCACATGCCGAAATGTCCTTGGGCAAGACGCTGAACCCTAAGTTGCTCCCGATGGCAAGTTAGCGCCTTGCATGGCAGCTCTGCTACCATTGGTGTGTGTGTGAATGGGTGAATGAGACACAGTGCTTTGGATAAAAGTGCTATATAAGTGTGCCATTTACCATTTTAGGAGGAATGCCCCCCCACCCAGCTGAACTGGAAGTTTTGATTGGTTTTTCAACCGAGTCAGAGTCAGAACCCTAGGAGTTTGAAACATGCCGGGTCAAATGTCAGCGAGCTCTGGCAGCCCTGCATCAAACTATTTAATATTTAAGGTTAGAATAACTTATTATTTTTATAAGTGATAGCCTTAATTGCAACTTCATACACCTTTGCCAATATATAAATGTGGTGGACACACTGATGTACACTATTAGCTATTTTGAGAGAACCAGTTTTGTGGTGTAATGTTATAAAGATTTTTCACCAATCTGAGAGGTTATCAATTCTGGTCACTTGTACTCAATGGATGAGTTATAAAACATAATTTAACACATGTTCACATGTCTTGACGGTTTATTACTAGACATTCAAAATGACCTGCATGGCTCAATACCATACCTCAGACAAAAACAGACATGTCCACTGTAATTTCACCAATTTGAGGGCTTTGGTGACCCCAATGCTCTCTGGTGCCAAATGTATTTGTCAAGGCCTCTGGATGAAAGAAAAGGTGCTGGCTCGTGCATTAGCCTTGTTTCAATGCAATTACTACCATTTAGCCTTCACAAACCACACAAGAGAATTTCTGTGGTAACAAACAATTTATCAACAAATAGAATGGGGCTTTTTTTATGTGCTACATGCCATCTGACCATATGGTAAGCGTTCACCTTGATCTGGTGTGCCATCTGAGGAAGAATGCATTCTTGAAGAATAGTCCAAAATGAAAATAAAGCAAAATAAAAATTCCTGGTGAAAGGGAGATTGAATAGGTTTTGTACTTTGCTCCAAATTGGTCTATTGAAATACGAACATGCTACCTACTTTCCACATTTGCGTGTGCTGATCGCTGAAAGGTCTTTAGTCTGAAATAAAAAAGGGAATGCAAACACACACTGGAATGTGTCATGACTCAGTCCCTGCATCTATTCTTTCACTCTCTACCTCATCCTCTTCTTTTATCTTCTCTCATGTCTCACTAATTGACATGCCAATTTAATCTGGATTGTTCATCTAACTGAACCTATGATTACTGATTTTTTTTTCTTCATAAAAACGAAGCCATATCTCCTTAAGTTTGTTTATTAATGCCAAATAAATTCTATTGCAGCTTCTACGCAATACTTTTTATTGCATGTGATATCATGGGAGGCGGCATCATGAGCTTGCACACCACAGAAAATTGAGGTGCATGTTTTCAAAACTGAGAAGTGAATTATTACTGGATTAACCCAAATAATCACCATTTTTTGCTTTGTCCCAAGGCCTAAACATTTGTGTCAATATGCTAACTGATTGGGCAAATCGTTACCCTCTGGAATGAAATCACCTCATAATTCCAGTTTATTCATTTGCATTTGCTGGTAAAGTAAAACCTGTTTTGGAATCTTGTGGTTAACACCTCATACCAACCTGCAGAGGTATAAGCTCTTTTAGGCTTGGGTGGGTGATGGAAAGTGCTCTGTTTTGGCAAGCCATCTAAGATCATCACGCTCAGGTGATTTATAACCAGTGATATTTGTATGCCAGGTTCACACAAGTTTATAGTGCAAAGGAAAAACAAAAAGTGTTGGTGTACCACTTATATGGTTTACTATGAGCCTTATTAGTGCTTTTGCTCACATTCCTCACAGTGCAGTGGACCTTGGTACAATATGACAGTACGTTCTAAAGTACTGTACATCTCCTAATGATCTATGGCCAGAATATAGATCATGTAGTTTATGTACCCATAGCCAATTTACCAACAGAATACACAGTAAAGTCTATTGTGCTATACACATAGTAATGTAGTGGGGAAAAAACTTGAGAAGAGTAGAAAGCATGTGATTTCTATCGTTCCAAATCTACATATAATCAGATTGCTACTTACATCTAACTTGTACCTACAGTAATTTTCTACTTCATCCATTTAAACAGTTTGTTATTAAATTATTCATCTTAAATAATATTATTCTTTAACTACTCCAAATTATTCATAACCACAGTGAAACTAAAAGGAAAGGTCTGTAGCTAATCTTCTAGTGACCACTATAAAGAATAATGCAGCTGTTTTTTTGTTTTTGTTTTGTTTTTTAATAAGTGAATAACTGACGCAAGTGTCAGGTGTTTCACTAGTCTTTGTTCTTTATTTCAGATATCAAGAAATGCAAAGCTCAGTTTTTGAATATGTTATTATAAGGTAGTGACTCACAAAATACCTCCTCGGAATACCTTTCTGGCACAATTAGCTTACAAACAATATGTGGTTGCCCCTGAGAAAGGCAGCTGATCATGGCTTTACTGTTGCATTATTGTGCATAATAACATTAATTATTTAATTGTTATCATGACAACATGGCAGTAAACAAATAATAGTAGTGGTGCCTATGGCGAATCCTTAAGAGCTGATATTACAATCATATCACCAACAAAAGGGTGCTATGAAGGAGTGGCATGTACAAGCTCCACGTCATCGTCGCCCACAGGAGACTCTGACTGGCTGGCAACATCCTCTAAATGGAGAACCATCAGACCCCAAGAATGAAATTACATGGGTATCACTGGCACCAAACGTCAACAAAGATGTCCCTGAAAAACGTGGAGAAGAACGTTCATCCAAGACCCGTGGGACAACACTTGAGACTTGATTGAACATCACATAGGACGATGCTGAGACCCGAAAACGCTGGAGAGAACTTACTGCCCAATATGAGACCTAGTATGGGAGGATCTAAGCCTATATAAGTATGCAGACTCACCTTTCCCGAGTACAGTATCGTCACTGAGTATAGGAAAGGCATCTGTACACTCCATTTCCTTCAGTATTGTTTATATTGAGCATAAATAAGATGATAAGAAGATATATTGGTAAATTCAAAATAAAGGCCACAACTGTATGCCTATTAAAATGTACAGAGACAGGTTGGATTAATGAGACTAGCACTAGCTAGTGGACAGAATGGTGTTGATAGATCTCTTGTTCACATGGCAGGCACATATGATCCCTGGACTGTTTTTTTGGCCTTTTTAAAGGTTCTGTCTTCTCCCCACTCAGCCTGCAGCAAAACAGCACTTGTGTTCTGCCACAGCACATAGACACGCACAAAAGAACTGATTAGCATAGATGCAAATCAAATTACTGGCAGTGTAAACTGCTCTTCTTCCGTGCTCTTATGCTTGTAATTACTCAAGCATATACGAGAATGATGAATACTAATGGCACTCAATAACCAAGTACCCACACCAAATGACAACCATACAACTGAGATCCTCATTAAGTGCTTTATATTCTCTGCAGGTGCTTTTCTTCTCCAACAGTTGAACTCCTTCCTTTTCTTCTTCCTCTCTCTTTCAATCACCAATAACGAGGAACTCCACACGTATGATTCATCACTGTACTCCATCAGGATCCAGTTAAATATAACTTGATCCTAAAAACAGTTAGAAAAATAACACTGACCAGATTCTATCCTGGCCTGACCTGTCCTGACCTGAATTTATTTTTCTTCTTCTTCCCTTCTTTTTCTTCTTCTTCTTCTTCCTCTCTTTCAATCACATTTTATTTCATGTTTTCCTTTTCTCAAACTCTGCCTTGGATTCTCAAATTCATGCCATCTGTCATGATTGAGCTTTTTAATCATACATAATATGAAAGAATCCAGTTCCAATAATGAGGAACCATACAGTCATGATGCATCTTTGTACCCCATCAGGATCCAGTTAAACATAACTTGAGCCTAAAAAAAAAAACAGTTAGAAAAACAACACTGGCCTGATTCTGTGTTGAACATAAAAAACAAAGTACATGCAAAGTAGAGGTGGGATGGTATGAAAACATAACTGTAAGCTAATCATCACCCCAATGTGATGTCTTCCAGTGGCTTTCATTTATAAAGAGGACAATATTAAATGGCATACAAGGGCCCATTCACAAATGTGGTGCTTTGTTTACCCTCTTGGTTGGTTCTCTTGTGCAGGTGTGAACATAATAACTGAACCTGGGCATACACCAAAACAACTGGTTTAGAAAGTGAACCAATGAATGAAAGGCTTTTGCACATACAGTATCTTTCCAGCTCTACCCCTTCCCAAACATCTTTAGAAACACTTTTATTTTGGTCCTCTTCAATTTGCGCAGTGTACAACTAAACAAGAGCAATATAGAGATATTCTTTAATATTATTTTACCTCCTTAAAAAGGAGATGTCTTCTAACCCTAACCCTAACCCCCATATAATGCACTATATATTAATCCTACGTCATACTTACTGGAGATCTCACTTCACACTTTATGCATATCGATGCATGGCAATAATAATAGTAAACTATTATTATTATCAAAAACTATTATCATATTTTCATTGTACCCATGCCAGGATCAATAAATATTTATGTACTTTTAAAAAAAAATGTATTTATTTATTTATTTATTTATTTATGCGCATGTTTCTTCATTTGTAAGTCGCATTGGATAAAAGCGTCTGCTAAATGAATAAATGTAAATGTAATGTACATGTTTCTTCAGAGACCCTGAGACAGCCTGAAAGCTGTCAGGGTATTGTTTGTGATTTTCTCTGGAATGTTCTCATTCAGTTCAGAGATACATATCTATTCTATCAGTGTAAAAAACAGAGGACATTTGCTTTTACAGACTTAGTGACTTCAAAAAATATAAACTTTTCTGCAGAACAATGAGAGTCTGACAGTCAACACTATTTCATTTATGTTGAAAATAGCCTTTGTTACTCAACATTTTTAATTATTTAAGCCCATATAAATAAAGCTCCTTCTCCAGAAAATCAATCCAAAGGCAAACGACTACACATTGGACTTCGTACAATAGCTGCTTCGGCCCTGAGGGCCAGGAAAGTGCCACTGTTTAGTTGAATAGAGACGAGAGGCTGTAGTGGACTGTTGAAGTGTGTGCTGAGTTCAAAAGGAATATGTGTGCATTTTGACCCAAAACACACTAAACAGAAAAGACAAATGGAAAATGAAATGAGTGGGTGAGTTAAAGCTGGCTGATGAGTCTTTCAGGCTGCATGAGAAATCTTCCTATCATTTATAGCCCATGGCAACAAGGCCAAAGCTCTGTAATATGTAATGTTGTTTATATTAACAACATTAATATGATGGGGGTTGGGTTAGCCGTTGCAGTGGTGGCTCAATGGTTAACAACCCCCTGTGAAAAAGATGCTGTTCCCATGAGATACATACAAAGTCCTTCTCACATTGCCTCAAATGCACACAATCTGCATATCTCATTGAGTAAAATGGGGGCTGAATTGCAGTCAAATAACAGAGAGCATGACAGAAAGATGTAAAGAGAAAATCACAAAGACACTGAGATAAAGAAAAGCTAAGATTTTCTCAAGCAGTTGGAGAAAAGCCCAGCGATAAAGTGCCCGGTAACTTTCAGTGTGACATTTTCATGAAAGACAATGATGGACTCTGACAGACAGGAGAATGTGTGGTCATTCACATCGCCACTGTACCCTGGGCTTCACATGATTCTTTTCTCATCAAACCCTCCCCTCTCCATACTGTCTTCAAATCTCCTCTCTTCATTAGTTGTCTAGTTAATATAACTTTTAAATGTTGAATTTTAATGTTATTATTTAATTATTTTATTTAATTTTTAGATTTTTTTTCCCCCACACATCTCATTCAGTAAATACACAACTGATCTAGAGCAAAAAACACTCCAACATCTATTTTGTCTGTACTTAAATAAACTCAGAGAAAACAGTTTTGAATATAGTCTCATAATATTTAATTTAAGCACATTTGTTAGCCAATCGTGTCTGATCAAACTATGTTTAAGCCCACTTTAGTACCACATTGCATAATAAAAATATATTTCTTTTATAATCTTACTGCATTTTCAGTTAGGATTAGTGGTTAATACATTTGCCTCACACTTATGTGTGAGGAGTTTGTATGATCTCCCCGTGCTTTAGGGGTTTCTTCTGGGGACACCGGTGTCCTCCCCCAGTCCAAAGACATGCGTTGTAGGCTGATTAGCTGGCAAGCTGATGTGATAGTGTTATAGTGGCTGACTGGCATCTCTAAATTGTCTGAAGTGTATGAAAATGTGTGTGATTGTGCCGTGTGTTGGTTTGGCACCCTATCCAGGTTGTCCCCAGCCATGTACCATGAGTTCCCTGATAGGCTCCAGGTTCCCTGTGATACTGTGTAGGATAAGCGGTACATAAAATGGATGGATGGCTTCATTCATTCATCTTCAATAGATCAGGATCACTCTGTATCTGGAGCCTATCCCAGGAACACTGGGCATGAGGCAAAAATGCACTCTGGATGGGACACTAGTCCACACACTTACTCACACAATAGGAGGAAACCAGAGAACCCAGAGGAAACCCATTTGGACAAACCAGGAGCATGTGAAACAGGTTACACACAGACAGTTATCTGAACCAGGGCCCAACTGGCTGTAGCCAAAGACACAGGCATATCTCAAGCCAAGAAAGCATGCATGCCATGCAATATGCCATCATAGCAAGTGTTCAAACTTTATAGGGACAGGTCCAGATCTTAACCATAAACTAGCAGAATAAAGGCACATACAACATACAGGAAACAGTGACTGAGTTACACTGGATGAAGTTGGATTTCACAGATGAGGGTGATGACCCTATGATGACTTTTTCATGCTTTATTGCAAGTAGTGTGTTCATACTGGTTAATTCAATGAGATGTAATGTACTACTAATACCTATGTGATGTAATAGAACTATGGAAAAATTAAGGGTGCCAATCTGGCCATGCGATTTTGGAAAATGGTAAATGGCGCACTTATATAGCGCTTTTATCCAAAGCGCTTTACACTGTCTCATTCACCCATTCACACACAAACTCACACACAAATGGTAGCAGAGCTGCCATGCAAGGCGCTAACTTGCCATCGAGAGTAACTTGGGGTTCAGTGTCTTGCCCAAGGACACTTCGGCATGTGGAGTCATGTGGGTCAGGAATTGAACCGCCAACCCTACGATTAGCGGATAACCCGCTCTACCACCTGATCCACAGCCGCCCCAAAATGGCTGCCAGGGACAATTCAATTCAATTCACTTCAAATATTACGGGTCACACACACAACCACAGACAGTACGATATGCAGTGAAATGCTTTTTACAACTCTCCAGTGAGTAATAAAGGTATTTTAACAGTAATTGTGTAGGCATTATGCAAACAAATCCAAGGTCTAGTCCTAAATAAAAGTAAATATTAAATTAATATCAATATTAAACACCAATTCATCAACATTTATATCGATTAACATAAGTTAATTAATGCTAGTATAAAATTATTCATTAATTAATACTAATATAATTAATTAAATTAATAATAAACATGAAATCTACATTTAATATTTGATCTACAGTTCTGTCAAACTGTGTTATTTGGAACTGCGATCTATAATGTCCTAAAAGAAATGAAGCTAGATGAAAAATGCTGGACTTAAAATGTTAATTGTTTAGCTCACAATGAACAGCCAAACTCTATGCACATTAAAAACCTGCGTATGCATTCAGGGTCTTCAGTTAATATGGCTATAAATATAGAGCACTACAGCCATGGCAACTTGTTCTGTCAAGGCCAGCATATCAGCAGCCTGATCAAATTCACATTATCAGCCGAGCAGGCCTCTATACAGGGACTCAGATGCAGTTAAAACATTAGCAGCCATTACCAGGAGATCTTACGTCATGAGTCTCTAGGATTGCTCAAAGACGCGCTATTAAAACTGTCCGTTAGGAATGATTCATCAGGTTTAATGAGGGCGAATCATTTAAATCTGGTTCTTGCTAGGCTCCACTCTATGGACAATTAAGTCTGATGAGAAGAGCTCTTCACATTTTCATTCTCTCTTCAGTGCAATCATAAGTCCCTTTTGACTCCAATTAACTGTCCCAAAATGGCTCCCACAAATACCGCATTATTTATTTATTTATTTATTTATTTAAACTTACTTCGGGAGCTCAACTTTTCCAAAATAATCATCTGGCTTTTTTCATCTGAAAGCTAGAGATATATTCGTAAACTATCCAGGATCCCTTGCGTAAATTTATAACGCTGTGAAAAAGTATTTGATTTCTTCTGTTTTTATGTATATCTCATACTAAATAATTTTAGTATCTCCAAAGAAAATACAACATAACACAATGGCAACCTGAGTAAACACACAATGCAGTTTTTATTTATTTATATGTTATTGAAACAAAAATGTTATCTATCACCTATCACCAATGTGAAAAACTAATTGCCCCCTTAAACATAAAATCTGGTTGTGCCGCCTTTAGCAGCAATAACTACAACCAAATGCTTCTGATAACTGGAGCTCACTTTCATAGTCTTTCATTTACTTCTAGGACTAGGATTTACTCCTATGCTTTGGATCATTGTCTTGCTTCATAATAAAGATGCGACTGAGTTTCAACTTACAGATTGAAGACCGGACATTCTCCTTTAGGATTTTCAGGTAGAGAGCAGTATTCATGTTTCCCACAAAAATTGCAAGTTGCCCAGGCCCTGAAGCAGCAAAGCTTCTCCACATCATCACACACATTCCAAACAGTTCCAATTTCGACTCATCAATCCACAGAACATTCTCCCAAGAGGTTTGAGTATCATCAAGGTGTGTTTTGGCAAAATTCAGACGAGCCTTAATGTTCTTCTGGGTTAGCAGTGGTTTTCACCTCGCCACTCTTCCATGGATGCCATTTTTGCCCAGTGTCTTTCTGATAGTGGAATCATGAACTGTGACCTTTATTGATGCAAGAGAGGCCTGTAGGTCCTGTGATGTTGTCCTTGGCTCTTTTGTGATTTGCTGGATGAGTCGTTGCTGTGCTCTTGTAGGAGTTTTGGAAGGTCAGCCACTACGTGGAAGGATCATCACTGTGCTGAGTTTTTCCATTTGGAGTCCCAGAGCCTTTGAAATAGCTTTGTAACCCCTCCCAGACTGATTTATTTCAATCACCTTCTTCCTCATCATTTATGGAATTTCTTCCAAATTTGGCATAGTGTGTTACTGGGTAAGACCTTTTACCCAACTTCATGCTGTTGAAAAAGTTCTATTTAAGTGTTGATTTGCCAATTTTGTATGACATATACACAAACAGAAGAAATCAAATACTTTTCCCAGCACTGTATATTATTAAATTGAAGGTAACTGGCATTGCAGAAATTATTAGCTTTATTGTGTTGACATTCCCATGCTACAGCTTTAAATGTTGCCATGGTGTAAGTACTTTTTTTTATCTGTGCCTTTGTTACACTGACTACTTTAAATCATTGTGATCTGTAGTAGCTCTACAGACCTGAACACAGAGAGGGAAAGAAATAAATAATAACGACAATAAATGAGCGGGTTGGGGAATTTTAAGACATCAAAGCCCTTGCTATCTCTTGCGGCACGTAAACAGCTAAACGCTCCACGCGTCGAAGAGCTCTTTTCAGTGATTCCATGGAAGATTGCCACGTAGACAAGCATCCTGTAATAAATAAAATTAACAAACATTTCTGTAGGGTTTGTTCAAAGGCAAAGGGAGCCCAATGTTTTTGGTCCTGATAAGTGGTCTATACATCCCCACTGCTCTTTCCTGATTAGTTTAATCCAGTGAGAAGTGTGTGTCGGCGTTTTTGATGGAGCCAGACGCCGCGGACCCCGAGGGGAAAACCTTCTGATAAGTGCCTTTACCTTTCACCTCCACAGCCCCACACACACTCAAGTCTAATCTCATTTAGCCCAGGAAGACATGCTCTGGCATGGGGAGCGGTGATTAGCATCCACACAGCTCTCACACACACACACACACACACACACACACACATTTGCACACTCTTTCTGGTTACCTTTATCACTCACGCTTACACAAAACAGACATGGTCCTCCTCACACCAGACAACAGCTAGACCAGTAACCATCACCTGGGCAAGAATCTTACACATGCACTCAGGTAGACACATATTGTGTGTGTGTGTGTGTGTGTGTGTGTGTGTGTGTGTGTGTGTGTGTGTGTGTGTGCGCGCGTTTGTTTATTTGCTCATGCACAGTGATGTTTATTAGATTTATTTGAATATTTGTTATATTTGTAGTTGATCAATAAAGACATGCTTGCTCTCCAATTTTTGCTTTAGTTTCACACTTTAGCAACAAAGCTAATGTAGGTAACAAATATTGGAAATATATCTCAGCTAAAATGTTCCATAAATACATGAATAAATGTTCATATACTTATACTTCATATATGATACAATCTTATTAAGCCTTTGGCCTATAGTTTCATTTTTTAATTATGCTGGAGTGCTCATGAAACATGGTGTCAAAGGTTTCAAATAAGTGAATTGTTGTTGTGCTCCTGTGTTCAGTTTCTCTCAGATGACTGGCCTATCTTTATTTAATAAAATTCCCACCTGCCCTCAGCAAATAGCTTTCTTTTGGAAACAGATTAGTTGCACCTGTTTTTTTCTTGCTTTTTTCCCTTTTGTTTTTCTCTTAAATGCCTTAATTAATGATAATTTTTTTTTATTTAATTATTTTTAATATAATAATGAGCATGTTTTCTGTGCCAGTGCTTGAATCTACCCATTAACCTAAAAGATTGGCAGTTTCTTGGACCTAGGGTGGTTCAATTTGCTTGATTCATTGTCATGTACTAATAGCTAATTGTCACCTTGTAACCATAACCTAATAGTGTACATGTAGCTCATAACAGACCCCTTTCTTCTTTCCCATTCTTGTCTTATTGAAGAGTTGAGGAAGTGGATTCAAAATGCTTGGTATAGTGCTCCAATCCTTTGACGTTTTTGTTAATCTTGTTACATCTTCACAATCATATAGTGTGTCTTGATGTTCACCGCAGGTGACTGTATTTCTATAGGCCTCGTTTTGGCCATGATTGACTGTCTGGGGTGTGGCAGCATTGGCACAGTGTAACTAATCTCAACATTTTAACAATTCTATACTTAGAACTTGTGTGAACTTGTATAACTTAGAACTTGTGTGAACTGCTGAAACTTTGTAAAATTTTCACGACCTTTTGTGTATTTCAGGGCAGGACAGCAAGGTGTTGGACAATGGACATGATCAATGCGCAAACTGTTTGGGACCTAAACATTTGTGAGAAGCACTTATAGAATATTGCCATTACTGCAGTATAATGCCATTAACAATGTGCAAAGCATGCGTCGCAGGCTTTGGAAATACTACTGGTTTTTCATTATCTTCCTCCAGTGATGCATGACCAAGAAAACAAAAAAAATGGTGCATTCCTTCAACACATTGCAGCTCCAGGAACAGAAGTGGGCAGAAGACTCCACCAATCAAACGTATTGAAAAGAAGTGAGGGAAAAGAAGCGCTGTTAGCAACAGTACCACCATCCCACATAGCAGACGGTCTTGGTCTGAATGTGGCCTTAGGATGTCACCGCTGGCGTGTTGCCGGCACTGGCATGCATCATGTCAGCCAAATGTGGGCCATGTGTGGCAACTATGGCACTGCAAACGTGATGGCAGACAATATTTGGGCCAATTGTGGATGGAGGTGTGTGGCCCAGATCATTCTAGTGATTACGGGCCACATTTAGAATCAGATTGCAATTCTGGACGAGAATTTATAGTCCTGCTATGTACAAGCCAAGATTCTCTCTCTCTCTCTCGCTCTCTCTCTCTTTCTCGCTCTCTCTCACACACACACACACTTTCATGATTTTAAAATGTGTTGATCTTTGAATTAGAAAGTATCTTTCATTTATTGATTTATATGGTCAGTGAAAATAAGGGGAAATAATGTAAAAAAAAAAACAAAAAACAAAACAAAAAACAACAACAACAACAAAAAACAAACTAGTTTTATGTGCTATGTTCTCAGAAATGTAATTCAAGACATTTCCATAAGGTTACTCAACCTGAACAAAACATGCGTTTTCATAAAAAGATCACGTTGTATTTGAAATAATTATTAAATCGAATTAAATAAAATAACAAAATAAATAAAATCATTTTGCTTTAAAATAATATTTTAAAATAACACTGATTCACATTTTATTTCTATTAAAGAATTAAATTGCCAGTCACACCTGTCTGGACATTTTTTATTCAAAACACCACAAAAAAAAAAAAAATCAAAAAAAAAAAATGGTCTGATTGGTGGATGGGTCACGTGAAAACTTCTGATTGAATTAGGCTGTTCTCACCAACGGCTCTGATTCTTTCCGAAGGTGAAGTTGCATTCTGTCTTGAACGATTGCTGCAGGTAAGTGAAATTATCATCATATTTTATTTAATGTAGACTAGTGATAGGTGTTTGGTTTTTCTCGCACTAACGGTCACGCTGCATGGTTCGATGGGAAGGCCAGTTTCTCTGTGTCCTTAACAGTATAATTGGCATCTATAATAACTCTGTCTTTCACACACAAAAAATTTTGCAATCATAGTGTTTTTTGACTTTCATAGTTGTTAATGACTGTTAAATAATAATAATAATAATAATAATAATAATAATAATAAAACAGTTGACATTGGGCCTTGCTGAATGGCCCAGGAGTGGCAGCTTAACCACTGAGCTACCACTGTGTTGTTAGCACATTCACCTCACATCTCCAGGGTTGGGGGTTCAATTCCCGCTGCTGCCCTGTGTGAGCGGAGTTTGCATATTCTCCCCATGCTGCGGGGATTTCCTCCAGGTATGCCGGTTTCCTCCCCCTGGATTTGCACCCTGTCCAGGAGGTACCCCACCTTGTACCTGATGCTCCCTGGGATAAGCTCCAAGTACCCTGTGACTTAGTAGGATGAGCGGTATCGAAAATGGATGGATGGATGGATGGTTACAGGCTGGTGTTGATATGGTTAAGACTAGGATTCTGGTATTGTAACTTGTTCTGGCCCACTGCAGGGCCATGTATGGGCTTTTAATCGGCATTTGGGCCAGCTATGGCCTATGTGTGGCCCCCGTTTGTAAACCGAATCTGGGCCGTCCATGGGCCATCATTCTTTGCAGTATGTGGGCTGAGGGAGAATTGGTTGTGTGGACCGGAGCTGGGCCAGAAAACAATTGCTATGTACGGTGTACTGTAGTGTAAAACTTAGGGGTGCTTTATAGCCTACACACAGATACGCACACTGAGATAACTTAAGTGGCTGCATCTCATTCTCTAAGCTTGAGGCCCACTTTGGGCAAGATTGCTGATAGCACTTAACTGGAGCATCTGATGATCAAGGAGTAATACCAGGCTGTGACTTAACAGCAGTAGTAAAAATGCAGCAGGCAGGTTTTAAGGTTAATTAGCAAAACTGAAGTTGGATCATCCACTCAACATAGATCTAACCCAGCTTGTGGTGTAGTCAGCCAAACACATAACTGGGCTATCCAAAAGTGTATCAACAGAATTAAAGAGCTTCTATATCTCAAAAGAGCACTGAAGCTGCAATTTGAGAAAAAAACAAAACAAAACAAAACATTATGTCGACAGGCTGCAGATGCAGAAGTACTAACGTTGAGATGTATGCTTCCAGTACAGACACCAGTAGTCTCAAAAATAGTACAGGCTGATAAAGCCCTGTACATAAATCTGTGTGGCATGCAGCGCAGGATGGATGGAGTTAAGCAGGATACAGAGCTGATCACATTGGTGCTGCTGCTGAACCCAGAACTATAAAAAAAAAGATTCATGTCAGATTAGATCATGGCTACACCACCAGACATGATTCATGAACGTGCAGAGTCGTTTCAGCATTATAATTGATAATACGTCACAGTTCATTTCACAGTTCACAGTTCTGCCCACTTAGGCACAACATCCACAGCTACTTGCTAAACTGACTGCAAAAGTTTAGGCAATAAAGACTTGATTGTGACCATAGACCTGAAAGACGAATTTCCACATTTATTTGCTGTGGGTTTCAGGACATTTCTCCTCATTTACATATGTGGAGTGACATACATTTCCATTTGTAATAGCACTGACACCTAGGGTGTTCACAAAGTTTTGTGCGAGTTGCCTTAGATCCCCTACAAAGGCTGGATCTGTATGTACTCCATTATCTGGACAACTGGCTGCTGACTGGACGGTCCCAGCAGCATGTGTTTAGGCAGACAAATGTCTTGATTGCACATATGGATGTGCTAGAACTGAAAGGTGATCATGAAAAAAGAGTCACTTGACTTCTTCTCAGATTGTTCAATGGCATGAAGCTCAACTCATGCTCTCTAATGAGCCTCCTTGATGGACCACAGAGACGTCTCAATTATGGATCTGGTCATTTAATTGCTAGTGGCCGCACATGCAGACTTTCTACGTCTGGTAGGGATGTTATTATTTGTAACTCCAGTACTGAAACTGGGCTTGTTTACCTACCACATACCCAGGCCACAGCTAAAGTAAATGTGTTAATAAACAATAAAAAAAGATCGATTAAATAGTCTGATTTGGGCATCTGTCTCTAATGTCTTACCATGTCTCCCTTGTATTAAAGTGAATAATTAAAATTAAATCTAATCGATTTCCACAAACATAGGTTATGGCAAACAAAGGGAAAGTGTAAATGCTGACAGTGGACTACTCTGTACAGAACCATTTCTGTTGCATCATCACATCAAGGAGAATCAAATCAAAACCTGTACATAGTTCTGTTGTGCATTTTTTTTTTCCAAATAAAGATAGATAGGACATGAAGAAGACACAAAAAGGATGTGCATTTTTGAGCAGTGAATGAATGAACCTAAACTATATAGTCACTGTTTTGTTATTCAACATTTTTTTTTTTTAGTTAATTGCAGGTCTTATCGCATGGTTTTTGAGATTTTGAGTTGAGCTGACAATTTTGTTGAAACCTGATATCCCATATCATAGCTGTAAGCAATGGAAAGTTTGCTGGCAAACATGACTTTTCTTTAATGTGCTTTAATTTTACTACTTTTAATGCCTGCAGAAACACTGTTGGATTTGCTACAGACAAACGAGGAATGCGGACTAACATGCAGTCCAAAAGTGACCAGGTAATTGTAATTGGCATATATCATCTCATCATTGCAAATACATCATTTGTAATGATTGAATGAATGAATGAATGAATATGATGATGAAATAAAAACACATTAAATAAAAAAAGTTACAAAAGGTTATAGTTTAGGGTATGACATAAACTTGACATTCAAATATTTCTTTCTTTTTTCCTTTTTTTAACCAACGATATTACGCTCACTAATTAATTTAATCAGAATGGTACATGAGACGGTGTTGCAGAATAGTATGTGGATGTTCAGATTAATTCAGTACATTACAATCTTCATCACTAACTCACTTGAGAATTGCAATGTAAAGCCTAAATTTCTGTAACCTGTGTTAGAGGTGATCCTGTAATAACTCCACTGACCACCTCATCTTACTTGTAATCACTATAAAATATTACTCAGCTGTTTACTTGAATTCTGTTTCTATTTTACTTTCTGTACTCTGTTCAGCACTTTGGTCAGCGTTGCTGTGTGAAACGTGCCATACAAATACATTTTACTTACTTACTTACTTACTGAAGGCAACTGACTTCCATAGCTCTTCCATAGAGTTCATCCATAAACACGACAAACCCAGTCCTTTGATAACTTTCGAGTGTTTGCATTCCTGATAGGTGAGTGTATGTGCTAAAGTAGATATGCAGTGACACCCAGGTTCAGGTATATTTAGACAATAGACAGTCATGGACCAGTTATTCACAACACAAAACACGAAGGCTCTGATTACCCAACATGATGGTAAAATGATGGCTTGTCATTGTGTCTGGCAGTGTGTGACAGAGCTCTTTCAAAAAATGCATATCATATAGTACTACTTTTGTAATGCAGGCACATATGTATGTTTGTTTATGTGAAACTTTCATTATTTCACAATACTGTTTGATTCTCAAATTTGATTTGCTTTCTCAGAGATACAAGTTTTTACACATTATCTCCTACACACCTTAATACGGGACACTGGGTTGTTCAGTCTCGGACAATTGAATCCACTTGTCATGGTGTTTTTATTTAGTCATAGCACATTAAAGAGTAATGTCTCAAATGACACATTTATGTTCTATTCGATATTACTTTGAATTACACTGGAGAGATATAAACGAATTGAAGAGAAAAAAGACTCAGATGACGGACTATTTGCCTAACACTAATGTCCATACAGTTGACAAGGTTTGCACTAACCTGTCCCATCATGCAGCACAGAAGTAAGGATGTTTGATGTTAATATAATAGAATGAAGTTTCAAGAAACATATGTCGCCTTAAGGAGTGTATCTCATACATGATTTAAAAGAAACTTCCTGAAACAGAAAGAGTATATCAATAATTTATATGCCACTATAATTTGATAGATTAAGTAAATAATTTACTTATTTCATGTGATAAATCACACTAACAGACAACCTCTAGACCAGGGGTGGGCAATCTTATCCAGAAAGGGCCGGTATGGGTGCAGGTTTTCATTCCAACCAAGCAGAAGCCACACCTGAATCTATTGAAAGCCAAGATCAACTGATTAAGCAGGTGGAATCAGGTGTGCGTCCTGCTTGGTTGGAATGAAAACCTGCACCAACACCGGCCGTTCCTGTATAAGATTGCCCACCCCTGCTCTAGACACACTAGCTACACTTAGGCCCCTGAGCCTATCCATTATCCAAGTATGTTTTCAAAGCTTCTTGTTATTTCACAGTATTTGCTACAACCTGCAACATAAATAAGTTAATGATACTTCAACATTTTATGTCACCTATACTATTGTCGCTGTTTTTGTTTTTCTTGCTGTAACAGTATTTAAAAATTTCCAAACATTACTGCATAAGTAGCCAGCCAGATACTAAGCTATCTAATTCGGATAGCTAGGTGAAATTGTCACCATTGACTTGCTGACTAAATCAAACAAGTCATCATATATGTGAACCGTTTTTTTTTAATTAATTCCCAAATATGATATATCAATATCTGATATACTGTATGTTTTAATCACACTTTAATCGCAATGATAACATTATACATAATCAGTCCATATAACACATAGAGTAATAGTTCCGTTTGCACATTAAAAAAGGTTGCCACTAATAAAAAAAATGTAGAGCCCCACCTGCTAACCGCATAATTGCAATCTATCCATTCATAACATCATCTTCAATAACAACTTTATCCTGGTCAGGGTGACGATGGATCTGGAGTCTACCCTGGGAACACATAGGAAACCCACACAGGGGAGAACATGGCCAGAAACTCCACACAGACAGTAACCCAAGTTCAGGATTGAATCCTGGACCCTGGAGCTGTGAGGCGGCATTGATAACCAATGCATAAATATAATTAGAATTAAACTACAGTTGTCAATAATTGTTGATAAATCTGCTAATCAGCTGGACTAGTATATCGTAAATTATTTTAAGTATCAAGTACAGTATTAAGTCTTAGGTCATAGCATGTGAAAAAAGACACAGTTTGAATCGCTCTCTAGAACCAGAAAGGAAGAAGTAGTAAATGAGAGTGGCATGTATACAGAGTGTACAGCGTGTGGTTGTAGTTTAACACCATGAGAAACAAATATAATACAGATTTCCTGGTCTACCATCAGACCGCTGTGCTGATTTTGTTTAAAAAAAAATTATTTTCAATAAGAGGGCTGGGAATCCACAATCTCTGCTGATTGTTTAAAATGTATTTAATTTCAGTTCCTTTTAAATGTATTTGAATTAGAGGGCTAGGAATGCACTGTTTTACCAGACATTAACTGAATATTATATAAAAGAAAATGTTTGGTAAATGAAAGCTAATGCAGTTGAAATCCTCTAAGAATTCAATAATGCATAAGTCCTTGCAGATCTGATGACCAGCAAATTCACTGAGTTCTAGACAAGACACCAATCCAACATAGAGTGTCTTGTGAGTTTTAAAAATTTTTTAAGTCATCTACAGAAAGGCATTTATTAAACAGCCATTTATTTCAAACAGCCCAGAAAATCTCATATAAGTAACCAAGCAATGCATGTACATATTTGTCCTTTTCTGAGTATAATAATTTGTTATGTCATTGTCATCTCCATGTTCGGTTAAACACTCATGAATTAACCCTCGAAGTTTTATCAGACTCTCTTTTCAGACAAACACAAAGCCATATTTGTTCCGGTCTTATTCACAGGAAGTCGTCATCATATAACCAAAGACCTTGCCTTGAAAACACTTTTCGTTTCATAAAGAAGACATTCATAAATCCAATTTCATTCCAGGTGGGTCTGAGTTCATATTTAAAAACAAAACATGGTCACCGCCACACAAAAAAGACTGCATGAGTTCTGATCCTGCCCAAGTCTCCCACATTGTTTGGCTAAGCAGTGATCTGACCTCGTACTTAATAGTTAGATATATTTTACACTGAATTCCTGCAGTTTATTGAGAGCCAAAAGTCCATGCACCAGTGCCAGAAGTCCATGTCACTACCTTGTCAACGTCACTACTGTATTTAGAACAGTCCACCACCTACATAATGCCTGATTGGCAGGGGTCCTGTGGTAGATACTTTCCATTGAAGGACAGAGTAGAGAGGGGCTGACAAATTGTGCTATAGGCAGCAATGACACACCTACAAAGGTGCACCTATACGGGGCTGGCTAATAGGTGTAGATACAAGGTGAAAACTCATCGTAAATACTGTAGTGTACATACTCGTTACATATTTTAGCTTATAATGGGTGGACATTTAATTAATTCATTTAACAGAGACTTGAGTCTATATATGGACTATGAGGACCAGAGGCTTTAACCACTATACCAGCAGTTACAGTTCTGCATGTGATGACAAGGTTAGAAGTTTGGATCTTGGGACTGCTGGAGAGACACTGTAAGGTCCATGAGCAAAGCCCTTACCTTGAAATGCTCCAGGGTCAGGTAGTCAAGGTTGCAGTGAATACGTAGGTTATCCCAGGAATACAAAAAACATGAGGCAGGAATATATACCCTGGATGGGACACCACTCCACCACAGGGCAGCATGCACACACATTCACACCTAGGGGCACCTACCTGCATGTTTTTGGAAAGTGGGAAGAGAACCTGGGAAGAAAAACTCAACACAGACAGTAACCCGAGCTCACAATAAAACCAAGGGCCTGTGAAACAGCAATACTACCCACTATTATTATTTTAATAAAATCATTATCATAACCATCATAGTCATCATCATCATTAGCAACTGCTGAATAATAACAATGTCAACAAAACGATCATCATCATCATCATCCTCATCATCAACATCATCATCATCATCATCATCGTTTAAACACGGCTCATTTAAATCAATAAAAGGACATGTAAGTTGCATAAAAACTTTTAGAACACAGTGGTGTTGTAAATGTATTGCACATGTACATGTGTATTCAAATATGCAAATAAGAAGGCACGCATTAAAGATATACTATATTAACATAAAAAGGGCTGTACAAATTGATGGCTGAGAAACAGGCATGTGTTTGTGTTCATGTTAGCAAAACTGGTGTGGAACACTGTGTTTAAAAGCCAATAAGGAAAACCAACTATAAAACCTAAGTATGAGGTAAGTTTTTTATTAGTGATTTAAAAAAAAAAAATTCACATCACCTTTTAAATATACGTTTCAAATGTGTAAGTAATTTGCGTTTCTTACCATAACAAAGAAAAGTGTAAAAGGCTGACGAGTTAAAAGCAAAACTGGTGGCTTTTTTAAACAGGGGGGTGGGAGGGGGGCATCATATACTTTTGGCCTTCACAGTCATCGTCAACCCAACCAAAGATCTATGGGAGATTTTGGACCATCGTGTTAAACAGCATTTTCCACCACCATCTTTTGGAAGAATGGTATTTATCCCTCAAGTACAGTTCCAGAGACATGTAAAATCTGTGCCAAGGTGCATTGAAGCTGTTCTTGCAACTCATGGTAGCCCAATGCCTTATATTAAGTCTTTTATGTTGGTTTTTCCTTTAATTTGTCACCTGCCAGTATCAGTCACAATGAAAACTGAAAGATGGCAGACAATATGTATGCATGTATTCATGATAGGCCTTCTTTGTTATTAGTATGATTCTACATGCAATGATTTACATCTGCTGAATAACAGGAAGTAGGGATGATGTACAGTATAAAGCATCTGTTACACCCTCTGATGAAGTGCAAATCTGGGATATACATCTATGTGTGTGTAGTGAATATGATACATTCATGTCTGTCTGTGCATGTATGTTTGCATTATGATATGTGTATTCATGTGGAGATATTACCATTTATCATAAACCCATGTACTGCACTATTATTGCTATTAGTGGGTATTACCAATATCACGATAGAATTGTTTGTTTGAATGATTGCTTTGTGAACAGTTGTGTTGCTGCTCCCTCTGTTTTTGTGGATACGCAATTCTGCATCACTTGTGTTTAGCTGAAAACCTCTTGTGTCCTGCTGCATGTGTAAGTCATTCTGGATAAAAGAATGTGATAAAGGAATACATGTGATGTAGCCTAAATGGAAAATTCGTGTATGTGCACATACGTATGTGTATATGTATGTGTACATGTGTGTGCATATATGAGTACATATGTGTGTGTGTATGTCTATGTGATTGTGTGTGAGTATGTGTGGATGTGTGTGTATGAGACAGACAGAGAGACTTTATCCATATTGTCCCCTTCACTGAGTCACAGGGGGTAAAGTCTCAGTGTAAATCACTTTCCCTTCTAGAAGGCGCACGTTTAACCAGCCGTGCCGTGATTCCTTTTCTCTCAGCGCAGGCTTCTCCGCATTTCCTTATCAGCTCCTTCACCAGTTCATTTCTTTCCAATGAGAATCCGGGGACCCCCAAATTCAAACAGCGGCGCCTCGCTGCTTTCCTTCAGTCTTCAGTTCGAATGGAACCCCAGATCCAATTTCAGATAGACTGCAGGCTTTAGCACTGATGCTTTTGAGACTCTCCCACACAGAGACAATAGTTCGGAGCTTAAAATGAGATCAGCCCGACCCTAAACCAACCAATAATATTCCTATTTAAATGTAATATATTACACATCGAACTGCATCAGGTCTGAGATAACCATATGCCTGGCTGAGCATAATAAAATATTTAATAACCATAATAATAATAATAATAATAATAATAATAATAATAATAATTATTATAATTAAATACTACTTATTTTAAACAATAAAATATTATTATTATTATTATTATTATTATTATTATTATTATTATTATTATTATTATTATTATAGTGCATTTCATTTTGCTATATGCTTCATTGTTTGTTTTATTGCAGGAGAAAATGATTACACTGAGACGCAAAGGAAGGTATTTTTCAGAGCAACAATATCATATTCAATTCATGCTCATTGATTTCAGGATGACTTTACAGGAGACAATTAAATAAATGACCCATGGGATTCAATTAAAAGTGCCATGGCCCCTTTTTACTTTTGTTTCACATGTTTGATATTTTGGTCTCAGTGTGTTTGAAGAAAGAAAAGGCTCTACGTGACCTCCTCCTCCTCCTCCTCCTCCTCCTCCTCCTCCTCAATGATTTTATCATTAAATTAAGCCTATAAATGACCTGAAAGCACTAGCTGTGGCATGAAATTAAATAAAAATAAAGAACAATTATGCTCTTTTTTCCTCTGATCACCAGCTAAAAAGGAGTCCAACGTAGATAAGGCGCAGCTTACAATAAAAATGTCAAGAAGAGTTTAAATGATTTTTAGGGCCATCTGTAGTGTCAAATAATCATTTCCTCTCTATTATTTTTCCTCTAAATGTGAAGAATGCAGAAAACAGACTGTGTCAGTTCAACATGGCCTGAATGATCACATCCATAAATTAACATCCAATTATACACACATGCTCAATTGTAGCACTATCAATTTCACTACACACAACCAGGACATAAACATAAAAAAAGGTTTTGCATTGTGACTGAGGATTTTGGATAATCCTTTAAATCATTTATATATATATATAAAAAAACCTATTTTTAAATTATATGTCATGATCTGCTACTAATTATTTAACCTACTTTTTTAAACTTGTATTTTGGTTTAGTGGCATGTATATACAGTAGAGATTTGAAGTTGATCAGCTGAGACTGAGAGGACTGAGTGTACCTGGTTGAGCTACATACATAAATACATATATATATATATATATATATATATATATATATATATATATATATATATATATATATATATATATATATTTATGGAAGTGAGCCTTCATTTATGAAAGTGATCCTTGAATTAGGTCTATCATTGGCACGTTTCAAAGTTGCTTTGGGGAGCTGATGTAAAACTTGGGTTCAGTGAAGTATCACCCTCATTTACAGGGGCAGATAAGAGGCAAAGCTGTCACAGAAAATCTCCCTCCCTCCTCCTTTCTCCCCTTATATTGAATTGCACCTTGGGCAATAGTGCAGAATGGTGAATCTTAACTTCGCCCAGCGTGTGTTCTTGGCAGATAAGTAAACAATCTGGATGTGAAATGATTTTTTTTTTCGTGTTTAATTAATGCAGTAATGCTATTACACCTCGCTGTGCAAATCCCATTGCCTAAGACCTGAGACAATAGACAAAAAGTGAATCGCAATCCTCCTCCTGTTTTTGCAGCCAAAAAAAAAAACCCCAAACTGTTGTGCGAGTGGTTTCTCTTACACCATGGATACAGCTTCAGAAGCTCATGTTAGTTTTACGAAATAAAATATGGTGGAGTAAAGTCTATAGGAATTATAGCGATTACGTGAATCATTTGTAATCTGATACGCCGATGTTAGTCTCACAGTGAGTTGTTCGGCTGCTGCAACGTGATGCAACGTCTGTCCGCAATAACCAGATTTCCTTGGGTGTTTAACAGAATATGACAATGTTGAGAATTATGGATTACAAATAGGGTTTAAAAATTAAACAAAAATAAAGGCCTCACGTATAAGCGCGGACCGCGCTCACGTGCACGCGCACGAATATAATCTAAACTGCATGTGATTTTAGATTCAATTAAAAAGTTTTTTTGTTTGTTTGTTTGTTTTTTAAGAAAAGAAGACGTTTAACAAAATAGTAACAAAATAAAATGAACGATCGTTAATAAGTTATTTCTAATTACATTTACAGCTATAAATTAAAATGCTTCAGTAAAGACCTATACTTATTTAGAATCGCCTCCTGCAGGTTTAAATTGATCCTTGACATGTTAATTACTTTTAGTCCTAAAGGTAAGGGGTTTATTAACTGGTGCTTTTATGATTCTGTTCTTTCATAGAGGATTTTACTTGGAACGATTTCTAACAGAGAAACACTCTGGTGAAGGGTTCTCCATAGAACCATTAAGGATTCCCCCAGAATGGCACTCAAAGAACCATCAGGGGTCTACGTCAGTGTTCATTTAAGTCCGCTTGGCCTAACATGAACACTATATTGCTTTGTGTTTGTTTAAAATAAATAATACCGGCTTGTCAATGTTTGTCTCTAAGTAGAGAGTTCCTGTTGTTAAAGACGAACGATCAGTTTGTATGTTGAGCTGAGGTGTGTTCATGTGCTGCTGCAGGTGTTCATGTAGGAGAGCCGAGCAGGCTGAGCAGGTCAGACTGGCATGAAACCCTTTGGGCGACACACACACACACACACACACACACACACACACACACACACACACACACTTCCAAACATCGCAGCACATAACCGGGCCGCTTAAGTATCTCTCTCTCTCACGCACGAGCGCGCGCGCGCACACACAAACACACACACACACACAGAGAGTGAAGGAGCGGATAGCCTGGTTAGAAACAAGATAGCCTTTAAACCACAGATTTCAGTCTGGGTATTATAGACAGAAAATTCACTGAAATAATAAAAGGTATTCCTTGTTGCCGCTGCTACTGCCTAAATATGTAACTGATCCCTTACGAGAATCCCTGCGGGGTGAAATGAAACCCGACAGTGTTTATATAAATTCAGCTTGACACAGATGACCACTGTAAGAGCTTCATTCAGCACTGCAGGTTAATTCTGCACTGCATGTAGTCATAGTAAATGAGTTCATTCTATACTGCAGCGAGTTTACATTCAGCACTGTGTAAATTACTTCAAGTCCAACACTGTGAATTTGACATTATGAGAGCTATGTAGCAGTGTGAGTGTTAATGCAGCAGCACACAAGCCAGATTAAATATTGTTGTTAAGGCTGACAATATTGTAAGAATCACGTTGTTAATTAACTACATTACAGGGTTTTTATTTCTACGTATGAAATAAACTGTTCATTTTTAGGTGAAAATATTAGACTTAAACATAAACCCTGTAGTTGTTAATACAGCATTGCAGGTGTTCGTTCATTTGACTCGTTTATATAATGTGCCACAGATTTTTCCCGTGTAAATGGTGTCAGTCAGATGCACCACTTGCCTACATCAGAAATAGTCCAATAATCTTCAGACCAGTCAAAGCTTTATTACTCTTGTGCCCAAAACGGAACAGATGCTAAACGGCGTGAGTCTTTTGGATGCTGTTGTTAGTGTCAGGATAAATCGTAATTCGTGTCTTTTGTTCGGGGCGCTGGGTTTGTCTGAAAGACCTTAATTGTGTTGCCGTCTAATTTGGCTCGAAGGTCCCTAAAGAGTCCAGTGAGATAGCCGAAGGTTTGACAGCGGTGTTATCTCAGTGTCATCTGTCCCCTCTCACACACTGTGCTGTGTACACACTCCTGCTGCATATAACCTGCTGCAAATGCAGGCTTAATTAATTTTCACATACTATGAGCAATTATTATTGTTTTAAATTTAAACCTATACGGATGCTTAAAATGCAGTCATTTTAGCTGAATATTTGGTAGGACTAGCTATGTATTTAATAAACTTAATTTATTAATATTATTGTTGTTGTTGTTGTTGTTGTTTAAAAAAATAATGATTTGTGTAACAAGATGTCCCTGTAAGGTAAATATAACCTGTTTGAGGTGTTAGTTAACTTACCCTATACCCTATACAGTGATCTTAAACACAAAATTATTTCGTCGAAATATGCGGAAAATATTCACTATAACCACTTTTGTATAATTTTGAAGACAGATTGTCTTTATTCAAAATGTCTTTGCTCAGGCAAATGAACAAAGAATCGAGGTATCACCCATTTGGATACATCTTCCTTTCCATAACATTAGTACAGCTTTTAAATTACCATCGCAGTTTAAAAATAATAAATCATAATAAAACCACAACATCATTAACTGCTTCTTTTTAAATTCCAGCTCCTTCTTCGTCAGATGAATTGAACGCGTGACTAGCACTGAACCACAATTTGAAAAAAAAAAGGAAAATGTTTTAAAAGATATCATTTTTTTTCCATTTGATGTTTTAAATAGTTGTCTAATTTTGTGCACCAGTTTGATAAATAGCCTATAAACAATATAACCCGTATGTTCATCCAACTCAAAAAGTTCTAAGCGTGATCCAAACCATTTTATCTGAGTGCTAAAATATAAGTAGTACAATATACAAGAGATATGAAGGGTGAATGTCACTTGTGCAAACCAAATGGGCCTTTAAAATAAGATAACAATAATAATAATAATAATAATAATAATAATAATAATATCATGAATCAAAATTATTATTAGTATAGCATCAAAAATGTACATAATAAATAAAGTTAAAGGCATCCTTAATCGGATAGCCGATAATAAATGTTATAACATTTACATTTCTTACAGTTCAGGGCTCCTTGATCTTTCACATCTACTCCCAAGTTCCCATGCAGAGGTCCGGAGGGAAAAACGAGCATGATGAAAAATGGAAAGTTTTTCTCCAGTTCTCAAAGTCCTCACGGCCTCTACAAAATGAGCTCTGCGCGTCTGTTTGGTCGCATCATGCAGCGCAGAGAGCAAGCTTGCCAAGAGCGACACTTGGGTCAGTTTACGCGGTTCAAGTTTTCAAAGAGCAACAGCGTCTTTTGGCTGTTTTATAACTGTTTTTATGACCTGTTTTATTCTTTAACATTATTCAAGTTTCCACAAAAAAAAAGGAAAAAAAAGAAAGAAAATTGTCCTTTCCCTCTTTTTATGGAGGGTAACAGAACTGAAGTTTCCGTGGAGCTGTGCGTTTTCTTCTGAGCTGAACACCCTCTATTTGTGTGGCTATTAATTAATTTTATTTATTTATTTTACATCGTTAAAGTTTCCAAAGAGAAACGTCTTTTTGGGGTTCAACGTCTTTTAGGTTCAAAGAGCAAAATTGCCTTTTGTTTTAACATGGTAGAAGTTTTCGGAGAGTCCGACTGTCTGTTTGCTCTTGTAACTTCGATCCTCTTTATGTGAGTGTGTGAATATTGTGTTTTACGTGGTTCAAGTTTCCAAAGCAAAAATTGTCCCTCTGCTCAACTTTTCGGAAGGTTATTTTACATGGCCGTGGCGTGCGCCGTCGGATACGGGTCGATGCCGCTCTTACCCATGCCCGGGAACAGGATGTAGGCGACGGGCGGCTGCAGGCTGGACGCCGCCGACCACGCTGTGCAGTTGCAAGGCACTACATAGCCCGGGTTGGTGGGTGACGGGTGGGTGTGTGTGTGCTGCCCCGGACACGCCAGGCCGCCAAACGCCCCGTTCTGGTAGCCGAGTGAGGAGGCGTAGGGCAGCGAGCCGGCAGCGGCAGCGGCTAGGGCGTGTGGCATATCGGCCATCTTCTGCGCAGCGCTGGAGCCGAACTGAGTTGGGTCAAGGAACGAGTAGGGCGCAGAGGCCGCCGGCGGCAAGAACGCGCGCGCTTTATCTGGCCCGGAAACCAGTAACGAGTCGGCACCGGAAACCGGAAGTGCTTTCAAGTGTTCAGCGTCGCCCAAGTAGGGCAGCGGGAACACGTATCTGTCCTTCTTGAGCAGGTTCTTGGGCTTGCGCCGCGGCCGGTACTTGTAGTCCGGGTGCTCTTTCATGTGCTGCGCGCGCAGCCTCTTGGCCTCGTCAATGTAGGGCCGCTTCTCAGACTCGGAGAGAAGCTTCCACTCGGCACCGAGCCTCTTGCTGATCTCAGAGTTGTGCATCTTGGGATTCTCTTGGGCCATTTTCCTCCTCTGGCCGCGGGACCATACCATGAAGGCGTTCATGGGTCTCTTGATGTGATCGGCCGGCTTGGACATAGCTGTTTTTAAGCGACACGCACACCGTTCAGTCCTTGTAAAATAACGTCAAAATGCTTTATGTCACCAAAACCGAGTGGAGAAAATAATTCACCTGTCTTGTTGACGGACGCCGGTCATGCCAGTTCTGGAGAGTCGGAGAAGAACTGTAAAAAAGGCATCGGTGAAAAAAATCCAACCGCGCAACTCTTTCGAGTTTCGGCAAATCGCTATAAATGTTTCTTTCCTCTTCAACGCAGAGTGCAGCAGCCAAAAATCCGCCGAGGTGAGGCAAAAAAGTCCCGTGGTCGACGAGTGAACTCTGGGTGTTTCTGTGTGTCTGTCTGCGTGCGTGTGTGCGTGTATGTGTGTACGTGTGTATGTGTGTGCTTTCTCTTCCCTCTCGGAGGTTTGTCGTCTTTTGCGAAGCACCTGGCTTAGGAAATGAGTAGAAAAAGCTCGTGAATGGAAGCCAAAAGGCGGCGGAGTTGAAAGGCTGGGCTGCACATAAACGGCAGGGCGTTCACTGTCCAACCTGAGCGCCCAATCAGCACTAAGACACACACACACACACACACACGCACACACACACACACTAAGCGCAACACCTACGGACAAAGCGCACACGCGCGCGCACCATATACACACACGCACACGCGCGCGCGCGCACACACACACACACACACACACGCACACACGCTGCGCGGACCATATCACAACGCCAATAAAGATTTGAGGAGGCATGAATAAAAGGAGGGCCAGCTACTCCACTCTCCATCCCCTAAATCCTTTTAGTTTAAGCTGTACAAACACACACACACACACACACACACACACACACACACACACACACACACACACACACACCTCTGGTTAAATATTAACAATCATTAACACGCGCAAGCTGTTTTTAAAGGGGCAAAAACTAATCATAAATATAAGCCTTGATATTCGGGGTCACAAGCGACTAATTTTAAATAGGCTTAAAAAATGATTATTATAAATACTGAACACACCAAAAATCAATTTTATACTGTTTTTATATTATGTTATTGTTTTTATTAAGTAGTTGTAATATGTATTCCTTCGATTAAGACATATTAGATGTTTCATTTTAATGCATTTATATGTTAATTTACTTTAGGGTTGCTTACACTGGGTTCGACTTGTATTTACTTATTACAATACAAATACACTTTAGGCAGCGAGTGGCAAAGCGGTGTCCTTTGGGGGGGAAATGAGAAAAATAAATAAATAAACACAAGTAAAAGATTAAAAGTTCTCCAGGAGCAGTTTGTATAAATATATACAATACATCCGAAATATAATATATAATAAAGCGGCGTTTGAAATAAGAGTGCTGTGCGTCTGAACAGTCTCCCCTTGGGCCAATATTTATTAAACGAGAACAATTGTCCAGAAGTCTCCTGGGACAGGCTACGCGCGCGTGCGAGCGCGCTTGTGTGTGTGTGTGCGCACCTGTTTCGCAGCTCTGATCTCCCAGCAAAGCGCCCTGGTGTAAAACATGCCCACATAGACCTCATATTGAATGGAGGTCAGCACACACTGATGTCCACACTCCAAAATCAGACATTATGAACGCTTTAGAGCCTTGCCTGTTGTCAGTCTATGCGAAGCGATCAAAGTGATGCCACTGGGGTTGTCGCCCAAAACAACTGGACGCATTGTTTCTGTCTTAATTATTATTCTTTTGGCTTAACATGACAAAATCCTTATAGTGTCGGATTATTGGCTCCAATAACGATTAAATGAACTGCAGTGTGAATTAACACGCAAAATGAAAGTTCGTTTATTTTTGCATATTTTTTCCCCCGGTTAATTCTGTATTTCTGAATTTGCTTAGTCAAATAATTAACTAATCATTTTCGTGTATTGAATATTAATTGTTCATTAAAAAATGGTTTTGCTCATGCCCTTTTGTCAAAGTAAATTCGGGATTAAAAACAAATGAATGTTTGAACGAGTCCTGGTCACGCCGGAATGTGTCTTTCTTTCTGTGATTTATTTATTTTTCTCCCAGAGGAAGATGTTTAAGGCAGCCTGTATTGAAGGACATTAACATGTAAATGTGACTGTTTAAAAAAAGATCAGTGTAGTAAAATCAGCCCGAGGCGAGACAAGCTGAGAAAGCTGATCTATCAGAGGCTGGCTCTGATTTGAATCCTCACTGAAATACAGTTTTGGCCCAGTGTGCTCTTTAGCACAGAGAGATGGCCCTGAAGATGTGCCTGTAATTTACCTTTTTTTTTTTTTTTGCTTTCTTAATATAACTGCATGGTATATTCATCTACATTATAAATTGCGCGTTTCATATTTCCACAATCTAGGCTACAAGCGGGAGTCTGGATTAAAAAAAATCAGCGCCCATATTTCACCAAGACAGTACAAATTACTGTGCGACTTCTTATCTAAGCTATAGTGGAATGTTGAGGTGTTACGCGTTAATAAGTTTTTTTTTTCTTTTCTTTCCTGTTTCACCAACAACACTCACTTGCACTTATTGTGTTTATTTTAGCTCTTACCCGATTGTACACCTTTAATTGAACAAGTTTTCAGTAACGCACATGCAATAGGCTTTAGAATGCGGATATTTAGAAATAATAAATGATAATATGCATTATTTAAAAAAAAAATAAAAATTCAATAATAAATGTAAAAACTCTTGTTTTGTACGCGGTATAATTTGAACTGAATGGATTTAAATAAAGAGGGTTTCTTATATGCTGATATCTGTAGCAAGCTTTGCCTCTCAGCCTCCCACTCCATTTCACCAGTGCGTTGTAGAAGCATAAATTACAGCGGGGAATAATGTAAATTATTGTGTGTGGGGGGGGGGGGGGGGGGGGGTATAATTTTCGTGAACACCGTCCATTTTAGACAGAGAGGTGGAAATCTGCACAGAACAAAAAAAAAAAAAAAAAAAAAAAAACAGCAAAATTGTAAAGATTTGTGAAATGAAGCATACTAAAAACAGTTGTTATGAGTTAATCACAATAGACCGTATAGAAATCGCATAGCGTTTCCGTGTAATTTGAATTAAAAGACGTGTCCAAAGTGTTTAGTTTTAGGATGAAAATCCCAGCGCAGACTGTCTTCATCTGAAGGCAGGTTGCAATCAGTCAGCAAAAATAATTAGTAGAGAAACCAATATGTCCATCATATTTCAGCAAATGTTTTACAATTGCTATGAAATTAATGCACAGAAATAATCCAACTGGAAGTGAGAACGCTAAATAGTTTTTGAAAGCTAAATCGAATGTGTTCAAAGATCACAGGGCTTCGCTTTTTTGGGGGGTGGTTCTTCTTAGCGTGAACCTTTTAACTTTGAGACAGTATAAGAACAGGAAAAAAGGTGGACTGAGATGGAAAAAAAAAAGAAAAGCATGCATCCTGAACTGAATAGGCGACATCTTAAATCTCAGCGGAAATATTTCCCCCGCACTGACTCTCTGACCCACAGCCCGCAGATTCATATGCGTTTCAGTGAATTCGGCTATTTTACGAACTAAACCTGAACCTGTAGCCTGCATGCCACTGTCCCCGCTTTTCCTGCCGCGCGCCGACACTGAAGCTAAATGAGGTCACGTGAGCCAGAGCAGCGCTCCAATCTGCGTGCTTGTGATCTAAAGACTGAACGCGCGCGGCAGGCGAGCGCCACTGGTCGCTTGGTAACCCACAGTGCGCACGAGCCGTACCAGTTTGTATTGGAATTAATGAACGTATACAGTATACAGTAAGTCAATTAGCGGCATTTCACACCAAGGGAACCTGCTCGAATCTGCACGCTAATAAACTGCAGTTAAACTTCAGATTCAGTAGATAGTATCCCTTACATCTGGAACATCTCAGGCCTATCATTTCAATCATACCTGGAAAATATAAGCTAAATGTTTAGCGAATAGCTATAAAAAGACTATCTTGTAGTCAGTGCACATTGGTAAGTTTGCAAACGCTTAGTAGTCCTGTGCAAGCATCACATTACCTATATTTACAACATTTTACTGACACCCATCCAGGGAGACCTACAGAAGTGCTTTGGAGTCTCCATTAAAAACACATCCTCGTGCTAGTACAGGTTAGAGTATAAGAATACTATCAAGCTAAAAGAGTTAGTGCGGCAAAAAAAAGAAGGTAGAAGTCAAGTATTATTAAAAAAAATTATATATAAATTATATAAAATTGTATAAATTAATGCTGACTATGTGACACATTTCCCAAATCTAACACTTCCACATTAAATTATAGCTATTATTGAAAATGTAGCCTACCCAGGGAGATTACTGCGCCCTAAATGCGAGTATTCATCAAACAGTAGGCCTATGCGACATCACTGGATAATATCCAGTCGAAACCCAGTGTACAAATTCTGGAAAATATCTAAGGTGTATGCTTTGAGAAGAAGGAGAACATTTGGTTTTAATATAATTGTAAACATTTGAGGGGATCGGTGACCTGTACAGTAGGCCTATTATTATTTTTATTATTTAATTGACGATGCATAGCATTGGTGCATGTCCAAAACCGTACTCCTAAATATATCCAGCAAAATAATATAATATATATTTTATTTACCGTTGTGTAGCAACGAGGCGCCCTGTTATAAACACAATCACACTCACCTAACCCTATGAAATTTGAGTGTTCAATTACGAGTTAACTTTCCGTTGACTGTATGAGATTTACCCTAATTGCACAGACTGTTTTGGTTAAATTATCCAGCTAAGGGACAATAAGCCAACCAACACTCTAGCCGCATCAGACTTGTGTAGGTGAAAGGTAAAAGGGATTATAGTGTATAGGGTTTTAAAAGCATTGAGTGCGCGCGTGCTGATAAATTACAACACTAACCATGTGTTCTAGAGATTACCAACCAATGTAACAGAAGGCCATACTGACTGCAACACATCAATCTAAACACAGGCGTAATGTGCTCTCCTCCGTCGCATTAAGATGTGTATATTCTGTCTGTCAGTGTGTATGCGGCTCTAATTCTGTCCTGACGCGTCATAAACAGTTTTAATAAGGAGTTGTAGGAGTGCGCGCGCAGTTGGCAAGGCGCGCGCTGTCGCTCTCCATGGTGCTGATGCGCTAAAGTGGCTTTATACACCAGGAACTTGTGCTCCCACTCAGGACTCCCCTCAAACCCATGTCGGCATTTTCAATGGCTTTTTTTCTCTTATTTCCATCCTGTTTGCTACCGTGATTTGGCTCGCATGATGCTGGCACGCACATACTTTCTCTGCTGAGGTTTTGCTCCAGTGTCCTGCAGGAAGGATGGAAGAAGTGGTACAGTATTTGTAACTTTAAGTGTCATATTCTTTCCTGTTCCAACATCCCCCCTCCATGGAGTTAGTCAATTAAAGATTATTTCAGGGAATTACAGCAAAAGGAAGGTGTTTACGTAAAATGAGGAGGTTGCAAAATGGTCTAAAAAAAAAAAGGAGCCAATATAATTTGTGCACAAAGGTTTTGTAAGTAGTAAGCTACAGGTAGATTATATATATATATATATATATATATATATATATATATATATATATATATATATATATATATATATATATATATAAAGTAAACAGCTGGCAAGAACATAGCAGTCAACAAACACCTAATGAAAGTTTAAAAATAAATCAATAAATAAACATAAAAGTGGGGTGTTTTTAATTTTTAATAACGCTGTAACAGACCTAATACACATACAGAAAACACCCAAAGAGAGAACAAAATTGCTTCCAGCATTTTGGCATGTGAACACTTAATAATGCATATTGAGGTAAGCTGACTGTAATGCCAGGTTGGTTGCAAATTTGGAATCCTGCTCTAAATGTACATGCTACCTTTCTGCAACTTCCAGCATCTGCTCATTCTGATTACCAGACTTCAGGGAAGGTCCAGAATATTGCACCCATTCTGAAGTCAGTTTGTCGAGAAGGGTTGACTTTTCTGCCCTCCCCCATCTTCTTCCTCTCCACACACTTGCATTATTTCACATATTCAAATTGGCAGTGTTTGTTCTGGCCACAGCTTTTAGCTTCCATTGCTCTCCAGTGTGGAAATTGATTTTAGTTAGCTGTCACAGCCAGCAGTTTTCTGGCACCTCTGCAAAAATATATATTTACAAAAAATTGCTGTTTGGTTTGGAGAAATTTCATTAACCCGCACACTATTCCAGGCTATTTTTGAGGAGCCATGGGGGTGAGGATCCTAATACTATTTTGAGAAAGCAGTGAAAAAACTGCCCATGACCCAGGATTGGGCTTCTTGTGTAGGAAAGGTCCAGTCCATCTTCATTTGTTTACATATCTGATTTCACTCTCACACCTCCAATCCTTCCACATCAATCTATGATTATCAATAGCACGGGCAGAGTCAAAATCAAAACCAAAACGAATGCAGCCGATGGGAGACATCAAAAATCAAATCGACAATTCTCATGGCCAAATCATTTTACAATATGATGTTACATTGGGGAGGGCGAAGCTGAATGAGGGCCTCTCATTGCTGTGTGCCTCATGGAGGGAGCAGAGTTAATGGAAAAGGAAAGACAGATCCAGTGATTGAATGAAATAAAACAGAATGGAAATTAAAAGAGGTTCAAGGCATCGGTTGATAATGAAAGAAGAAGGGCAGTTCTTCAGAGACAGAGCAGAAAGCATTGCACCACTGTACAATACAATTAGGATTAAAGGGGCCAGTCACAGATAACAGCAGATAGGGATAAATTATCACCCAAAGAGAAAAATGGGGCCTCTTCTCTGACCTTCATTAAGAGGAAGAAAAGCTTTCAGAAGGCTGGGACAGCTTGTAGGGGAATCTCAGCCGTCTCATCTCTTCCCCGAGGGGTCAGCTGAAATTTAAACCAAACAAACACTATAAATGGATTTTAAATGGTTATGCACTCCTGAAATACCACCTGACACCAATATTAATAATACTTCATAAAGCAAGCTGGATCAGAAATTCAAGAAAATGTATGTTTTATGTTGTATTATTATTTAGTGGCACTAAATGAACTAGAAAATCAGGTGAATTACAGAAAAATTATACAATGGAAATTTCTATTGTTAATACCTCGCCATGGGCATATTAGGAGTGAGTAAAGAAATTATTTACAAATGAAATTAAAGCCTAGCATTCTGAATTTCTTTTAGCATTTGACTCCACCAGCTATATAAAAGGAAGCTCTAAAAGAAGAAAGCCTAGAAGAAAGCATTTTACAGACCCAGCCAAGAAATGAGGTGCACAGAAGGAAAAAAATAAAAGGTCAAGCATGAAAGTGAAGCAATTAAAAGATCTGAACACTTCTGAAAGCAGATAAATTGATTTAGATGTCAAGCTCAAATAATAAACATTGGTATCGGGTGCTGATTGTTGTTGTTTTTTTTTTTCCTCCCACACTGCAATCTTTTAAATTATTATGAGTAATCAGTTCTCCTTTTCATTTACTTTCTGTGATTATAAATAGACCAGCCGTTCAAAAGACAATTCTATTTGGCTTCCCACTGGAACTGTTCTCTAAAGTGCCTTACAGAGGTTTGGTCTTTTGAGTCGGTGCTCCAGCATGTTGATCAGAAATGAAAAACACACTATTATTTCCTTTTCTTTACAGCTTTTCCCCCTTTCACTGATTTGAAGCTGTTAAAACTACTGGTTTTCACCAACAACCATAGACTTGCCATTATTCTATTCAAAACATACCGGATCTTCCGGTGCATATTAATCAATGCTTTTTATGAGTTACTGTGCAGACATGTGAGCAATTTTCTTTTGCACAAATGAAGTAGCTTATATTCTGTCAGATATGTTTATTCAAGAAGAAACAAAAAAGTTTTGAATGCAACAAATTACTGCGTCCAAAACTGATGCTCAGGGAGGTACAGTTTCTCAGTGTCTAGAACTATTAGAAATCAATGCACATCTCTCTCTCTCTCTCTCTCTCTCTGTCTGTCTCTCTCTCTGTCTCTCTCTCTCTCTCTCTCTCCCTGCCACTCTCTTCCTTTCTATATCTCTCTCTTTTGATTCTAGAAGCTATTGTAGGCTGTCAAACAAAAGGGTTTTCATCAGAGCCTCTTAACGTAACCCCCCTACCCCTCCCATCTCTCTCTCTCTCTCTCGGCCACCAACTCCTTCTATCCCTTCCCTTTCTCATTCATTTATTCCACTGTGTGTGGAAATAGGCCGGGCAACAATTAATTTCTGAGTGAATTCAGCCCGGATCTATTACCCACTCTGTGGCTCCTTTTGCTCTAATGGAAATCTATTTCACTTCTCTTTTGTGTCCAATATAATTTAATGCCCATTTTATTAATGGCCTGAAATAATTATGGAAGCCTTTTGTGATTTTTGAGTATGTTTCATTTAATTGTGCAATAAATGTCTAATCAGGGCTCCCATCTGAAGCCATTATGGCATTAAAATTAACAATTATGCCACAAATGTCTTGGTGAATGCGTCCGGGTCTATAGAAATCGCTGCAGATAACAAGACACACATACATCATTCATGAGATTTTTTTTCGCCAACTAGAAAAGGACAGTGAGAGATAGGAAGACCAGACTGAGAGAGAGAAAGAGAGAGAAAAGTGTGTGTGTGTGTGGGAGAGGGAGAAAGTTTCTTTATTCCTTTCAAAAGAGGGGATGCCCAAAAGATAGGGTATTCTAAAACTGTGTCACCCACTCTACTTCCTTTCTTCACTGGTTTCTCTCTATCTCCCTTTAATTTGCCTTCCTCTTTATTTTTTCAAGTGACAGATTTCACTCGGGGA
Source organism: Ictalurus furcatus (assembly GCF_023375685.1). NCBI lineage: Eukaryota > Metazoa > Chordata > Actinopteri > Siluriformes > Ictaluridae > Ictalurus > Ictalurus furcatus. Next base: position 26,906,403 of record NC_071265.1, on the reverse strand, counting down.
ATGGAAATGTATTAAGCGTTAACTTCAGTGATAAAATATCTATCAGCCCTTTGCGCCTCTTGCCTGGTCTTCCATTCTAAGCTGCGTGGCACCCATTTCGCCAGCGTGGGTGACCGAAGGCAATTAAGGAGACTTTCTTCTCTCTCTTTCCTCCTCCTCCTCCTCCTCCTCCCTCTCCCTCTTCCTCTCTCTCTCTCGCCCTGTCTCTCAACTCATGGCTCGGCTGCTCAGCACACCAACAAGAATTGTTTCCTTAGTTGCCAAGTATCCAAATTTCACGGTTTGGCGGAACTCCATCTGCCAGGAATAAAAAGCCTCGTCAGTTCCTCCTTTTCACTTCCCAGCTAATATTCCACAATTGGTTTTGGTGCATCTATTTGAACTGTGCCTGTGTTTGGCTCTGGCTCTTGATCTGCAAATGGCCTCTAAGGGTTGTGGATTGTTTTAAAGTCTTCACCTTATGTTAATATGTATTTTGAGAGGTACTGTGTGGTTTTGAGAGGTACGAGTCTCTCAGATCTCCAGGTGTATGCTATCAGCAAGACAACCATAAGACAGATTGCATGACCCTTAATTATTTATGAACTTTTTTTATTTGTAAGTAAGCAGACTGAGTAACAGTTTGATTAAAGTTTACATTTGATTTAGATTAAACCACTGAACAATAACAATATGGGGCAGAGGTCTCTACTGTAAAGAAAGTTTTTCAAACAAATGATAAAATAGACAGATTATTATTGCTTTACATAGTATTGGGGGGGGGGGGGGGGATTTTCCTCAAACACCACTAGCGTGTAGCATCTACATGCATGTGACGGCCGCCATAGTGTGCCAGAACGTCCACCACACACCAGCTATTAGTGGAGAGGAGAGAGTGATGTAGCTAATCCAGAGTTGGGGATTATTAGGGGGCCATGACAGAGAAGGACCAATGGGGGAATTTCACCAGGACACCGGCATTACACCCCTGCTCTTTTACTATACATGTCCTAGGATTTTGAACAACCACAGAGAGTCAGGACCTCTGTTTAACATCTCATCTGAAGGACAGAACTGTTTTTACAGTATAGTGTCCCCGTCACTATACTGGGGCATCAGGACCCACACAGACCACAGGGTGAGCGCCCCCTGCTGGCCTCACTAATACCACTTCCAGCAACAACCTTAGTTTTCCCCTGTTGGTCTCCCTTCCAGGTACTGGCCAGGCTAAACCCTGCTTAACTTCAGTGTGAAACCAGCCAAGAACTGCAGGGCGATATGGCTCTGTCACATTTTAGCTTTAGTCTATAAAGTATTTCCTGTGAGAAGCATTTCCTTTGAAATTGCATTCAACAGGAAATGCAGAGCATTCATCCCACTAAATGATACATACAAATCTATTAAAGTTCCTTTCCTTTAAACTGATTCTCTCACATTTAATAATCTATTTAAATGATGTGCAAATTAACCTTGGCATTTGCACAAACCCACTTTTATAAGTCACACCTTACACCTTTCCCCCTCTTTTTCATCTCTCCTTCCACCCAATTTAATTCCAGGCGAAGGATTTCATGGTCAATTTTATTTTGCTCACTCTCAAAGAGTCCATCATCAATTCTTCAGAACTTTTCATGTCCTCTTTTCTCTCCAGATTCACTGAGAAATTGCCTATTCAGGTCGCTAAATAAGTGTGACCACCATAAATTTACTACAACGCCCTATGCTTATCAATAGGCATTTGGAATGCTAACCTCCAGCAGTAATTAGTTTAACGTCTTTGTTTATCCTTTACACAGATCACACAGCTTTCTTTCTCACACCATTCTATTCCTATCCCTCCCCTTCTCCACCCTCTCATGCTGCACCTAAAAACCTTGGGTGAATAGCACATAAGTAGCAAGAGTTTCACGTCTGCCGAACCACACCTCTTTTTATGGCTTCTTATTGTACACTGGCAACAAATAAGCAGGGATTTTTTTTTTCCCTTTTGGCATCTCTCCAGGTCTTTAAACATCTTCTCGCATGCTTTCCATTGTCAACGGTGTATGCACAAAAATATGGTTTGTACTGCAGTGACCCTCATCTGTACTGTATTGGCAACAATGAAAGAGATATTTGATCCTGACTATTCAATAGACTGCATATACTGTAGTCAAAGGCTGAGGGGAATCAGCTCTATTAACGCCAGCTTAGGCTTAAGGGCAGTTAGTGAACAGGCCATCTTTGTCACCTCCTCTTCCTCCTCATTTGCATGAAGACCAGGGAACACAATAGGAGACCAGTATACATCTACTTTTTGGCAGAAGGATAGGAGAAGGGATCCCATGACTCCAGGATTACCCTATTATAGCCGCAATGTTTCACTAAGCTCTAAACACTGACACACATTCCTGTTCGGCCCGTTCACTTACAAACACGTCTTGTCGGGAAGGCTTACCGAAATCTACATAATCCGCTCTCTCATCACAATTAAAGATATCAGTGAACAATGAAATTGCCTGCTCTTTGGTTTGTTTCGTCTTGCTTTAGAGAGTAGGGTTATGGGAATATGCCTGCACTCTGTTCAGAGGTCGGCCTCCACTGTGAAAGTCACACAGAATAAGGATAGAATAGATGGAAAAGTGAACAGCGAAAATCTGATGTGACCACTATTATTAGCAACTCAACCATTTTAATTAATTAATTATTTTCCATAAAGAAGAGACTTTACCCTGCTCGCTTGTTTTCTATTGACTTATATTACTTCCAGTCGCAAAAGGGTTAAAGTTCACTCAGAAAAACCCAGTTTTGCTTATTTGTTTATTGATTTTATTTTTATTAACTGCAGAAAGAGAAATGTTCTTTTCACATTTGAAGTTCTCTTTCAACGGGGCGATTTTATTCTACTTAAAAGAATAAACTAGCATGGTGATATTAAATGCTGCATAAGGTGTAACACACACAGGTGCTATTCCACATGGAAATCTAAAATAGTTACTATTGTGGAACAACTATCCAGTTAGCTTTATGCTACACCTATAAACTGTTTTTCTATGCGGTCCACTGAAGGTGAAGAAGAACTCTTAATATGTTCAGTTTATTAAGAGTCCACTGTATTCCCTAAATAAATAATCGTTCCTTGAACTGCTGTTATAGTGCTACATGTCTCTTAGAAATTATCTACAGAAATCACAGAAAATATGGAACACTGTAATATTGGGTTGTGTGGTTATTAGATAGGTTTGATAATTCTACCCTCTCCATGTATAAAGCGCTTTAACAGCATACTAAATCCATTTTCTATCTAACTCTCAGTGTTCACTAGCAGCTACTGAGAGATATCAGAGCACCGATCTAGTGATTTCTCGTTCAGAAGCTAACAAAAGTGTCCAGACATCGGAGTACTCTACCAACAGTTTTAGTTACTACTAATTATCCTGACCTAATACATTTACATTTATACCAAGATCTAGTTCCCTAAAGAGCATATAAATCAGAAAGATCATGGTCTAACTGACTGAGTGGACAACAACAAATGACACATAAAGAAACATAATGAGTCAGTATTAGATATTTAACTAATAAAACATGACAGGACATGTTGTTAATTAAGCAATACAGCACAAGCAAGTGTGTGGTTATACTGAATATCGGCACGGCTGTGATTCGGCCGTAGTCAGGAGGCTGCAGGCCAAGTGTTGTAGCTAATCACCGCCGTGCCAATATTCAGTGTAACTGTATGATTGCGAGTGTGATATTGTTTCTGTACAACATTTGTATAAACAAGAAATTAATATAGATTAGCTAATATTTTATACACAATATGGCCAACTGTATTTTTGCTCTGCTAGCGGAAATAGATCCCAAAGAAACCACAGTCACTTTATAGCATGTTGGCTAGCACACAATGATTTGTACGTTCCCATCAGAGGTGCTTCCGGTATAACTGACTTCCCTTTTCCTTTTCGTCTTCATCTGATGAGAGAAATGTATTGTTTGCCATGTTCGCCGATGTTGTCGCTAACTCTGTTGTAGTGATGGTTTTGAACTATCGTAGAATTGGAATTTTATGTGGCGAACACAGATGAGTGGAATGATACAGACAGTGAAATGTCCCAGTGTGACTGTACAAAATATAAGCACCCTTGGAACACCGCTCATCTAATCAAATAAGTGGACCAGAGCTAACTGTTGTATAAAGGAAAATAATCAATGACAGAGAGGTCTGATGCCATTACTGCCCCCAAGTTGATTGCTTTTCAATAATACCACATCCAAAGTGTTTTATATATCTTATACTCTAGCAATTTGCCAACAATTACAATTTTAATTTATTAATTAAATACTTTTAACCATTTATTGTTACATTTAACGTCCATGAAATAAGTTACTTTTTGTGTTCACTTATGTTAACACATATAAGCAACCATAATCTCACCAAACTTTCCTGTTTCTCGTTCTTGAAGTTATAAAATTCTGACACCTTAAATAAATGTGAAATAAATGTCTCCTATAGAGAAATCCTCACCATTTCAATCAGTATACATTAACACAATCCTGTCATTTGAAGTGTACAGCTGCCAATATTGTCAGAGCTGCTGGAATGGAAAATCAATCAAATACCTTCTGACCAATCAGATTCAAGAATTCAACAGTGCTGTGGTATAATAATTATTTCTAGACATCAACAATTAACACTAACACACAGTTTGGATTGCACATATTAAATAAATCCAGTCATACATGTTTGAATTTGAAATGCTGTAAAAAAAAAAAAAAAAAAGAAAAAAAAAGAAAGAAAGAAAGAAAAGAAAAGAAAGAAAGAAAGAAAGAAAGTAAAGAAAATGATGTATATCCATCCATTTTCCATACTATTTATCATACACAGAGTCATGGGGAGCCTGGAGCCTGTCACAGGGGACTTGAGGCACAAGGTGGGGGATACCTTGGACGGGGTGCCAACATATCACAGGGCACAAGCGCAGACATTCACACACTACGGACAATTTAGAAATGCCAACACTGCATGCCTTTGGACTGGGAAGGAAACCTGAGTACCCAGAGGAAACGCCCAAAAGACAGGGAGAACAATGGGGAGGTGGGAATTGAACCCCCAACCCCAGAAGTAGGAGGAAAATGTGCTAACCACTAAGAAGAATAAATTATAATTTATTTAAAACTAAAATGTTCCAATTTTAAATATAGTATAATTGTACAATAAATAACAACTAGGAATAAAACAGTATTAACTTGATAGTATACATGTAGTTGACACAGACCTTTGGACAAGTTGAATTTTATTGGCTGTTCAAGTGACGCCAGTCCCTGTTCGATACTTACTGAATTAAGTGTTAAGACAAATAAGTGAGATGACCTACCCAGTGACCCTCATCATCTGCTAGCTGACTGATTTGTGACGTCTGACCTTGATAAGGAGGCACTAAAGCCCACAGGCCTCATAAGCATGTGATTCACTGGCGCATGTTGGCTTAACATATAATTAACAACCAATTAATCCAAGATTGTTTGTCAACAGTCTTGCCTGTCTCTCTTCTCTTGACCACAGAATCGACAGTCATACTGCAGGCAGGGCTGACAGCGATATTATCTTAAGCTGCTTGTTCCAGTGCTGTGACCTGGCCTAACGGACTAACAGCAGATCTCTCATATACACACAGATGAATGCACATGAACTTACCTACTGCTAGCTAGGGCCTTCACTAACACACAGTGTCTCAGTCATGCTAAGCATTGTGGAACTCAACATGAACTGTCTGAACTGTATGCTCCTACAATCTGTGTGTATAATTGTGCGCAACAACACCCAGGCTGCTATTAGAAAGGCCAGGATGCTGATAAATAAAAAAGGGAAAGTGATTTGTGTGTAGTGGATGCACTATGATGAATAGAATTCAAAGGGCTGTGAGGAGGCAAAAAGACAACTAAACTAGGCATGAAGGCTGGCGGTAATTACTGAGGGGGAAGAAAGAGAGAGAAATCATTAAACAAGTGAATGACTTACACAAGCTCATTAAGGCTCATGCGATCCTCTTTATTTTCCTTTCAGTTCAAGGGAGACAAAAGAGTGACAATATCCCAATAAATGTTGTTTTCTCATCCCATTCATTAAAAAAATACTAAAGTGTGGGTGGATTAAAGTTTGATAGCACTCCAATGGGAAATGATTCTTCTCTTTGAAGGCCTGCAAAATCACACAGAGACAAGTGAATAGGCAAAAAAGAGCAAGGGATAGAAGAAGAGTACACTGTTGTACACTGTTTAGTTATGTGTTGGGCAGAAGTAAGTGTGCGTGTGTGTGTGTGTGTGTGTGTTCTTGTTGTGAGGTAATGTCGGGCTCTCCCCAAGCTTACCACGCAGATAGGAACCACCAGGGGTAGCAGCAGGAAGCAGGCATTTGTGATTTATGGCTAGCAGCGTGGCTGATAAGAAGACTCCCTTCATTTACAGCCTTATCAGGCACACTAAAGAAAGGCCACAATTTGCCGTGTTCTTTAAAGCCCCAGATGCAACTAATCTCTCAGTGCGTACAGACAATCTGCCTCAGTAAAAACTATAGATCACACACACATCGAAAAGATCTTGGCCTTCGCTTTCACTCCACCACAGAAGCTCCACTACCTAAAAGGACTAATCTAAATGGACAGTACACAGAGCTGGTTTCAGTATACAATGAGACACAAAAAAGGCTAATGCAAGACAAAATCAAAACCAAACAATGTGAGAAAATACATACATACAAAATACTTAAATATACGTAAATATATTGGACCTGCCTGGTCCATCCTGATGCCCTACTTCTGGTTGGAGTTCTCATCAACTGGTAGTCCCATGCTGCTGAGGATGGCCCCACATGGTGCAGCCTACAGATCATTGAGATTCAAGTTCGAAGTTTATTATAAGCCCAAAGGGCAATTTTTAGTGCAGCATAACAATTTTTAGTGCAGCATAACATTTTTAGTGCAGTATAACCATATCATACAAAACACACAAACACAACACAAACAGCAAACACAACGTTCTGACATCTTACAAATTTGAAAGCCTTACAGCAGTGGGAATAAAAGAACATCTGTACCGATTGCTTTTAAGTTTAGGCATACTATAATGTATATCAGAAGGAAGCATTTTAAATTCACTGAACAGTGGATGAGTACAATCTGCAAGAATAGCTCTAGCTTTCTATAAGACAAACTGAATATTTTGGATGGTACCACATCCTTCAGAATTCAATGGGTTTTTGGTTCAATTCAATGGGGTTTTGGTGATTTTTTTAAAAGCTTTTACGTGTCTTGAAAAAGACAGTTGCTGACAGTTGCTAACAAGAGGTTGTCGGGAACATCAAATGTCATCACACCGAGCAGGAAAACTCATCTACTACAGCCTCGTTGTGTTTATATTCGCGCTCTCGCAAACTATTCCAAATGAAACCTTCCAACTTGTAGATTTATCAGTTTATAGTATTTTCCAATTGTAGTTTTTTTTTTTTTTCTTCAAATTGTAGTGCTATAAATTCTATCAGAAGCTTAGTGGTGGTGACGTTGAAGTCATGCGACCGTGGTGTAGCTCGTTTTTATAGCCTAACTTTAGCTTTTTTACTTCTGCTGATTGTATTTAGGCTTCAAAATTCATAAAAGTTGTGTTCATTTGTGAAGACTAATTTGATTAAGAGAACGTGTAAGAGTCATAAACTTTTGTTGGTCACAGCACTTATTTTCTGCAATAATCCAAAAGCCAATGGAAAAATCCTATTGGCTTTTTGGTGAGGGAACCAAGATGACGCTAACTTCCGGGTCGGACTAAAAATATACATCATCCCTGAAGCACTCTATTGTGTGTTCTGACAATACCAAGCACAATATTTACTATTTAGAAATGGCACATTAAAAAGCACGACACTAAAAGATTTATTATAAAGTTTAAGAGGAAAATGTGGAATAAAATAAATCATTATAATAGAACCACCGACGACCTACCTTTTATCGTGTATGAAAGTGAGACAATAAAAAATGTCTAAAATGCTTTAAATTTGTTTTTAACAGTTGGTACTGCTATAGAAGTAAGCGATCTCACCACTATGCTCAGAATAGTAATGTCATTTCTTGCGATTAAAAAGAAAAAATTATACAGATGTCACTTAATCAAAACAAGTCTGAGAAAGGACTCCAGGGAATGCATCTCTAGCATATTTATATTCAAGAATTGTTTTACCCATGACATAGAGGACAGTCCAACTCATAATCAATACTAATCACAAATATAATTAAATGCTGAAGCTTAGGATCTTCATTGATTTTTTTTTTTTTTTTTTTTTTTAACCAGACAGTTTGCATTCACTTCATATCTGATCTAAAATCATCACTGGACTGTTCCTCTTCAAGCTGGATCAACAGCAGTGAAAATGTGTAGAAAATGCACAAATGTCATAGAAAGGGTCACGTATATGGATACGTGTTAAATTTTGCATGCTTATTTTAAAAAAATGAAAAAAGACAAAAAAAAAAAAAATTATATTGCATTTTAGAATAAGATAAGATAACCTTATTAACATAAAGATAGGTGGACCATAGCTCATTTTATGATCAAGTGGGAAAATGTATACTTATATATTGTCATAGCCATACATTACTGCATATGTTAATAAAAAACATGTAATATAATAACTTGCATATTCAAGTATATTCATTTTGCTTTTTAATGAGGGTAACAGTGCAGATTTTTTTTTTGTTGTTGTTCTTAGAACCAATTTAGGCTTTACTATATATTAAACAAATTATTGTACCAGTTGAGAGTATTTCAGTCGTTTAAAATTGATTTTAATAATCTTTCACCTTCCTACCAGTCTGATCACCTGACCTGTAGCCTCACGTCTTCCATGACTGGCTTGCTCACTACCATCTAAACTTTGGTCACTCTGTTTTGTCCAACACATCTTGAGACTCTTAAACTGATGTTTGATGTTTACTGAATGGTACTAAGCTACATCCTTTCTGGATGTTATCTAATTATTGTTCTAATTATTTGGGTTATAAGCACATATTAAATAAGGAAGGAAGAACACATGACAGACCGTGCTGTTATTTTCATATCCAAAGTGTGTTATGCTTATTACTACATTTAATATTGTGGAACTTGCAAGTTATTTCCTGTTATCACACATATATATAGCAATAATAAACAGTCCTTCTCTCAACAGCATCTCCTTTCCTATCTCATGAACTCAATATGACAAAAAAAACAAACAAAAAAAACACATAGCTTGTCATTTTACAGAGAAACCAGAAAGCATAAATTACTCTGTCCTGAAGTGCTGACACTCAACATTCCTTATAAACAACACAAGACTTCCCCGAATCAATGATTATATGTATTTCCTTGTTAAAAATACAACAACAACAACAAAAACGGTTAACTATTCAACTTAGATTACGTGGCATGTCCACTGTACAAGTTCCTGTAGAAACAATGATCTGTTACTATAGAAACAATAACGTAGCACATTAATATTAACCTATAATTCATGTTACAGCTGGAACTACTGTCCTAGCCTTGCTGTTATGTAAAATTAATGCACATCTTCTGATCAATTAGAGGAGAGAATTCAAGTGCACTGTGGTATAATGTATTATTATTAGTTGTAGTATGAGTAGTAGAATGTGTTTGGTTTGTACAAAAGAAAATGAAAGACATATTTGCAAAAACTCACCAGACTGAATGACTAGTGACACAAATTTCCTTCCATTTCTCAGTGAGCTTCAACCCATGGGGAAGTTTATAATCCTTCTCCTAGCGCTCCAGTGAGTATAGGAATGCTATAATGCTATAGGATGAATGAGAGTTTATCCTGAATATTTTTTTTTTATCAGGTTACCGTAAGTTAATGCTTCGTGTATGAAGTTGTACAAAATTCAACACCAGGAAAAAAAAAAAAAAAACAACTTTCTTCATATGAAGTGTTTGTATATTCAAGTCATATATCCTCCATGTCTTTACAAGTGTAATTAGTCTATGAGAAGCAGCAGTGTATTTTTCCATTCTTTAAGTATTCATGAAAGCCAGTGATCTGACAAATGGAATTTTTCAGCTCGGCAGCGTCCTGCCTCATGCGCACCTTCTCCCGCCTGATAATCCTGTTTGTGTATCAGTGTGGCTCACGCGGGTCAGGTGAAGACCCCCTGCTGCTTCTGCCTGGCTAAATGCTTATACACACACACACACACACACACACACACACACACACACACAATGACAGACACATATTCTCTGATCTTCTATATTGCAAGTAAATACAAAGACGCAGAACAGTGAGGAATTGCAAAAGTGGGATGAAGGACAAATTTTGAATTAATTAAGTGATTGATTAATTTAATGCCCCCTGACAGTGAGGATGTCCGTCCCAGTGGGAATAGCACGAGTACAAATGAATGAAGGAATGAATATCCAATCTTACAGTATGCACTGAGAGAGAGGGTTAAAGAGAATACTCAATCATTCTTATTAAACAAAAAAAAAAGAGAAAATGGCAAGAGACAGATAGGAAAAGTGAAATAAAGGACAAATTTAAGTAAATGTTCTCCCTGTCTATCAATGAGTTTCCTCTGGGTTCTCTGGTTTCCTCCCACCTCCCAAAAATCATGCCAATAATGGCACTTTTCCAGCGCACGGTATGGCTCGACTCGACTCGACTCTGCTTGCTTTTGGGGGCCTTTCGACTGTGGATAGTACCTGGTACCTGGTTCTTCTTCCAGTACCACCTCGGTCGAGGTTCCAAGCGAGTCGAGCCGATACTAAACGTGAGCCGCACGCTGAGGGAGTAGGGAATTGTGCATTGTGCCTGAATAAATGTGCGTCATTTAATACTTACTCTGTGTATGGTAATATTCTATTAATTGAAAATAATGGTTCCTTTATCTCATTACAGATAAAATTACAACAAAGGCTTCTGTCTTAGATTTTTACATCTCGCTTGTTACCGATTTCCAAACAGGCGTTTATTGACGTCACTCCTGTCGCGGATGAATCTAACTTAGTCATATCGAGCACTACGTAGGCTCTAGAATAGCGTTATCTTACATCCTTAATAGGGACCGTGTTCAGTGAACAGGAAAGGTATTTGGAATACAGCCTGACCGTGTATTTGTACAGGGCTTCCATAATACAACATTATTCGAGTGAGAGATGGCACCCATGTTGAGGCGGCACTAAACTGCAGTGGAAAAGCAAACTCAGAAAAGTAACGCGAGTCGAGTCGAGCTGTACCATGCAGTGGAAAAGTGACTTAAGTGTACTAGTGAGTCAAAATTGTGCCTATGTAAAGGAAAGACTATGGCAAAGAGTTAGTGCATGGTGCCCTGAGCTGTATTTTCAGTCTATTCGCACCTCAACCTTAGTGTTCCCAGGATAGTCTCTGGATCAACCATGACCCTGACCAGATACAGTTCTTACTGAAGATGAATGAATAAATGATGTGTCTGATTAGCATTGTTCTGATGCAGTGCTACAGTGAGTCCAAATATCCAAAAGTGCTGATGTGCAGCACTGGTTTATTAAATATTCTCTTTTAATAGCCAATATCCACACTTGTCCTTAACACTCCCTAGCCGGTTGACACAATACCTAATAGCACTGTATCTGTGATTTAGAACCCAGAAGTTTTTGTATTCACGACTTCCGCATTCATTCATTCATTCCGAATTGAATCACAGTTCTTTAAATGAGTTGTTCGTTTTCTGCTCACTAATAGACATGTCCGGTTAGGTGCAAGTACGAATCAGGCACCCATTCAACCACTCACGCATGAAGCCCTCACAAATATATGTGCACCTTTGTTCACTTTACTACATGCTCTGTTCTGACAACAAATTCACACAACAATGACACATTTTTGAACATACAGTACTGTGCGTAAGTGTTAGGTACATGCAAAGAAGTGCTCTAGAGCAAAGATGCCTTCAAAAAAAATGAAATTAAATGTTTCTACATTTAAAAAAAAAAAAAAAATACAGTAAAGAGCAATAAACAGTCAAAGTCAATATTTGGTGTGACAAAAAAAATACAAATAAAAATCGTTTCCAATACAATTAGTGCAGTTTTATAAGGAAATGAGCTTCCCGCTTTATTGAGCATCTTGCAGAACCAGTCACGGTTCTTCTGGAGACTTTGAGTGTCGCACTTGCAGAAAAGTGTTTCTTACGTAATATGCTGCTTTCATTGCTCAACATTTTTCCTGTAACAGTTAATGTTGTACTGGAAAACTAATGCTTTGGGAATCTAAAATGTTTTTGTACTGACCTGATAATGTAGAAGTCATAAAATAAAAAATCTATAACAAAGTTTGTACAAAAAAAAAAAAAAAAAAAAAAAAGAGGGTGCCTAAGACTTTTGCACAGTTCTGTACATGAAATGAAATGATGAAAACACAGAACTGTTATAAGACATTTTCTCTAATAAAATATACAACCAGCAATAGCTCATCAGATTTAGTGACTCTCAGCTGTGAGAAATCACTTTTGCATGAAAGCAGTGTGCATTGGTTGGTCACTGGATTTATGCTGAATTATGGGTAATTATATAGTATCCAGACAATATAACTGTCCACTCAGGACAATGCTACAAAACAGCTGACACCCAAAATAATACAACTATAGATAACAGCTATAACTAGCTTGACTAGTCACAGCAAGGTAATTAGCAAAGATCACCACTAAGCTCGGTAAAGTTATATAAACCATTTTATTAAGCAGGCTGGCTAGTTTTGCTAATACTGCTCAAATGTTCACTTGATTAAAGCCATTTTTGTGTTTCAAGTCAAAGAAGTGAAAAGAAAGGCTAACAGGTGTCCCTGGCTTTTGATCATTTGATAACACTGTCACTTGGCAAATCAGCTCAGAGAGAGTGCACACGCACACACACACACACACACACACACACACACACACACACACACACACACACACACACACACACACACATAGAGAGAGAGAGAGAGAGAGAGAGAGAGTCTTCGCAGTCTCCTCTCGGCTTTACAGTGAGGTCAAGGCTGCACTAAGATGATGTCTGCATGCCTAAAACACTTGAGTAAGCTATAGTTCATCCTGGCAGCTTTTGCCTTCGCCATCTGCGTCTTATTCATCAGCTGCTTGACTCCGGTGCCACAGCCATGTTCACAATCCCGAGATGAGCTCCCTAAAGAGCCAGTTTAGAGTGGAGCAAACTGAAGAGAGAGCACAGGCCACAGCCATCACTCCCTCTCCTCTCTATTCTCCTTATTATCCTCGACCTCAGTGACTCATCTTCCCTAACCTGAACACGAGTGCCCAGTGTGTGCACTATATGCCTGACGCCTTCACTGACAGGCTTGACTGTTGACGGCTCGCATTGTTGTGACGTTCCTCTGGGAGGATCTGTCCCAATCAACGCTGACAGTAGGGAGGGAGGACTGAGGGAGTTTCCCTCCATCTCTCTCTCCCTCTCAGGGGACAAACACGGCCGCATGGACAGCTTCTCTCATTCACATCCACCAGACATGAGACTGCAGCTCCGTTTTTCTTTTTATGTTTCCTCTGCTCCAGGTCCATCCATGTCTCTATCCTCTTTCCTGTTCTATAACACACACACACACACACACACACACACACACACATAAACACACCCACCTCCTGCCTGCTGGGCTGACAGACAGACAGACTGATGTTATCAGAGGTGCATCTTCAGCTCTGGGGCCTCAATCACGGTGCACAAACACGCCAGCGCTCCCAGCCTGCCTCCCACAGCCCGCCTCCGCCTCTCTCTCTACTTCCGATAAGGCCTGATATCAGTGACGGAACATATTTTATGTATGAAATGCAACCCACAACAAGCAGTCAAGCATTAGGTTTGTTTAAATAGATGATGTATATCAGGTATTCATTCTATTTTTTACGCAGAGTCGGACATTGTTCTCCGTCTCATCCTCTCTCTCTCACCATCATCTGCATGCGCTCCTCGGTGCTTTGTAAAAGAAATGGCTATTGAGTAAAATCAAAAAGGTTTTTAATTATGACTAGGTTTGATATTAGCATATATACTATCAAATAAGACCCCTTTTCACCATCTATTTTCAGAGCACACATGGCACCAGATTATGTGCCTGAGCTTTCTCTCGTCAGGAAGATGACACTTCCTCCGCGTCTGCAGGCTGTTGTTAGCATCAGATATTGGACGGATTCCCATTTAGGGCTCAGGCTGTGGTTGTCAGTTTTTGCCCAACATATTTGTGATGAATGAAATAAAATCTCAGAGATGCCATAAGACCATTTGACATAATAGTTTGTGAGAGGATGTGGGATGAAAATTTCCGTTCTCCTTTCGCGTACTACGCTAGCATACAAATTGCTAGAAATAATCACTTGCTTTTGCTCCATTTTATTTTATTTTAAAGAGAACTGTGAAAAAGTGCATCACCAGGGTTAAGCTAAGCTGGTTAACACAGGCCCTCTTAGCCTTACTAATCTTCAACACATGCACGTCAGAAAGGGGACTCGCCTCCCGAATACCCTAGAGGGAAACCCAAAACACACGCACATGCACACCCACACACACGCCATCATTACCATAAGAGGCCAGCGTGTTTCTGAAGATACACTTGTTCTGGACCGGCGAGGGGAGCGGGGCCCCCAGCTTTATTTCAATGACAACAGGCCGACACAAGGGCCACCTCGTCAGGCTCTAAATCACACGCCAGCGTCCTGATGTGCTGATAAGCTGCAGATGCTGCGCCACAACCTAACGGCCTGATTACTCCTCACTGCTGTTTGCTCACCGTTTTAAAAGAGCGACTGATCCACTCCACAAATCACATTATAGACTCCTACTGTTTACCCACACACAAAAGCCTTTATTTACCACGATGACCGGAGACACGGAGCATGAAACAGTTTCTATATCCATAATGCACGTTATACAGTATATTCAACTAAACCTTTATTAGGAGAATAATTATGCATATAATGACATAGAATAAAATCAATTACTCTTTGGATTAAATGATAAATGACTGTTTGATTAAGCACCACGCCACAACAAGATCTTTCCATCGGTTCGCATTACCCGGTAGTAAATCATTCAAAGCTGTACGCTTATAATAGACCATACTGGGTTAAATCCCAGTCTGAGGTCTCTGTGTATAAAGTCGTAAGTTCCTCCTGTGAGAGATTCAATATTCTTCACAAACAAACCCAGCAAACAATTTACACAAGTAATCCAGTGTCTCCAGTGCACTGTTTAAACTGTCAGGTCAAACACGCTTCTCGCCCTGAAGTGAAGCTAAATACACAAACTCTGTCACACAGATAAAGATGTTTAAAAAGCTAGCACTGATTGCATTTGCTTCATGTGGATTAACAGCATGAGTGGCAGGAGTGTGACTTTACTGAAGAAGTTGTAAAAATGTGCAAACACTTTTTGCACTAATCCCCCCACCCTCCCCCCGACCCCAACGCAGTGACAGAGATTAGGAGGATGCGGTCATCTAACACACAGAGAGAGAGAATTCACCACCACAATCATGGAAGCTGAAGAGAACACGCAACTCATGACCCCCACTCCCGTTTCAATCAGCAACAGTGTTAGGTGAGGATAAGGAAAACACAGCACTGATGCTCAGTTAAGCTTTGCCTGGCCTGACCTCTGACCTCTGGGGGTGTTTTCATGGACTGTTTTGACCCCACAACCCCAGTGACAGGTTGAACAGTTTAAGCAGGGAGGAAAAAAGCACAAGTAGGACTGAGCGTTCCTGCCACGCGCCACATGAACTGATGACAGAAGCCGTTTCATTTCAAAATCTGCCTTTCTGCACTTGGCTGAAGCTACAATGAGAGTATAATTGAGAAGCAAAAGAGCAGGATCAATATGACTGGGAGGGAAAAAAAGAAAAAAGACAGTGAGGCTGAGAGAAAGAAAGAAAACTGAGGCCCGGGCTTATGTCTAATACAGTTTAACTGATATTTAATATTTCTAGCTTTCTCTCTCTTTCTTTCCTTTTGTCCACGTTAAAATACTTCAAAAAGAATTCTAATGAAGTGGAAATTAAAAGGAGCGTAGATTGGGGCTGGAAAGAGAGGCTCCTAATCCTGCTATCTCTTAATAATTCAAAGTCTCTTTTATTTTCGGAATAAAAAAGCAGAATTAATCTGCCGCTGTGAAGCTGTCCTCTCTTCTCCCCGTTTAAATAAATCCCCGCTCGTACATTAGACGCAAGGAGGCCAGCTTTGGCGTGGAGCCAGGCTCTGTGTCAATTCCCTGCTGCCTCTTTTCCTTTCCCTCCCAGCCCCCTTTGCCTTTATTCCTTTTCTCGTGCTTCCTGCCAGGGAAAGACCTGGGAGAGAAGACGAGCCATCAGAGAGCTGCTATCACCAAAACCTGCTCAGTACATGGGCCTATCACAAACAGCGAGGGGCACTTTAGCACCTCCCAGTTTAAATAGGCACCCTTAGGAAACTTTGTGAAGATATTAGGGCACTGGGAAGCACATTACAAAGGCAGAAGGGAAAGAAGAATGACCAAGTGAAAGTGACTACTTTAGCTGCTTAGAGGAGTAGGGGTAATTTTTGAAGCTTTAAATGAAATATAGGTCTTCTGATCTGTATTTGGATGCCATAACCACAGTATCCTGGTGCCAAGTAAATAAATGCGCTATAACTAAATGCAAAATTTCATGTGGAAAATGACCAGTTAATTGACCGTCGTTAGAACTGATAAATCGCCTAATCAAATTTATTTGATCACTGCATCATTGCAAGTTTGACAAAAAAAACAAAACAACAAAAAAAAAACAAATATGATCTTATTTTGATCCTGCCTTTCACAGCAGTATCATCCCTGATATTTAAGCTCAGTATCATATCGGCACATCCACAGTTTATTTACATTTGACACTGATCAGTGGTTTTAGTGAAACCATTTTTTTTTGAAAGCTATTGGCTTATACACAAAAAAAAAAAATTGTATACGTTGTATTAGAATTGGATCTCAATGCCTTCTATGCTGCATCTATCAGTACTACATTTAGGCTCCTCTACATACCACAGCATCTTATACGTAACAATCTAAACCAGTCATGTTGGGACTGGATCACGTTTATTCATGCTGTACTCCACACACAACTTCACTTCAACTGAAACCCAGACTACCATTTTCAGGTGGACCAGAGATCAGTTCCTAGGACTGCACTCAGCAATGAAAACAGCATTCATACTTGACCAAATGTACCTACCTCTCACTGCATATGACACTGGAGACAGAATAAACATGCATTCATGACAGCATCATTTATTACCCAGCAGTGTTTAAATACTTAAACCCTAACAACTACAAGCACATAGGGTCATCTTTGATTTCATCTGTGATCTATTTCATTACAGTTTTCCACTTTCGCATTAAATCCACCTAATAGTTTAAGAAGCACACAGGGCTTGCAGAGGACTGTCACATCTTCATTGGTATTGATTGAAATATTGTCTACTCCAGTCCTTAGTATCCTCTCAAGGAGATCCCAACTGACCCAAGCTTCCTCTGTCCAGAGACAAGCTCTCCAGTAAGATTCTCAACTGTTTCCCTCTGTAGATTGGCTTCTTCCTCTCATGGCTCATGTGTACTTGTGTGCAAATTTGCTAAGATCAAAATTGTTCTAAGGGCTTCTGTAATTTGGAAGCAGGAGGATTCACTGATCAATGACTGAGAGGAAAATAGCTTTTTAGCTAGGTAGGAATATAATTGGTTAGTATTATCTAGAAATTCTTGAACATTAGTAGTATGTTTAGTAGTTATTTTAAAAACCATAAGGTATAAGTTTTGATCACTAGCATTAGCTTGTTAGCTAGCAAGGACACGTAGTAGAACTGTATTTCAAGATATTAGCATTTTCTACCTCTCATTGGATTATTGCGATTTCATACAAGCTGTGAGGATTGGTTGGGTTATGTAAAAATCTACCCAGTAAAATATATTTGATTAGTAGAATTTCAACTAAAAGTTTTAAAGGAACTGATGTGTAGCATCAGTATTCCAAACACATGACAGCATGCTAGCCCGTTGCCATATTCTGTACACTGCGTTTCTTTGTGCAATTGGGATAGCGCTAAGTGAAATTGCACTTTAATATTAATTTGTTATCTCATATAATAATAATAATATTATGCTGCATTCCATATGTAAAACTTGATCTATTGAATACATTTAATCATATCTGATGCTGATAGAAGTGACCTTGTATGCTGACACGAATGCTTAATTAGGAATATCAATAGGTTTTCCACGCTACATGACATTAGTGTCACTGATGCTTCCCCACATGTAATTTTCATGCCATGTAGTGGGTCTGTCTCTACTACTGCCATTTTAAGGTAAATCACTGTGTTTGTGGCTTTCTAAACATTTAATTGAAAAGGAATACATAACAATAACACCACACATAACTGGGAAGTGCAATTTATTATTTTACTGTAAACCTAGAAAAGACCAAGCTGCCTCTGAGACAACTGCCTTCAGAACTACATTATATGGTCAAAAGTTTGTGGACACTTGACCATCACAGCCATGTGACTTTGGAAGTACAAAATTGTCTAGAATTCCTTTGTATGCTGTAGCATTATAATTTCTCATTACAGGAATTAATGGGGGCGCACGGTGGCTTAGTGGTTAGCACGTTCGCCTCACGCCTCCAGCTTCCAAGGTTGGGGGTTTGACTCCCGTCGTGGCCCTGTGTGTGCAGACCTTGCATGTTCTCCCCGTGCTGTGGGGGTTTTCTCCGGGTACTCTGGTTTCCTCCCCAGTCCAAAGGCATGCATGGTAGGCTGATTGGCATGTCCAAAGTGTCCGGTGTGAATGTGTATGTGAATGTGTATGTGAATGTGCCCTGCGATGGATTGGCACCCCATCCAGGATGTACCCTGCCTTGTGCCTGATGCTCCCTGGGATAAGCTCCAAGTTCCCTGTGAACCAGTACGATAAGCAGTATAGAAAATGGATGGATGGATGGGTCCAAAATTGTTCCAGCATGACAATGCCCCTCACACAAAGCAAGCTCCATAAAGACATGGTTTGCAAAGGTTGGAGTGGAAGAACTCAAGTGGCCTGCACAGAGTCTTCACCTCAACCCCACTGAAAGCTTTCAGGAAGTTTGGAATCCCGACTTGCCCAGGCCTTCTCGCCCAACATCAGTCCCTGGCCTCACTAACGTTCTTTTGGATGAATGGGCAAAAAATCCCCAGAACCACGCTCCCAAATCTACCGTAGTGGACATTATTATAACAGTAAAGCGGGGAGTAAATCTGGAATGGGATGTGCAACAAGCACATCTGGGTGTGATTGGTAAGGTGTCCACATACTTTTGGCCATAATGATTGGTCATTTTGCACATGAACTGCAAATGTTTAGACAGTTACCAAGGAGGAGATTTCAAACTCTCTATGCAAAGTTTCAAACAGAACTGCAAAGAGATTTTCTTTACTGCTCTTTTCAAAAAAAAATGGAAAACACGAATACACAAGGAGTTGGTATTAATAATTGAGCAGGTGGTTGCTAGCACAAATCCCGAAAAAAAACAGGACACAGGATAGTATTGTTAACACAAGAAATAGCAGATAAATACGAGTAAATATATCAGCCCAGTTCCTAAACCACTTTCTCCATGTCAAATCATTTAAAGCTTGCCAATATCAATGTGAGAAAGTACTTGTCTTATTCATTTTTCTCTTTCTTCAGGGAGAAATAAGCATCTTGATCTGTTAAACCCGGCTGAAATGAGATTGACATGGCCTGCGTAAGGTTAGGCCTGTTTAAAGCCCACTACCTTCACGTTTCACTAGGCGGAATTGCTACTCACCAAAATATCTACTTTGTGCCTTATCGAATAAAAAAAAAAAAAAAAAGTCATTCACGGGTTGGGGGTGGGGGTGGGGGGAGGAATAGTGAGAGCCTACAGGGAAAGCACAAAAGGTGCATCTGAAGATCCCCAAAGGCAACATAAAGTCATTTTCAGGGAAGGTGTGCTATTTTTATTTATATATCTCCCTTGCTCTGTTTCATCATACATACTGTTTGGAGGGCTGTCATTACGCCAGCTGGGAGAACTGGGGTGAAAACCATTTGCATTGCTAACCTGGGTGTCTGACTCCAGGCGCTTTGCCATGATACTTTATTCCAAACCATTCAGTGAGCCATTATCACTTTGCCCCCCGTTCTGTTGTACCTCCCTCAAATATATACACACACACACACACACACACACACACACACACACACACACACACACACACATTCAGGCTTATCATGAGCAGCATCTACTGCAACTCTGGCATGGAGCTACAAGAATACGAGGCTGTGTGTGTGGCGGGGGTTTTAATTTCTGGATATTGGTGTTGGATTTTTTTGGGGGGTGGGGGGGTGGGGATTGTTTGACGTTGTATTGCCATGTAATTGTCCTGGTGAACGCTCAATAGCATCTTAAAGCAAGCAAGCAATCTCCAAAGCAGCACAGTACTGGGAGCAAAAGACCCCGTGGCTATGGAGGCCCTAATAGGAACTCCTTTCTCCCAGAGATAAATGGGAAAAGTTCCTTTTATTTCTCCCAGCCGGCTGTTTGGGACTGGGGCTATTAAAGCGCGGCAATGCTATTTATCCCTCCAAAAAGGATTGGCGGTGTGCAGGGATGAGGGCAAGACAGGAGAAGAGAGGGGCAAGGAGGAAAAGCGGCCAGTGGAAATTGTCAGAATCGGAAGGTCAAACTGTTTATCTTTTTTATTCCCATGTTGCTCCCTTTTCTTTCCTGCTCTTCTTGAACCATCCTCTCAGTTAGTCTTTCTTGCCCCCATTTTCTCTCTAGCTGATACCTGTTGTGGATCCTTACTTGACTCTGCTAGCTGTTGTCAGGAAATTTACACTCTTCTTACTTGACATGCTTACAATTATATAGCAGACTCGAAAAGTGGCACTTTCTCGAGACGAGCCTTCCCACCAAAGGTGAGTGAATGCGTTTCACGGTGAGATAAAGCCCAAATAGCAGTAGGCCTCCATGTGTGCTAATCTCCTGATGCTCACCTAACAATACATCATGCCCAGCCAGCTCGATTGTGCTCAAGTATCTCCAGTTCTTGTCTTATCCACTATGTAAAGGCACTTCCTACCTAAATCATGCCATGTCAGCTTATCTAAAGAGCACAAGGCTGCTGAAAAGAGGCCCTGTAATCACTTCTTAGCCCAGTCATTAAAACAACACACAGGCAAATGTCACAGCGCTTCACGACAGCACCCCACAGACAACTCGCACTCCAGTTACTGGATTTATTTGCATTATGTCAATGGATATCTTGTGCACACTCTCTCTGATAGGTTCTGAAATTCAGAACCTGTAAAATGTGTTACAAGTGTTAAAGCTGTTAAAGCTATTCATATTCAAGTGTTTGACAGTTACTCTGCCCTTGTTGTTATGCTATCTTCACTCCTTAGGTAGCTGCATAAGCAGCAAGTAGATTGAGTATCTTGCTTTCAATCCATGGCAGAGGTGAAGGAGGGTCGGATGGGCTGAGCAGATATGATGAATGATTGCAGTGATCTGCTGCCATCTATTTCTGCACCAGTATACAAGAGGGAATGCCCATATGAAAGAAAGCAAAGCTTTGAAACTCCCCTGACAAACACCCAACCAACCCCCCCCCCTCTTCTCTCTCAGTGAGGAATTCCCTATGTACTTCAGCATTATAATCAACCGGCCCTCCCACACCTGATTGACTCAAGACCTGGTTCTGCCAAACACATAGGGAATTACATAGTGAGGGATGCCATCCAACAGGGTTCTCCAGGAGGCAATTGCCTTGCCATGTCTTACTTTGGCAGGGCACAGTGATGCCTCTTTTCTCTCATGATTTTCTCTGTCAGAACCCTGGCTGGCCCCAAGTTGGCCCTTGTTTAGGGAATGTTGCATAAGGGAAGGGGATGTGTTGGAGTAGGACATAGCCTGGTCATGGCACATCTGTTCTCATAGGTTTGGGTATGTGTCCCAATTTTGGTCTGATTTTTGCCAACAAAGCACTGATCCCATTTGCAAGGAACAAAAAAAGCAGAGAAGACAATGAGAGTGAGCCATGAAGCAAGCTCCAAGTTTCCAGTTGCCAAACAAGTCCTTAAATCCTCATGAACAAAGATGCAACATGCCAGCGATTACCTAAATCTAATAATGTAGAGATAATTGAAGCTAATTGAAAACACAAAGGAGGATAACAGTATTTAAGGGTTAATGGAAAAGAGGCATTAATTAAGTACTGTACTGAAGGCAAATTTGAGGCCAAATTAAAGACTTGATGAAACTCACCTTACTCGACTCTACCATCAAATAATGTAAGATATTAGCATCCGCATGCTTTTCCCTCATAACTGGCATTCAATAACAAAGGCATGTGCTCTCTGAAAAAAAGCAACATTGGAAACCAAATGAAGTACCACACTCCTTCATGTTTTATCACAGTGTAACAAAACCATTTTTAAGGCATAAATAAGACACCTTCAGTGATCACATCCACATTCCCTTTCTGTATAACAGGTTAGTGCTGAGGTTCATTCTTATCACATGACTCACAGCACTGAGAATATGACACAGAGAGAGAGAGAGGCAGGGAATGAAAATAAGAGAAGTAGAAAGAGCGCGTAGGTCCCACTCAGGGGCAATGAAACAGTAGAAGGATAATGGAAGTTTCCTCAGGCGATCCCCAACAGAGGGAGAGAAGATAGACAGAAAGAGAGATGGCAAAAAGGAAATATGCACATGTAAATGAGAGGAAGGAGGGAAGCGGGTCATGCTGTCGTCCTTCCAGTGGTTTCAAATCGAGCAGGTACAGCCGGCATGAGCTGTAATTTCTGCCCAGCCAAGCGTTCACCTGAATACCAACACAAAGACTGAGTGAATAAGGGAAGATGAATAACTGTCACCCTTTCTCTCCTGTTCTCTGCCTATGTATATACCTCTCTAGGTCACAGAGAGGGTTTTCTCTTTATGGTTAGATAATGAGATAACAGAGCAAAAAAGTACCCGAGTGTGGCGCAGGTTGACTCTGACACGCCTTCCATAATTTATGGGTCTTAATTGGCCTGCTGCTCCCCCATCGTTATTTTAGAAAATCTCCGGTGTGGGCCAGGCACACGAGCAGCGGGAGAGCAGTGCCGTCTTTGTGCTGTGTGAACACAGGCCCTTTTGTGTCTACACCAAATTATTAATCATTACCACTTTAGGAAAGAGGCGCTCTCGGAAGGGGTAAACAGCGTTTATTCAATTATCTCCGAGGCTGTGGTGTTCATAGTCCCTTTCGCAGAATTAATTGCCTGGGTGTTATTTAAAAACAAATTTCAGATGGGTGTGCAATTTCCTTAACATTCTGTCATCTATTAAAATTCTTTACTGTCTGTTAATATCTTTATTAGGAGTTATAATAAGGATACAGTCTAAAACATACATGAGTGTTAACATCATAACTGTTTATAATTCTGAACAAATCAAGCATTGGTTATATATTAGGACGATCAGAAGCACATCAGTCTGTCGTAGGGATAATAGAGTTTATCCAGGATTTCTTCATCAGCTTGGTAAATGTTTTATGCCCAGATTATGGCCTAAATAAACATTCACTATACCTCAATCCCACATTGCTGACTGTGTGATGTAACTCAGGCACTCTGCATCCATACCTACCTAACCAGTTGTTTGCTTATTATTCATTTCCAGTTGGTGGTTGTAGAAAATCTGATTCCATCTTTCACTGAAAAACAAATGCATCAGTAACATTTTTATATGCACTTTAAAAGCACCTAGTATATACAAGGAGGAAAAATCATAATACACGCTACATAAATGTAAAAACAATGGTGGAGGTAAAGGTATTAAAGAAGAGGGTACTGATAATTAATCATTTTTAATATCTGATTTCTTCATGAGTGGTTCCTTATGAAATAAAATCTCAAAGATGTCCTGTAAAATATATTTCTTAAAGTTGGATATACAGATCAGAAACTTTTTTCAGTTTGAATTTTTATGCAACGATCGGCTTAAAATAACGTTTTAAAGTATATACTTAATACAACAGTGCAACACTTTTTTCAACAAAAAAAACATGCATATATTTATAGCAGCGTCCAATATTATTTGCACCCTTCTTAAAAACGAACCACGATGACTGTATAAAATGGACATTAAAAAGAATTACAATACGTAAAATGTTTCACTTAAATAATATCAGAAACATACAGTATTTACTTTAACACAATAAGATCATTTTTAAATAATAGCGTTAACTCCCAAAATACATGTACCAAAACTATTGCAACATCTGCACTTTTTTTTTTTTTTTTTAAATAAAAGAAACAGATGGGTGTTGACCTGAACATTTGGTTATGATACGAATACTTTACATTGTGAGAGATAATACCATTAAGCCAAATCAGATTCACAATAAACATTCTCACATGTCTGGAACAGATCTTTGCCAGGAACTGGACACTGAATTTAAGAATTACACGGTTTAATTGATTCTTATTGCTGTCCAGTTTGACACTCAACTGTTGAATGCCTCCTCCATTACAAGCTGTTTTGAAGCACTGCAAGAAAGAAGCCTTTCCTGAGACCAACCCACTACCAAGTTCACTACCTGAACTTGACCAAGCATCAGTGAAAGTACAATGTGCCACATCTACAACCAAAACGTATCTTTTTGGCCAGGAGCACAACTGGAAGCGCACCTGCTACCCACTGTAAAATATGGCGGTGGATTATTGATTATTTGGTGCTGTTTTGTGGCTGTTGGTTCAGGAGCTCGTGTGAAGTTTGATGGCATCATGAATTCTGCTGCATACAGGAATAGTTCAACTAAAAACACTTAACAGGAGGTTAAGACTTGATTATAAATGGAGCTTCGATACAAACCACAGAATATAAATTATCTTGAAATGGTCTGCATGGGGGAGTCCAATACCTCTGAAATTGGAGACACCTAGAAACTTTACATTAAAAGACTTTTTGCTGTTATTCTCTCTCTAGGGAAGACTTCTACCAAACAGTAATTGTAGGGGCACCAATAATTCTGAGACTGTTTAAAACTATACAGCGTCCACGTTTGAGCTCCAAATACCACTTACTGCATGACTTAATTAATATTTTGAAGGCTGCTGATAATTCTAGAGGACACGGTATCACAAAGTTTCTGTTTGTGCAAGGATTATTTATTGCCATCAGCATGTGAATGGCTTTTGTATGGAATTAAATTTGTGCCAAAAGTATTGAACGTAACTCTTCAAGAAACGAACAAAAATATACAATGAGAAAGGAGAAAAACACTCTGAAACTGAACACAATGAACGCAGTGGCAAAAACAAGTTAACATGGCATTCAAATAAACAACTTTTTATATATCTTTGTTTAAATAAACAACGTTTTGTTCATATATATATATATATATATATATATATATATATATATATATATATATATATATATATATATATATCATGTATATTTTTTGTTTGTTTCCTGAGAAGTTACATTCGATACCTTTGAAACAAATTTAATTCCATAGCTTTTGTAGCTTTTTATTTTTTATCTTTTAATCTTATCATGCAGAACTGTGCACAAGTTTTAGACACCCAATTTTTTTTTAGTACAAACTTTGTTATAGATTTTTATTTTGTGACTTCTACATTATCGAGTCAGTACAAAAACATTTTAGATTCCCAAACTAGCACAAAATTAAATGTTTGTATGTCAGTACAGAAAGCAGCATATTACTTTGTTTAAAGACAAGAAACACAATGAAGGCTGCTGGGTTTTGCTGGAAAAATAAGAAGCGAGTGCGACAGTCAAAGTCTCCAGAAGAACCGTGATTGGTTCTGCAAGATGCTCAATAAAACTTACAGCTCATTTCCTTATAAAACTGCACTAATTATAACATTTTTATTTTTATTTTGTTGTCACACCAAATATTGACTTAGTTTCATTTACTACTGTTTACTGCTCTTTACAGTATTTTGAATAATGCCGTTACATGCTCTACAGCATTTCTTTGCATGTGCTTAAGACTTTTGCACACTGCTTTACTTCCAGTGCTTATACCCACTTCAAATGTACACACATCATGTCTTTTGACTTTGACTTTTTTCCCCCCTTTTTGGGGGTTGGGGGGGGGGGGGGTGGATGTCACCACAAACCATATATCGCTATGTTAACTGTACTTTATTACTATAAAATCTAAAAGGCTGGCCTGGTTCAAGCAGATATAGACTGCTAAATATGGAACATGAGGATTTCACTAGGTCAAACAAATATTAATGTAATGAGAATACTTACTGATGTCATGCCAGGGAAGTGTTATGTGTGTATGATGGTATTCTGCATGCTGTGAGCTCCCTCGTTCTCTATCGCCTCATGCTCTGTTGTTTTGGGTTTTTTTAACACCCAATCCCTTGGTTTTTAAGGCTGTTTTGACGGCTGTCTGCTGCATGGTGGGTGCTCTTGCCTTGCTGAAAGACTGCCCAGTCCTCCACGATGCCCGAGGCTACGTCCCAATTGTAATCCTATTCCTCTGTTTATCAAAGGCAGAGAGAGAGAGAGGGGGCATTGAGCTGACGGCTTGATTGTGATGTTCCTGTCTGATAGCTTGGCTAACCTTATCCATCAATTCCATGTCCGCCTTCCAGCCTCATCTGACACCACACACACACACACACACACACACACACACACACACACGCGCATATCTGCCCTAGCATTCATGCTAGTAGTCCGCTCCAAATGTATCAAGACTGAAAGGCATGCTATGAACATGGACATACATACTACTAAGAGCTCACACACACACACACACACATGGGCACACACACACACACACAAAGAGAGATACTGCACATCATCCACTGACACAAAAATGCTTCTGGCTGTTAGACAAGCACCAGGCCTCTCACAGTCTCTCTATTTCCATCAAACACACAAAATAACTGGGCACCTATGACCCCTTTATCGGGTCTCTGTGTTAAGCCTGATCTGCTAAATGCAGGTCCAATCAGAGGTAGAGAGAGCGCGCGTGTGAGAGAGAGAGAGAGAGAGAGAGAGAGAGAGAGAGAGAGAGAGAGAGAGAGACTGATTAACAACTAGCTCAAGGCAGTAAAGGATGACTAACATGCCAATAGCCAGTATACACACAGCCACAATCCTCCTCCTCCTCCTCCAGGTAAGAGTCTAATCTTTCGTGTCCTACATATGCATAAATGAAACATACCCTTCACCATACCAGACCGAACAGTAAGTCAAGATAATATTTTAGTGTTGTGTAAACTGCATGCCTAAATCATTACATGCTTCCCTTTAATTACGACGCGATGTGGTTTCTGACACTGTATGACACACTGTTTTATATATAAATAAAATGGACCAAAGTATGCTGTATAGAGTATAAAATAGAGCTATTCACTAATCACAGTGAAGAGCAGTAATTTCTAAGGAGTTATCTCTTTATGCCTCATGTTGCATAAACAGAGAAGTAATTAGAGTGGAACAGTGATTTTACTAATGGTTAATTATCCTATACATTTACAGAAACAGTGGCTATTAAAGAGAACACAAGCCCCAAATGTCAAGGATCTAAAGTACTGGTACAGTACTTAGAAAGAAACTACACAGAAACTTATAGAAACTGACTCAGGTCACTTAGTGCTGGTCAGCTATAATATCAGTTGCATTTCTTGTATATTATAACAAAACATAATAATAATAATGCACAGAGTGTACGCAAACTTTGGACACCAAACATGTCTCAGGTGACAACATTTGGGGTAAGAGGATAACTGTACATTTCATTTCTGGTTAAAGTGTTACTTTAAAAAGAGTGAAAAAGTGAGTTTGAGAACAACAGTACCGCCTGACACCCACCATTAATATCTTTTAATTGCACACCAATGACAAATTAGTCACAATGAAAGTACAAACTGGAAGGATTTCCTTATTGCTATACTGTGTTGTGGTGATAATATTTAAATTCTGCATTGCAATTTGCAATGGTGTTGAATGTAGAATGAATGCTAGGCATTACATAATCCTGTCAGCACAGATCCATTTTCCTGACTGTTATACCTCAATATTGTTTTTGCATACTGCCACACATTAATGTCATTGCATTTGTTGTAAGGGGGTCTCGACAGTGGCTAGACAGGCAGCAGGAAGAGCAAAAACTCTGAAGTCTCTTGAATTGGCGTTAAGTTCTGGTTAGGCATGCTCCAAAAAACAAAAGAAAAAACAAAAAGGTGTAACAGGGAACATGGTCATCCAACATAGCATCAAAAAAAGAAACATAATTTACTATATATATATATATATGCATATGCATATGAATAATGCATACCAAAGAAAAAGCAAAACATCAACTACAGGCCCAACAAACACCCTTTTTTTCCCCTTCACCAAACATTTGGACTCTCTTTATAGATGAGACTCCTCCCACACATTCAAACAGTCCAATGACAACCATCTGTCAATTACAAACTGGATATATAAGTTTAACATGGACATTAGGACCATTTACACTTTATTCTACAAACACCAATAATAGCATATTCTTTAGCACGCTCTATTTCAACCACTAAAACCCACAAGCATTTAAAAACACACGCATTCAAGGCAAACGCATTCTCGATTCAACTCCTCCCCCTCAGGACGCTATATATCTGGCTTCCCGGTGGCGGATCCCTCCTATTAGAAAGCCCAGAGGAGAAGGTAAGACAAAGAGAATCATTATTATTAAACAGAACGCTGTTTGTCTACTTCCAATTCATGATTTCTTGTTTACAGAAACACAGATCCAGGCAATAACACACATTATTCACACTGGAATGTGCACCTTCCATGTGACCTTGATGGGTGGAAAAACAACAATGAATAAACTTATCTTGTACAAAGCAGTGTTGTGTGGTTCTTTAAACTGAATGATCTGTGTCTCAAACACTCCATCTATCACACCATTCACACACAATGATGCACATGCACAGATAACACTTAACACTTGGCAATTTCACCATCTGCCTTTGGTTTAGAGAGAAAAATGTCGAAGTGAATACGACATCGGCAAAGAATCCGCGATCTTGAGAAAGATGAGCTTGGTGTTCCTCACACCTCAGGGCCACCTGTCACTTAAATGAGGCACACAGGGATGAACTGACACCACATATAACCACACACTGTATACACAAAAACATGGAACAAAAGACATGCACTCATACACTCCGAACCTGACACTACGCAGGATCTTCAACAGGGAGATTTATACCCCTTCCCGTCTCGTTTCAGTTACATTCCTAGTGTAATCTGATTAAGATTTTTATAACGTAAACGACGTTTGTGAACATGCTATTTGAATAGCGCATTGAAACAGGCCCATAAAACTCATTCATGTTAAGACCAATTTATCTTTTCTTTTCTTTTGTGATTGGTTTAATTATATGAGCCGTTCCATTTTTCTATCAGTAGAGTATGACTAATACGAGTTCAAGCAGATACCGAGCTCTCAGAGAGTGACGTCTTCGTTTTTTTGTGTTGGGAAACAATGGCAGACAGGGCCCCGGGGGTCTTGAGATGTTCAGAGGGACAAAGAGAAAGAACAGAAGTTCAAGCCCAACTTCAAGCACTGTGCTCCTACACTCAAGTGTAGGAGCACAGAGTAAGTGGCTCAGCTTGTGTAGTTCATATGCTTTCATATTTATCTCTATACCTGATAATGCTCTTTCATAAACCCATAAGAAGAAGTTTGGTAGAGCAGGACAAATGAAAGAAAACAGGAGAAAATGGTATGAGGGAGGAAAGAGATAAAAGAAAAACAAATATAGGATACACTCACACACACACACACACACACACATATATATATATATATACACACACACACACACACACACACACAGAGTACTGTGCAAACGTCTTAGGCACAGGCAAAGAAATGCTGTTGAGCAAAGATGCCTTCAAAATTAGTTAAATTAAATGTTTCTCCATTAAAAAAATACTATAAATAGCAGTAAACAGTAATAAATGAAACAAAGGCAATATTTGGTGTGATGACCCTTTGCTTTTTAAAAAAAAAAAAAGTAGTCTCAGGTACAATTTGTGCAGTAAGAATCGAGCTGTAAGTTTTATTGAGCATCTTGCAGAACCAGCCACGGTTCTCCTGGACACTTTGTCTGTCGCACTTGCTGCTTACTTCTTCAGCAAAATCTAGCAGCCTTCATCGTTTTCTGCCTCAAAAGTGTTACTTACTACTTAATATGCAAACGTTCTTCTGTAACAGTTAATGTTGTGCTGGAAAACTAATGTTTAGAAATCTAAAATGTTTTTGTACTGACTTGATAATGTAGAAGTCAAAAAATAAAAAAATATATAACAAAGTTTGTACTAAAAAAAAAAAAAATGGGTGCCTAAGACTTTTGCACAGTTCTGTATAAAAAAAAAAATTTAAAAAAAAAGGAAAACAGAAAGACCCATTGAGGACTTTAAGGAGGAAGTGCAATAGCGTGAAGGGAAAGAGAATGTTTACTCAGTGAATTAGTTCGAGCCATTGTGTGTGTGCGTGAGGGCTTTAGATCCCTGGCTCCATTTCAGGGCCCGAGTGGCTCAAGCCGAGCTCCCTCCAGGCCAGGCCTAATTACCACAGGACTTGGGCCATTAAAATGCTTAACTAACCTCGTTTCTCCAAAACGCCCAGATTAGCGGCTGCCTCCAGCAAAGTGGTGGGGATAACCCTGCTGCCTAATACCCTCTTTGATTTATTTTTTGAAAAAGAGGAGAGAAGGAGAGAGAGGCAGTGTGAGGAAGCGATGGTGGATGCACACTTTTCTACAAAGCACATAGGCCTAAATTCCAGCGAAAAAAATCAACTGGTAGATTGTTCCATGTGCAGATAAAAGCCCATAGCTTGATAATGTTTTTGTTAGAAACATAGCCTATTATGTAACTTTTATTACTGTAACATTGAATAAAAAAAAAAAAAAACATTTGGAGGTTTATTTTGTTCTGTTCTATCGGCACTCTAATGCAATAGGCATAAATACACAATAATGCAAATTCAATAAGGCAAATTATACCATAAAAAATAAAAGGTATCTAAGATGCAGTGCCCTCGACTAATATTGGTACCCTTGGTAAATATGATCAAAGAAGGCTGTGAAAAAATTGCCTTTATTGTTTGACAATTTTGATCTTTTGTTCAAAAAATTAATCAAAGGACTCTGCTCTCATGGATATCAAACAATTGCAAACACAACACAGGTTTATCCAAAATATATATATATTATATATAATATATTTAAACAATTATTGGTTAATTGTTAATCTTTCTCATTTGTAAGTCGCTTTGGATAAAAGCGTCTGCTAAGTGAATAAATGTAAATGTAAATGTAAATGTATTGGCACCCCTATGAATTCATATGAGAAAAATATGTTTGAAATATATTCCCATTGATATTTTATGGGTTTTTTTTTTAGTACACCTGGGTGACTAGGAACAGGAAATTGTTCAACCATGACTTCCTGTTTCACAGGGGTATAAATATGAGGTAAGTCATCGGCCAAATTCCCTTAGTCATTCATAACAATGAGTTAGACCAAGGAATGTAGCTGTGATGTGCGGCAGAAGGTTGTTGAGCTTCACACAATGGGGCGTGTCTATAAGAACATAGCACAATAGAAAATGCCCATTTCCACCATCAGGGCCATAATTGAGAAGTTCCAGTCAACTGGAAATGTTATGAATCGACCTGGAATTGGACGTGTATCTGTATCGTCTCAACGCACTGTGAAGAGGACGGTTTGAGTGGCCAAAAAATCTCCAAGGATCACAGCTGGAGAACTGCAGAGGTTAGTTGCGTCTTGGGGTCAGAAAGTCTCCAAAACTACAATCTGAAGTCACCTACATCACCACAAGCTGTTTGGAAGGGTTTCAAGAAAAAAGCCTCTACTCTCATCCAAAAACAAACTCAAGCGTCTTCAGTTTGCAGACACTACTGGAACTTCAAATGGGATCGGGTTCTATGGTCAGATGAAACTAAAATGGAGCTTTTTGGCAATAAGCACCAGAGGTGGTTTTGGCGCTCACAGAGAGGTAGCCATATGGAAAAGTACATGTTCATGCCCACGGTTAAATATGGTGGTGGCTCGTTAATGTTTTGGGGCTGTTTTTCTGCCAACTATCAACAGATTAAATTAATTAAATGAAAACTTGACTGCCTCTGCCGGAAAGCTTAAAATGGGCCGTGGTCGGATCTTCCAGAAGGACAATGATCCAAAACATACATCAAAATCAACACAAAAATGGTTTACTGACCACAAAATCAAGGTCCTGCCATGACCCTCCCAGTCCCCTGACCTGAACCCCATAGAGAACCTGTGGGGTGAACTGAAGAGGAGAGTCCACCAGCGTGGACCTCAAAATTAGAAAGATATGGAGAGATTCTGTATGGAGGAACGCTCTCAGATCCCTCGCCATGTATTCTCCAACCTCATCAGGCGTTATAGGAGAAGACTCACAGCTGTTATCATGGCAAAGGGAGGTAGCACAAAGTATTGACTAAAAGGGTGCCAATTAGTGACTATGTAACGCATTACTATATGTAATGCACATCACTGAGTTAGTACATTTATGGATAAATCTGTAATTATATTTCTATATAGCATATATTTTATTGACGAGAGTTAATTGGAGCACATTGTTTCTATGTGTTTGTTTCATATGGCACTGTCACGCACAAGAGTCACTTAATGCTGGCTATGATTATTTACTGACAGGTTATGGGGTATTTCTTTTCATGTTTGTTTTAAAAACCGCTGATATTACAGGACTATATAAATGGTAACTACTTCAAATTATTACAGTCGCTTACAAAAAGTAAAGCTATTAAAATGCATCTGATAACTCTAAGCCTTATAGCGGACAATAACATCCTATTACCAGCACAGTGAAGTTTTCTCGCATAAACATACATGGTTTAAATAGGACATAGTGTTGCATTTTGTGATTAAGATTACGCTATACGTGTAGCAATCCTGTTTTTGCAGTCCTTTAATAAATCAGCTGTGCTAACCACTTTGTTGGACCGAAACAAAAAGAATCCATAGGTAGCAAATCAGAGCAATCCTATCTGCTGACAAACCAAAGTGGTGTTTGGTTTATTTTAACCACTGCTGTCAAATATAACTGTTTCTGTGCTTAATTGATCATGATAATGGTCCCATTGTATAACAAGTGTTATACTATTCTCTACCTTTTCATCCTAAGGTTTCATCATGCTCTATTTGTCTAAAAACGACAGACTATACACTCCTCCTTTGCATGTAGCTAATTCTCTGTGGAAAGCAAACCCTGAAAAGAACCTTTTTCCTTTTCTTCTGAGCCATTAGCCTGTTAGACAAACATTATCAGCTGAATAAAATCCAGTGTTCCCTTCAAACACGCTGCTTAATAAGGTTTGCACTGGAGAAAAAGAGAATGCATGGCAAATTAAACCAGCAGAAGCATTGATAATTATTTGACTTCTCCTGAAGAACGTAATCCTTTTAGGAGGTGTTATATTTTTCTCGGAAAAAAGAAGAGAAAAGGAATGCAATAATAAATAAATATATAAATAACGTTATAAATAAGCTGCCTTGTTTGGAGAGTGGGGTGCCATGGGAGGTGTAGTGCAAAAGGAAGATAGTGACTAAGCTCGCTAATAGCATCTTTGTTTCCGGTTAGTGCTGGTTGGAAACTCTGGGGTATTGGAAGATTTTTATTTATTTTCCTGCCAAAGTCAGCTAAGAGTGATAACTCTACTCAAGACATCAAGACACCACAAACTGCTTATCAGTGCATCAAGGCCATCTGTTTGACGATCAGCTCTTACATTTAGTGCTTAGTGTACCACGTTTTCCTGAGGGCTCTTAATGCAGTGTAACGTGTACCTGAAAAAAGCAGGCACCAAGACAAAAGCGGCAAAACATTCGCCTTTCAAGCTGCATTTGTTCCATCTCTTAAGTCACTGAATGGAGTCAGGCAGTCTTGGATGTTTCTTGCGAACAAACGATGCCAGTCGTCATGGAGAGGGGCCGTGAAAATGTCATTGTCATCTTTTATGTCCGCTGTGGATTTATAACATTTACTCGGAATTTCATTCTGCCTCTCTTTCGACACGAATAAATGACTCGGAGACCTTGAAAGTTTAATTTGAAATAAGAGCTTGTCTTGGCGACAGGACTTAAAATAAAACAATCGCTTTTTCAGTAGCAGAGTCACCGTGTGCTGACATGGAGGCCAGAAGTCACAGCTTGATATTTATTCCTCCGCCCTTGAAGATGGACTTCACTGCGACGATTCATCACCACGTCTCCTTCACAGGGAGACACCAACACAGGCAAAGTCTTATTTCATTAGTGCAACTTCAAGAGTTCATTTCCAAACTCAGAAACGCTTCCTGGGTGTCAGTCAGTTGCAACAATCAAGTTATGGCTTCCTGTGGAATATAAAATAACAAAGGACTTCTCAGAAAGAGAATCACAACACTGTAGCATGAAATAATGGCAGCAGGCCTGGCATTCACAGCCTACCAATGTCTGAAAACTGATTTTTTTAAAAAGAGAGAGAAAGAATGGAGAAAAATGTTTAGTATTCGCTGAGACCAGCTCGCATACTAAAGGCTGATAATGTGATTTTCATTGTAGCAGGATATCTGGCACTAGCGAGGAGAGAAAAGTCTGTATATACTTCTACAGCATTTCTTAAGTGCTTATCATGGCAGGTGGCTGAAACCCTATTCTCCATGTGTCTAATATTAACACAAGCTCAGACTCACCTTTAATTTTGTACTAAAATTGTTCCGATTACATCTGTGGCACGAAGGAGCAGGCCGCGCTCCCCCTATCGAATTATGCTATTAACAGAGCTGCCTCTTACACCTGATAAGCGCTGCAGGCTCTTTCTGGAGCAAGACTTCCTCAACAGCATTTGTGTTTCACTTTTACTGTCCTTTGTCAACAGCTGAGCAAGACTCAGAAGCCCAGGCGCAAACTATATCCTTAAAAAAAAAAATACACATGCATATCATTGGATATAAGAATAAAACATGAAATACAACAGATGGAACAGTTAAAACACTGGAACGTGGTCTGAATCTGTATTACTTATAAATATCCTGTAGTCCAAATGGTAACGACATGTAACTCAGCCGAACAGTGACTGTGCAGAAATTAATAGTAAATTATAGAAAAAATGAAAGGGCAAATATGAAAAGTTTAACAACAAACGTGACAGTTGAAAGTTGTATATTGATATGATGAAATAAGTGTGATGAGAAACAGAATCAGACACTCGTTATACACTACATCTAGAATTGATGAATTCGTTGTTAGTGTTATGACGGGGGACACGGTGGCTTAGTGGTTGGCACGTTTGCCTCACACATCAAGGGTTGGGGGTTCAAATCCCACCTCTACCCTGTGTGTACTGAGTTTGCATGTTCTCCCTGTGCTTCAGGGGTTTCCTCCAGGTACTCCTGTTTCCTCCCCCAGTCCAAAGACATGCGCTGTAGGCTGAATGGCATTTCCAAATCATACGTAGTGTGTAAGCGTAAGCAGTATGGATGGATGGATGGACAACTTATTGATAACTTATGACTATAAAAGGTCTATCAGGATCTTTCAATAGGAGCCTGTGACGTGTGACTGGATGATTGTGGTTGTATTGTGGATGTGTGTAATACAGCAGTATGGGAATTCACCTGTTACACGTTGATCAGTAATGGTCAATCCAGTTGAGGAGACAATTGCAAGTCAATTACAGCAACTATTTTGTTCACATCAGAGGTCATTTTAAAACAACTGATTAAAGACAGATTTATTTCAGCTTTAATACATTAGTGTAACAAGTAACAGTCAGTGTTCAATAACTGAAACTGCACAGTGTAAAACCGTGTAGCACTAGTTTCAAAACTACAGGAGCGAACACCAAACATGTCTTGGATGATCAACTTATAATAAGAATATTTATGTAAATTTCATTGTTGTTTTAACATCTGCAGATCTGGAGCTTGAGTTGTGATTCGTTTTTTTTTTCTATCAAATTTTATTAATGGCTAGAATTGCAACCTAATTAAAAAAAAAAATAGATTAAAGCTCACATCAAGCTGCCTATCAGCATGTTTCCTTGCATGCTACTGGCTTATTTTGTATCAGCAACACTGACGAGTGACTGACACCCCACTGACTTGTCTGTGATGCCTGACTTTGTGGCAGTGTCACATTTTTTGACTGTTTGCGGCCTAGAGGAGAGCCTTGCTCAGAGAAAACCTGCCTGTTTAGTATTCTACCCCAGAAGTGTTTAACCCCCAAAAGATATAAGATAACTTTTTCCCTCCTTTCCACAGATGATATTAAGTGCCTGCCATTATCTCAGTAGGTCTGTATCATATTAGAATCTGCAATCGTAGGTCACAAAGTATACCGGGCCCTTGTCTCGCCCACTACTGCAAAATTACTTTCTGCCACACAATGCTGCCTGAATGGGCCGAAGCTTTGTCATTTAAACTGCATAAAGAGGCCAGAAATTGATTTTTATTGTAGATCTTCATATCTAATAAAGCTCTGAGGATCTCTTTTCTTCAGCGCCTGAATGCCCACTGAATGCTTTCAATCCACTTCTGTGTTTCATGCATAAAAGTGGCGGCCAGGACATTAGAGAGAGAATTAGACGGGGGGTGGGGGTGGTGGTGGGGGTTTGAAAAAGCATCCGCCCCCTCCACCTCTTCTCTTCTCTTCTGTGGATAGGATGGAGAAGGTGAAGGAGCTGGGGGTAATTGAAAAGGGAAATGTTTTCTCTTTTTTTTTAACCATCTTCTGAAAAGAATGTATTCTTTTCAGGGAAAGAAAAAACATAACCAGAGCTCAATTTTTCCAAAGAAAAGAAAAGTCTCTGCGAAGAAAAAAAAAAAAAAAAAAAAAACCCCTAAAAAGATCCTCTTTGCTTTTCAGTTCAGGGAAATAAAACTCACCTGACCACTTCCATTGTTTTCTGTACAAAGTCTGTTGCAAACCCCTG
Source organism: Ictalurus furcatus (assembly GCF_023375685.1). Classification (NCBI taxonomy): domain Eukaryota; kingdom Metazoa; phylum Chordata; class Actinopteri; order Siluriformes; family Ictaluridae; genus Ictalurus; species Ictalurus furcatus. The sequence goes on along the minus strand of NC_071265.1, from coordinate 26,869,318 downwards.
AAGTGCCCTCACGCATTTCAAACTTTATTTTCCTCCAACGCTTCTTGCTCCTCCAATCGCTAGGCTCCTCACCTTGCTTATAGAGCTCCGTGCAGAATTCCTCTCGTTTTCCCTGATTGCGAGTAATCCCTAACATGTAAACAAAATTTGTTTTCATGTGACTGAATATGATTAATTATCTCAGAGTAATCCAGCTTCACTTGCAAAGACTTTTCAGAGGAGATTACAATTTCCGAACTGACAACCATGATAGTCGGGAGCATTCTGTAAGTCTCAGATTAAAGGTCACAGAAAGCAAGCGTTGGTAAAAAAAAAAAAAAAAAAAAACTCACGAGGCGATGGGTAAGTAAGGGCAGATGCAATCACGACAGCATCAGAGGAGAAAGGGAGAGACGAGTGCCTCAAACTGGCAAAAAAAAAAAAAGATTATGGAAATGGATATCTGCATAGTGCCACCAAACATATGGCAGTGCCTAATGCCATTTAACACTTGGGGCTGGGTTTAATCAAACTTCCGCAATTAAAAACACAAATTAGATGCGAACATCTGAAAGTCAGGGGAACACGACAGAGAAGGATGGCTGATTCTGACAGAGAGAGGGAGCTGAATACTTCTCACTAATCCACAGACAGGCCCCCTACTATACTTTGTTTCTAACCACACACACACACACACACACACACACACACACACACACACACACACAAACAAAAGCAGAATACTATTTTGGCATATAAAATCTACATAAAATCCTTGGTCAGATTTACAGGCTTGAAGTAAATGAGCGATACTACTTTCACAGCTTCTTTACTGATCTTATTCCTAATCTTTATTTTTCCTACTTAATGTTATTTTATTTGCTATTACACATTTATTCGAAATCTACTGCAGCGTCCCTGACAAGAAGAAAACTTCATTGTACAAGAAAGCTTGTGCGTATGACAATACATTTCTTGACTCGAATTATATAAAAAAATAAGTTTGGATCTACTGAAAGCCCAGAAAATGCTCGGTGATGCCGTGTTAAGTGCTCATATCCAACAGAAAATGACAAGAACATGCAACTGATTCCATTTATATGTTTCCCAGCATGATCAGGAGCAGGTGGCAGGGTTGAGCCGTGGGTAATATGGCATGTTATGATTATTGGCCAGTGCAGGACTGGTGATAGTGTGAAATCGAGCAGCCGTGATAACACACCATAAGAGAGTGTTTCCATCACTGCACCAGTGGCCTGATTACTCAGCCAGCACAGGGGTCGCATTCAATCACGGCAAAACCAAGAGGAACAGGCAGTTACTTCCTATTTCATCATTTATCACTGGGCAAGGTCCGCGCATGTATGTCTGAAGCCGCTTTGGTTGACTTTGGCAATAAATGACTATAGGTCATGTTTAATCTCTACATACGCCTTAAAATCAGATTCAAAATCAAAAGCTCAGAATGTACAGTGTCATATCAATAATGTCAAAATCTACAAATATATATTTAAATAATGTAAATAATAATTGAAGCCAAAACATGTCAGACCCACATATCTGATCAGCTCATAAGTGGAACGTTACCCGTAAATGCTTGGATTTGCACGTCAGCTTAAAGTATATTAGCACTGAAGTGTTGTCATACACTTCCTCCATCTTTACCCATCTGCTAAGTAGCGGAGGACAATAGCTCTACACATACTGTGTGACTCCTGAGCATTTCAGCCTGCCTGAGAGAGAACAGGGTTGTGTAAATCATTCAATCTCCATCCACTTCTGCTTTACAGGTGCCGAGGTGAGCACGCCGGGCTCACATTTACACACCTGACACGGATCTCTCAAACTTGTGCAGTAAGGAGGTGGAAATGGAGAGAGCTGGAGGGAACAGGGAGGCTTCGAGAGGATTCTTTATGCAGCTCTGTGTATTTCTTTCATGTTGTCCGGCCGGTAACTCAGTCGGCTTTGCCATGGGCGATGGCTAATTCACACCCTCAGATCAGGAGCATGAAATGAGAGCGCGGTGCAGACGGGGGAAAGCCCTCGGGTTAATGATAGCGCATATACCCAACACCATTTCCCATAAATCTCCCCAAATGCTTTCATTTGAGATGATCCTTGGCATTTGAGTGTAGCCAGCCACACACACACACACACACACACACACACACACACACACACACACACACAGGTACACACCAGGACATGACCAAGATCGCACACTCGTGCCCACACACCAAGACACACTTCAAGAAAAATGCTTTATATATTATTATTATTATTATTATTATTATTGTTGTTGTTATTATTATTATTAATAATAATAATAATAATAATAATAATAATAATAATAAATATTGCAACTTTCCAACACTAAAACAAACAAAAAAAACGATTAAAAAGAAGAGATGAAGGGGAAGCTGTTGTGAGAATGAGTATGTATTAAGTTGACACTTACAATATGAGAAGGAAATGTAGTCTGATAGTCTGACTATTAGCTATTGTATGCCTTTGTGTTCTGTTTAGGTAATATGGATTAAGCCTCTCAGTTGCATATCCAAAGGAATAAATATAAAAATAAAAAATATATAGTACATACACACACAGGGCTGAACCACACAAAAGCCTTTGCCATGATGGAGGCTTTTCCCCCCACACCAATCATCTAAATGAATAAATAGATCTACTGTATAACCAAAAAAAAAACAACAACATACAACTGTGAGGCACTTTAAGAGTCTTTAACTCCTCAGTTGAACAAGCTTGTGGATAAAGGTTTTCTCCCCACCACCTACTCCCCCCCAAAACCTCTTTAAAGTTATTTTAAATTTCTCAGCAAGGCTTTGAGGAATCTGTTTGTTTGAGGGCAGCATTAGATGTGACCAGCGTTTTATTGTGACATAAAACCGCATTTCTTCCTCAGCAGATTAAAAATAAAATCGGTTAATAAGAAAAGCTGTCAGCAGCAGAAAACGGCTGACATAATCCGTTTATCCTCCAAGCAATAAAGATATTGGTCCTTGGGAGTCTATCTTTCCTCTTATGTTATTTCGCCCAAAACATTATCTTCTATGCATTCAGATGGATTAAGAAGCCATGTGGGAGATAGAAGGAAAATGACAGATACAAAAAACCTATAATATCCTTTCAGTCCTTCTCACATGCTCTCACAGGAAGCTACACGTTATGTGCACGCAGGAGGAAAAATAAGAATAGAAACGAGCTGAAAGAGAGAAAAAGGGCAAATTGTGAGATGCAAAAAGAGATGCAGTACGAGTAAGAGAAAAAGAAACAGATATAGAGATAGAGGAAGAGAGAAATAAAGGAGCTGGCAGTTATCTGATGACAGAAATGGGTTGGGAGGAGCAGAGGCCTAAATGCTCCACCCACTTTATCTGTGGTAGGCGTGGCTCTTCAGCCTCTCACTGTAGCAGCACACAGATGACAAAAAGTTTATCAACCTCATGGCATGACGAAACGTGACTACAAATTTTCAGCAGTTTTAATGATTTCAGGTTCACTTTTAGCTAATTAGGTTGAGTAAAACACTGTCTCGTTTAGATCACACTGCCCTGAATGACACGGTTTCAGCAAACATGCAGAACACAGAACTGGCCGGATGCTTCTGACCTTAAACCACTTACATCTGTAGTTCCCAATCCTCAAGTCACCCCGTATGGCATCTTTTGTTGTTTGTCCTGTTCGATCACACCTCCAACTGATCAAATAATTAACGGCCCATCCTGTAGGTGTGTAATGCTGTATTTATGATTCAGAACCTTCTACTTTCCACCTCAACTGAACCTCGAAGCAGAAAACAATGGACAGCATTATAAGCATAGATATATTAGTTTCCCCTAATGTATACATGGACATGTATACATATTAATGGAAACAAAGACCATTGGGAAGAAGAAATGGAAAAGTATCGGGAGAAAAGGTGTGCTTTAAGCTGGCTTTTAAAATAAGAGAAAGAAGTGCACTATGGGGACAGCATCCCATAGAAGGGGGTTATGGCACTAAAGGATTTATGAAAAAAAAGTCTGGTCCTGGACACCACTAGGAAACCAGAATTGGTGGACCTGAGTGTCTGAGCAGGGGTGTAGGCCTGTAGCGGCTCAGACAGATAAGGCGGGACGAGGCCATGTAGTGCTCTGTAAGTGAGAAGTAGGACATTGTATTAAATTCTTTGTGAAACAGGTTACCAGTGGAGCTGATGTAGTATGGGTGTAATATGTGCTGAACGTTTTGTATGAGTAAGGACTTGAGTATCTAAGTTTTGAATGTGTTGGAGTCTATTTACGGCTTTACCCAAGATGCCACAGGATAGGGAATGAACCAGAAAACATGAGCCAGGGTTTCAGCATCTTTCAAACTAGACATGGGCCAAAGTCAGGCAATGTTGTGGAGCTGATAAAAAAAAAAGAGCAGTTTTTGTGAGTGACCTAATATGAGGTTCAAATGAAAGTGTGTTTCAAAGGGTTTAACACCGATGCCAACCATATCGAGTGAGAATTCTGACGTTTTAGAGATAAGAGTTTCAGATGTGACGAGAAAGATTTCTGTTTTCTCAGGGTTTTATTTAAGGAAGTTGTTAGTGAATTGAACATGTTTTTTTTTTTTTCCTATGCATAAAGCATTTTATCGTAGGTTTCAGAGTACACTTTAATTTTCAATTTAAGTCACCTTATTTAGCTAACTGAAGGATTGCAGGATAATTGTTGATAATGTTCACAGATGTGGACCCAATTATGATTACAGAAGCAAAAATCATATAATATCATGAAGTAAGCACAAAACAAAGTTAAAGTTACCCTAATTACTGTGGCTCATAATTTCCAGTCTTTCCCATCATTTCAAGAACGGCAATAAGGACTTGGAATGCCATTTGCGTGATATATTTCTAGCTTTAGAAACACTTGAACATCTCACACATGACACATAATGGCACTCAAATTTTATAAGAACTGTAATGAGAAATGCCTTTTTTATTATTTATTTATTTATTTTTTTACTATTAATAATGTCATAATAAAAGCAAAGACTGGAAATGAAATGCTACCCATTGCTCTGAATGTAAACATTAGTACCTTTACATATTAGCTCACTTGTGCAAATTATTATCTAATATATTATATAAAATGAATGTCACTGTTTCTGAATGCAAATCCTGAACGCCAAGGCATCGGGAGGGGGTGGGGCAAAGAGCTGGATGAGTGACAGCTGACGTGTCCCATTGGTGCTTGTGCTCATGAACCGCGAGTGTGTTATGTTTAATCAGGATGGCTAGGCTGGTAATGAATTTTGATTACGTCTCTAAATGGAGTCAATGTTCAAGGTGGGAGGGGTCGGGTCAGAGAAGAGAGACAGAGAGAGGGGGTGAAATATTAATGTCTTCCCAGATGATGCATGAAACCCTGGTGTGTAATTTCCCCTCACTTGCCTTGTCTGCCGCCAGATTGTTAGCACTTCATCATTAGCGGGGGGAACTTTTTGCATCTCGATTCATCTTTCTCTCTTTGATTAATGCTGATCTTGATTCATTAGTTTATCATCACTGTGGTTTTAAGGGATCATTGCATATCCATCATGGGGCAGCAGAAGGCACGTGTGGGGAGAGGAAGAGAAGAAACACAGGCCTACCTACAGCAGCTAAAAGGATAAGTACAGGGGGGAGGGGGGTCTGTAGAGTTCCTAATAACTCAGCGTGTGTCTAAATCCGCCCCTCCGAGCTCAATGAGACGCGATTGTCTCCTCTCGTCTGTGTACACCCACCTATTAAAATGTCATCACTTTCATTTGTAAAAAGCAAAAAAGAGCTGAAAATGCACAAAACACTCTGCTTGATTAAGAACAGTCGGCTATGCAGGACTTCTGTGCACGCTAACGAGCTGACGCAGAGTAAATGGATAATTTAGTATCTAAATGCTCGCTGAGTGTCATGTAAAAGTTTAGTTTGATTAGTCAGTACAAACAGATTACATGCACACAGGAAACTCAGATGTAATTTTGTCAAAGGTCTCAACAACACAGACGTGAATGAAGGACATTATATTAAAGCAGATGTCCGTAATAACCTCAAGTTCTCAATTTTCTGCCTTTCAACTGACCTTCTATCATGTATGCTGTTACAGAGGGCTGCTGCATCTAATCATAATTATCAGTGTAAAAAAAAAAAAAGAGCTTTTCATGTTTCCGTTCATTCTCCCTGAGTCTGCAGATCTGAAGAGGAGTCATATGTCTTAATAGCAATGGGGGTTCTCATTTAATAAAGATTCTCAGCCCAGGTTCATTTTAAAGGGAAACATATTTGAAAATCATAAATCATGACAAGAATGTAAAATCACCTACCTGTACATTCGCACAAATTGTCATGCCATTATGCATAGACATATGGGCACCATAAGGAAGAAACGAAAAATAATAATTTATCAAGAAATGTATCTCACACTTCGAATTGTACACCAATCAGCCATAACATTAAAACCACCTGCCTAATATTGCGTGAATCCCACTTGTGCCGCCAAAACAGCTCTGACCCGTCGAGGCATGGACTCCACGAGACCTCTATAGGTGTGCTGTGGTATCTGACACCAAGACGTTACAGCAGATACTTTAAGTCCTGTAAGTTGCGAGGTGGGTCCTTCATGGATCGGACTTGTTTGTTCAGTACATCCCACAGATGCTCGATCGGATTGAGATCTGGGGAATCTGGAGGCCGAGTCAACACAATGAACTCGTCGTCACGTTCCTCAAATCATTCCTGAACAATTTCTGCAGTGTGGCAGGGTGCATTATCCTGCTGAAAGAGGACACTGCCATTAGGGAATACCGCTGCCATTAAGGGGTGTACTTACTCTGCAACCACGTTAAGGTTGGTTGTACACGTCAAAGTAATATCCTTATGAACGCCAAGACCAGAGGTTTCTCAGCAGAACATTGCCCAGAGCATCAGCTTGCCTTCTTCCCATGGTGCATCCTATATCAGTCTACCTCTTAGTTTGGTGAGAAACAGTAGTTAACGTGTAATTTTCTCAGAGTTGCATGCAGAAAGACACAGACATGGTCAATCCAGATGGTAATTAAAGTCACGGACCACCTGTAAACCAGGAAATTACCCCAGGACGCTATGTAAATTTAATTTGTCTGGGTAGGGGTTTAACCAGAGACATACTGAAATTAACTGACTTTCTGAAAACAATTAATCAGGGATATTATAATTACATGTTTATTATTTCTACAGTTACATGGCCCTTAAAAAAGCATGTGGTCAAATAGCGGTGGTGAAATCTATTGGTGTCACTTCCCTGAATCAAACCGGACATGATAAAAACATGTGGTTAAACGTAAAGCCTTGAACCTTTTGTCTCACCCCAAAATAAAATGTTGTCTTCATTTTGATCCTTCACTGCAGTTTCCTCTACACAGTGTTGGCTAAACACTGTAGGGTCATTACTTCAACAGCCCTATTTTGATGCAAGGGAGTGTTTTATAGGGGTTTTATAGGGCACTAAACCACTAACACTTTAGTGACACTAAAAGGTTCAAATAGTTCAAATCAGAACTAGACCGAAAAACAAAAAGAAATTATTATTATTATTATTATTATTATTATCATTATCATCATCATCATCATTACCTCATGTCATCAACATCATGAAGATGTTAACCATGTATACATTTGTGTTATTTTCAAAATAGCAAAATCTCATGGAGGCATGATTCAAACACTCAGCCCGGGAGGTGCACGGCAAACACGCTAACCACAAACAGGAGAACCACGAGAATATCATTCTCGTATTTAGACACTTGTAAACTAATACGTTTTGTTTTAAACCACTTGCGCTAAGCTGGTTGTATAAAGTTGTATATTTTTTATATATACATATTAATATAACAAAATAAATATATTATTTTATAAGCAGTGGCCAAATCTTGACATTAATTAGAAATTTCTATACATACATAATTCCAGTGTCACAGTATATTATTCATCATCCCAAAATACTCACTAAAAAATACACATTAAACAAAGCTTTTAAAATACATTTTGGTTTCTGACTTTACATTAGCTCTTTGCGTGTATATATATTACATCTACAAGATTGCATGAGTTTAGTGAACAGAATAATGACAGTTCGTAAAAAAATGTAATTGAATTTTTTCAATGGTAGTGTGAACCAGGAAACTTTTATTATAGTATTATTAATATAGTATTAATAGTATTATAGTATGATTAATATAGTATAATTATTAATATATTATTACTTTTATTATAGTAGGTCAGTAGTTGTAACTTTTCTCATGAGTAACAGTGTCACATCATTGACCTGCTGTTACACAAAATTACCAAGCAACCTAAGTATGAATAAGAATTCAAATTGATTTCAAATATATAACTAACAAGTATCCTCAGGCTTTACCGATCATTAAACCTAATTTATTTTATTAGTAGCAGTATACGAGGTTTAGCTGCTCTGGTATCCATTTTGAAGTGTGCATTGGTTGTACACTGGATTTTCAGTGCACTATGGGTAATTATATGGTGCATCTTAGGAATAAAATTTCTACACTGAGAACTCCAACACAATAAAGTGGCTGCACCCCAAAATAGTGCACTGCATGGTGAATAATTCAGCGAATTCGTTTGTGTAAAGATAAGACAGGACATTTGTTTGTGTAAAATCTAATAAATCACTCTCACTCATTAGCATTCCTGTACATTAAGTTTGAAAAAAAGTTGATTACATAGCTGTAATTTGTAAGCATTCATGTAACATTGTTAAAAAAATAAAAATAAAAAAATAAAAAAATGAAGGGCAGAAAAACTACAAGTAATACGTAAATAACAGCTTTGTACAAATGGGCTCAGTACCCCCTGGGTTCAAGTGTGCTTCTTGTGAAGGCGGCCTGCATAACAGCAAGTGATATACAAGTGACATGAGTACAAAGACACCATGATACCGGTGCTGACGCCCTCGACATCCTCCTCCAGTGTCTGAGTGGCGGCTCCGCTTCCTCCGTTCCACATGGGAACACATGAGGTGAGCTTGAACTTAATGGGAATTTCAAACAGCGGCCATCTTTTGCTACGTACGCTGCTGTAGCACAGTGTCACCTCAGCGCCGGCATTACAAACAGAACCTGATAACGCAGGGGTTTTAGACGTGGATGAGGGCAAAGGCGAAAAAAAAAAAAAAAAAATCCTACTACTGTGGATTCATTGTGGCCTGAAGAGCAGTGCGTATCAGTCAGAGGCCAAGCAGACATGGACTTACGGCCCCAGCGAACTTAATGAGCGCTCAGGCACACTTAACACCAAGTGTGACTAGATAGGCCTCCTAATATCCTTGCTCGTCAGGAGTCCAGTACATAATGCTGCCGTTTCATTTTAGTAATCCCTGCTTTTAATATAAGGTTTAACAGACGCAAGGTTACCTGTGTAAAGGTGGTGCCACCATGGATCTTAAGCCTCACATGCAGTGTACATATTAAAGTTATGTGTGAAATGGCTCATATAGTAATTCATGGAAATGAAGCACAGCAGACAAAAATAAAAAAGTTCATACATTTCAGCAATTTTTTCATCAAAGGGCCATAAAATGTCAACATTGTTAGTGGATTATGCATGATATATGTATGGTATTACTGAATCAAACGCTATACAGAGCAGGACAGTGGTGCATAAATTGCACATTAACACTACAAAACAGTCCATTTCTTACAGTTCTAGTCATTATCTATGGAGATTATTTAGCAATAAGCCTCTACGCTATAAAACCGTTGTACAGTTCAAAGCTTTGATTCCTGCCTAAAGATCCCCCATTTATCACCCATGTCTCATCCATAAATAAATTCCATCTGATGTAATATGAAGATACATCTATGAGCCATAAAGCATCATATTTGATCTGTTCTATTCTTTTTAGAAATCTCAGATTTATTCAAATCAATGGCTGACAGAAGGTTGAATTAAACTCTGCCCCATTATAGTCTTTTTTGACTATGACATACACCAATGCCCCAACAGAGGCAGCACCCCCTCTCCTTCTCTTTCTCTGTCTCTCTCCATCTCTCCCCTCTTCTTCAGTTCTCCCCTAATGCAGCCTAATCCTGGCTGAAGACAGACATGCGCTGCGTGTGTGCGTGTATGCGTATTTGTGTGTAAGGAATATCTCTTTGCTTTTTCTGCCTCAGTTCATTATTTTTCTTTCTTGTCACTTAGTGTGATAGGTTGGACAGAGGCGAGCCAATGAGTACTGAAGACACAGTCACAGGGCCTTAATCTAGTCTTTAATGCGTGACTTCAGAGATGTCATTTATCTTGTGACTGCAGCAGGCGTCTACAAAACTTTATCTCTAATAATATATTGATGGATTAAAGGGGTCAGGCCGGGGGAGCAGGCAAGAAAAATTGCTTATTGACATCAAAATACAGTGCCCCCCAAAAACCTGATAAACATGAGGGACAGGAAAGTGGAAGTCAGAGCGAGGGAGAGAGAGGAAGAGAGAGGGAGTGACAGAGGAAGAGAGGGATGAGAGAGGCAAGGCATTGTGCCCACTGATTTTCCTCCATCAGACGAGCCTGCGGTGGTCTGAACTCTCAAGGCACGCACAAACACACACACACACACACACACACGCACAAAAAAAAAAAAAAAAACACAACACATACAAAAACACACACAAACACACACATACAGTGCTACTCCAGCTGACGCCTGGGGAAAGCAGCCTGCTCCAGGACTCCTCCACATTTATCTCAGCACTTCCATTCTCTCTCTCTCTCTCTCTCTCTCTCTCTGTCTCTCTCTCTCCCCAACACACACACCTTATTAAACACACTTAAGTAGAGCAGCAGGACTAGGCCACTTGTGTTAAGGCTAACAAGAGAGGGGATTGTAAAGAGAGACCGTCATGCACTTTTACTGACCTACAGTGAATAAATCATATTAAGAGGAGCATTTTAACCCTTCTTCGTAGACATTTTGCTCATGTATTGTGTAAGGAGTGTAGAGAGAAAAATAAATAAATTCAGGTTTCTCCTAATGAAAAAGTATGTCTTGACTCCCAATCCATTTCTGTACAGCAAAAATAACTCTCATTATTTTTGGTGCACTTTTCAGGGAAGTTATTACACCAATACACGTTTTCTCACAGATTCTGATAAATCGGTATTTAAAGTCTCAAAGAAATGCAAGAGTCACCGTTTAGCTGTCCCACAAGTCTCAGAGTCCTTGCGTGAAAAATGTGTTTGAGCGCTGTGGAAAGCACCTCCAATCCCAAACAGTGTCAATCCAACACACACTTTCTGCAAGTCCTCTAAAATTAATATACTTTTACCATTACAAGATAAAGCCGGGGACATATTACACCAGGCATATCTGCAGGCCTGTAATACCACAGAGTCAGCATTCAATAAAAGACATTTGCAACCAGGCGTTTCTCACGACGGTGGCGGCGAAAGATTTAAAAGCTGCTAAATTAGGTGCGGCTTGCCGAGCAAAAGGTGCCGGCTAAGCAGGCCCACTCTTACTTTCGAATGACAGAGTTGTTAATGGGGGGGCCTCCCTCTAGGGCTGCCGATGCGCCAGAGGGACAGTTTATGATGCACTCACGGGGTTATTTAGGCTCAAACAGTGTGCATAATGTTGCCTAACAATCAGTGGCCATAACTCAGAACTCACACAGATCCTGCATTTCATCCAGGCCTTACTGATTGCTCCCACATTTTTTATTATCCATCAACCTTTTCTGAGCTTTGACCCAAACCTGTAAGCATATTTCTTGAATGCACCATTCATTCATTGTTTCTTTCTTTCTTTCCTTCTGTAAGCAACTCTGGAAAAATGAGAAAACAAATGGGGTAGGTGGTATAAAGAAACTGTGGCTGTCTAAATATCGGAACATTTTCAGGGAGTGTGAGAAAACAGAATGCATGTGCAATAACCTTTTCTTGTGTTATTGCTGCGCTTTTTTTTATGACTCCAGACAACCACCAATGGAGCCGTTAAAAATTTAATCCAGCCTCACGCTTATAAAACATGTCAACCATTATACTATAGCTGTCCACGGCTGATGTGGAAGTCAGGGGAAGAAAGGTGAAGGAGGGGAAAGGGAGAAGAAACTTGCTTTTTTTTGTTGTTTTTTTTTTAACTGTAGAAGTAGGAAAACAAATCTATTCTCATCTGTCAATCTTACTGTGACCATGATGGTTACCCCAGTAATGAAGTTTAAGCAACACGCTACATGCCCTAGAACATTATAATTGTCAGAATGTCAGAATGAAAACTCAGTTAGAATGTCACAGCAAGAAGGAAATTTTATTTGACTCCACCAACAGTGGCTCTTGAACTCACAACCCTCTAATCACCTTCTGTAAACATAACTTTAACCACTGAACTATTACCATTCCCAGAGCAGTGCTCTGTGATAATTCACACTCTCGGTCATTAGAGCTCATAAAACCCCTCAACTGGGGCAACTTTCCAAACCAGATTGTCATTTAAAGCTGTTCACAGTGGCACTGATTAAATCAGAACAGCAGTGTGTCACCTGAAGGACAACTGCTGCTCATAATCACCTGTCTGATCATGAGGGTCAAAGAGCTGTGGGATCATAAACCCGAGTGTTTGTGACCGTCTAAGCCCAGAGACCATAAACACATCAACAATAGCGATTAAAAAAGGTGGGGAGAAAAAAAATACGTCACATCTGCTGATCGATGACGGATCCAAAAGCCACCATCAACACTGCTGTCCTTTAGTATAAAGTATACGCTATTTCTCCCTCCCTCTCATCTTGATGGGCACTTTATCTGGAAGAGAATAAATGGAACCAAAGCGGGAGAATAATACTAACAAAATGGGCCTGGACGTCCACCGGGGAGCAATAAAAAGGAGAGCAATTTCAGCGATAAATAATTCCCCCCTTTACTTTGTTGGTAGAGGCAAACACAGTGCGCCTGGGCCATCAGGCTTGTCACACTGTAATCTAGCTTTGGGCGTGGGTATATTAATGCCATTTCCATATTCAGCACCCTACCCCCCTCATACCCCAGACCCCCCCGGTCCACTTTGGAGCCACGTGGGCCGCTTCCAGGCCCGGGAATACCCCAGAGTCTGGCGGCCAGCACTCCGTAATTCCAACACAGCTCATTATTTAGCATGTCACCGCTATTTTACATGTTAAAGCACCTCCATTGCCATCTAATTTATTGTAGGAATATCAAATGGGCCAAAATGGAATGGGGTCACCTGCGTTCGGTGGTGTGCGGGAAATAAATATATATACAGTCAGTCAAGTCAAGGTGAAAACTTGTGTCAGCAAGACGGCTTTTTCTTTCGGGAGGGGGGATGCTGAAAATCAAAAAGGCAAGGAAACAATGGTACAAAAAAGATCTCTCTGGGAAACATGGCACTGTTTGCTTTATACCCTTTTATCCCAAGCAGTTCTGATGTATAAAGTCACATTCAGGTTATATTGTTCGCCTAACTCGCCTTTTTTTCTCATGAAACTTTGAGAAGGCTGAGCAGAATTTGATGAGATTCAGCAGTAATTACATTTTCCCGACAGGAACAATAGGAGCAACAACAGCAGCAGGGCTAATCCGTCAGCGAGAAGGCCTACTTCTGCTTCCTGGTGACGATGATTAGCTCTAATCTACACTGCTAGCACTGTTCACAGGAGAAATGCACTTCTGAACACCACTGCAAGTGCTTTTTGTTTTCCTCCTTTCCCCCTTCTGCACTCTTCCAGTCTCACTCTTTTTCCGTCTTTACGTGTACACAGTCCCAGCGAATCGATTGGCGTTGCCCTGTTGTGACTGGTCAGCACAATTTGAAACGCATTGTATTAATAAATGGCATCAATATGCACTAATCTATCTTCTATTCATCACATGTGAAAGGAGGCTGCATGATATCTCAATTAGTGAGGGCAAAAGGAAATGATTAAAGGAATCCTCTTTGCTATAAGATTTGAGTAACTAAAAAAAAACAAACTTGGGTTTCAAACTAGGCCATGTCATCTCTAGAGCTGTGCTGTCTTTTTTCCCCCCAATAAGAAGCGCATGCTGTGCAGATGTCTGTGTATCAGCTAAACAATTACACATCAATACAGCACTTATCTTTTATTACACAGTTGGCAAAAAAAGCACAATGTATTATTTGTTCAATAAATGACACTGTAAATCTTTAAATAAATAAATAAATAAAGGAATTAAAAATGTTGGGCCGTATGAAAAAACCTAGTTACAGATTCGATTCCTGACTGCAGCGAGGTCAAAGGTCATGCCTTACCGTCGCAGAGGGAACATTGCTGCAGAGCACAGTGAATGCTGGGAAGAAAAGTGCCGTTTTTGTACGTTAAACATCTTGCTTACAGCAGCAAGGTCTGATCCTGGCTTTATGTGCGAATACAACGGTCAGCCTGGACTCCCTTTTACACACACACACACACACACACACACACACACCTCAGTACTTGTACACCCCCCCACCCACCCACCTCTCCTCCAGTGTGTGCCTGTCTCCCTCTTTCCTCTACAGAAGGAAATTATCAAAACTGTGTTTGAAAGTGAATGAAGGGTGACTCTCTCTCTCTCTCTCTCTCTCTCTCTCTCTCTCTCTCTCTCTCTTTCTCTCTCCCTCTTTCTCTCACTCTGTCTCTCTCCTTCCCGCTTTGACATCTCAGTTTTTTTTCCCCTTTACTCGCCACCGTTTCTGGGCTAGGTGATAACTGCTGGTAATAGGATTAACATTGATTTCTTTTTGCAAGAACAGAGATGTGCCGGTTCCAGCTATTTATTGAACTGCCAGCTTTGAACTATCAAAACTGACTGGCGGAAAAGACCTAATGCAGCATTTTAAAGAGAAGAAAAGCCTCTGTGCATTTCTTTCTCTCTTTTTGTTATTCCTCCCTTCTCTCCCTTCACCCTTCTTTCTTTTTTCCTCAGTGCAGGATAACAGAGGAAAAACAGCTGCCTCTGTTATAAAGCCTTGGTAATTGCTTTATTTATTCACATTGTTTTGCTCACCTTGCGAGCTTAATATAGTTCTGATTGGATCACAGACTCTTATTGTGTTCAGACTTCTCTCTCACCTTGAAATGTGAGACACACTGAGACTTTGTCCTCTTTTTTTTTTCTCCCCCTCAATCCATCTTTTCTTTGTTGTGTGTGTTGGATTTGTGAGGAGTGCTCAGAAGCAGGGAATCATTTCACACACACACTGACCTGCTCTCACACAGCTGAAACGGCACAAACGAGAAGCACGAAACACAGGTTCGGACAGTCAAAATCTCCAAACTCGCATAAACTTCAGCATTAATGCATCACAAAGAATGTTTACAAGTTATTATCACTCGTATTAATTGACGTGTGTTTACATGGCATATGACTAATGAGGACCTTAAGAGCTGCATGACTGAAAGCAAGTACACATTTAGAGATTTAATCTAACCGCTTAATTATAATGTTCTCGCATGTATATATAGTTATAATATTTTTGCATGTATACAGTATCTAGTTATAATGTTCTTGTATGTATATATAGTTATAATGTTCTTGTATGTATATATAGTTATAATGTTCTGGCATGTATATATAGTTATAATGTTCTGGCATGTATATATAGTTATAATGTTCTGGCATGTATATATAGTTATAATGTTCTGGCTTGTATATAGTTATAATGTTCTTGCATGTATATATAGTTATAATGTTCTGGCATGTATATATAGTTATAATGTTCTGGCATGTATATATAGTTATAATGTTCTTGCATGTATATATAGTTATAATGTTCTGGCATGTATATATAGTTATAATGTTCTTGCATGTATATATAGTTATAATGTTCTTGCATGTATATATAGTTATAATGTTCTGGCATGTATATATAGTTATAATGTTCTTGCATGTATATATAGTTATAATGTTCTACAAAAATAATCTTAAGTGCATCTGGAAAGTGAATTCAAACATTTACACACACTACCAACATTTAGTAATTTATGCTAATTTCTGTAGACTTGCGTTCAGCAGTACATAAAATAATAGTGCTAATGTTTATGGCTTTGTTAATTAAGGGAATCTTGGTGCCTTTTTTAATTCACCGGTAATACATATACAATACAGGCTTGAGATCATATAAGACACTGTAGGCTTCCTTTTAGTTGTAGAAACATTAGTTTATGCCTTGGCTCATTATTTGGTAAAGATGTAAAGAAATCTCTATTAACTGTATATCTCTATTAACTGTATATAACTGTATAAGCTGTTAAGTTACACTCATGATTTATTCATTCTTAAGGTCATGATTCAATGTTAACTAAGCATAACATATTTATTATACATTTGTTTTAGAAGAAAAATATAATGTGAATCACAAAAGTATTTTAATGCGCTTTAATCCTGGTCAGGATCGTGGAGGATCCCGGTAACACTGGAGGAGAGGCATCCTGGATGTGATGCTAATCCATCACCAGGCACCACTGGCATGTGTTTGGGGAGGCAGATGGAAACCAGAGAACCAGTCACAACCCCACATGGACATGGAGAAAACATGAAAATCTATGCAGACAGTAACCCAAGCTCAGGATCGAACCAGAGAACCTGGAGCTGTGAGGAGGCAACATGATTATGCTGCCCTGTTTCTGTACGTGTAATCATTATATCAAGGTCTACTGCATAGACAAAGAACTAACAATTCACAAATAAGATTTATATAATCTTATATAATCTCCAACATGACATCTGAACATGTGTTGAAGTGTTTTAAGAGCATGTAACAGTGATTTACTGGGTCAAACAAAGAAAACCGAAGTGTTTGTGTTTCTGTCTGTTCCACCTGATTACACATGAATGATGCAACCGCACAAGCTTACTTTTGTGTGTGTGTGTGTGGGTTTGTCTCTTTTCGTGCGGCTGTGTTCTGGCTGCCGAGAACCTTTTTATTCCTCCTTCAGATTCACCACTAATTGCTCATGAGTGTGCTTATTGATTACTGATACTCATCAATTGGACACACTAATTACAATTAAGGCAACAGTGGGTTGTAATTGCCTGCTAATCACTGGGCATTTTGCAGCATTCACCGTTTCTCAAGAGACCTCGGCTCAGATCATTCATTTGTTAATATATTTCTTCACTGTTTGAGTCCTTGTAATTTAATATATACCGTGTAAATATAACGGGTCACTGTCGGTCAGGAGATTCTTCTTCTATAACATTCTTCAGAATCCACAATGAACTACTTCAAGAAATGCAAGCTGAGGCTTTTGGAACGGCCTTCACAGTGCCCTGACTTGAACATCAATAAAATCTGTGTGTAGCTCTTAAACATGATCTTAAATAAAAAGTAACTGTGCATACATATTTGCAGAAAAAAATATGTATGTATACATACATGTGGGAGGTTTCAGCTGTGTCCAGAACAGGCAATCTGTTTGCCCAATCCTCAACTGTCCAATTTCATTAAAGCCTCAGATTCCTGTTATTGACATGTTGTGCATTCTGAGATGCTTTTCTGCTCAGCACGGTTGTAAATAGTGGTCATTTGAGTTACTTTAGCCTTCATGTCAGCTCAACAAGCCTGGCTCGTCTCCACTGAACTCATACAGTTTACTAGAGATGTTTGGGGGTTTTTTTTCCTGCCGTTCTGTGTAAACTCTACTGTTGTATGTGAAATTCCCATGAGATCAGCACTTTCTGAAATACTCAAAAGAGCCCGTTTGGCACCAAAAACCATCAGTTACAAAAATTACATTTTATCCTATTGTAATGTAACATTAACTGCAGCTCTTGACCTATTTTTGCTTGATTTTTTGCATTGCAATGTTGCCACATGACTGGATGATAACTACATGAATGAGCAGGGATACAGATGGCCATTAAAGTGGCCAGGGAGTGTATAGTACATATCTATATACGTATGGTATATGGTTCAGCGCTGATGCAGTAAAAGCAGGCTTCGCTGTGCCACCATGGACAGAGAGCCTTCAACTTGCACTCTGTCCTTTAAATCCCTTTCACTTTTAACTGTTGGTGAAGGACTGCAGCCATCAACCTAAGCCAAATGAGACACTGCTGTCACTTACAATACGCTTCTACACACCCCCACCACATACACACACACACACACACACACACACACACACACACTCACTCACATACACATTATACAACACTAATGTTCCTTGACAAAACACAACACAGGCTGTGAGGAAAGGAGAAATGGAGAGAGAGAGAGAGAGAAAGGGAGGGAGGGAGGAAACTCATCTGTGCTGCCCCCCTGCCCACCACCCCCCTACACACATTCACATCCACACGCAAAAAGACAGGAGAAAAGAGAAAAATGCAATCATTAGCAACTGGTGGTGCCAAAAATGGGTGCAGGAGTGAAGATTTATACCCACTGCTCACTAGAAGTGATTTATTTATTCCTGCTCCGCTGCTCAGATCATTAACCTCAGACGGGTCTCTGGGGGACGGACGGCATCTGTGGCCCCCTGCATCACCACTCAGACAAAAGAGCATGCACACGCACACACACACACACAAACAGAGCACACGTCCTGCATGCGTCTCTCCCAGTGGCCCTTGAGCTTTGGGGCTATAAAAGGGTCGTGGTCAGTGACACATTTCTAATGTGGTTCAGGATGGAGGGAGGGGGTTCCTGGGTTAAAACTTGTTGCTGCATTATTTGCGGCAAACAGGTTATGCATTGTATTGACAGAGCTTAAACCTTAGGCACCGTCAAAGAGATATCTCCATCCCTAGCTTCAGATCTCCATCCCATATGCGAAACATAGTAGTACAAAACTAACAAAAGTGTGTGAGTATTTATCATACGTCTTATCTTAATGGCCATCAAAAGAAGTCACGTTTCAATCTGTATAATCACATATTGATCTAAACATGTGCTGCATACAAAAAAAAGTGTTAAAAATCTCCACATTGTATCTAAAGGTAATCAATCACCAAAAACTTTTATGTAAAAGTCATACATATAAGCAATACATTCATGCTAATGCATTTATATTCTGTCAAATTCATGACTGGGAGGAGAACTTTAGCAGCGACTGACATCTCTAGTGCCCTTGAATTTCATATCAGAATCGATACAGCTGATCGACTGCTGCTTTGGTCAATTACAGACTGACTGAAAAAGTAATTAAGCACTTGGCATTGTGAATAATGTGGGCCATGTGAATAACGTTCCTAGCTGAGGTCACCTCTATGCAGCCGTAGATCACCTACTGCTTGAAGGATATTAGAGGCATTAAATATATAATCAAGGAATGTAATGCATTCTTTATTTACAATTAAAGAATGTAATGTAAGAATGCTTTCCGTTCATTTTTTTTTTTCAGCTGCTTATACAAAGACACAGTCATTTTAGAGGAAGACAGGGCTGTTAGAATATGAGTAAACCATGTTAAAGACTGCGTGCGTGTGTGTGTGCGTGCGTGTGTGTGTTTGTGTGTGTGTGTTTGTGTGTGTGTGTTTGTGTGTCATGTAGCAGTATAACATTTCAGCCTAGGCCTTAAAAGAGATAACTGGCACAAACATAACCAAGTATGTCATTTCTGTTAGCAGCTGTCAACTATGATTATCACACACTTAGATTATCGCATTTAAGAAGAACATCTAGGAAAATCATGGCTTCATGACATATTAGTCCTAAACCGTTACAAAACCTGTCTCTGGATTTAAAACATGAAATGGATATGTAGATTTTTTTGACGCATGTGTGCGTGCATGTGTGTGTGTGCGCGTGTGTGTGCGTGTGTGTGTGTGCGCGCGCAAGTGTGTATGCCTGATGTTATTGAATTACATCAGACATCATTACAGAGAAACAATTTCACTCACATACAATCTCTTCAATATTCAGTTTACTTTTACAAGAGCCTGTTTTGTTTTTGTTTGTTATTTTTGTTTACATTTTGCAAGGCAGTAATAACAGGAAGAAAAAAAAAAACCCAACTGTGAAGAGGAATCAACTACCGGAAATAATTCATTTATTTCCCACAGAAAGCCTCATCTGGCAATGATTCAAGACTTTATTTACAAGTGAAAAGAAGATATTTGAGACAGAATAAGAAAGGTCACTAGTCAAACTGCCTTTTGGCACTGCCTCCTGTGCTCATCTGTCTGTATGGACACCTTAAGGAACGTCAGTGATCATCAATCAGTACGCAAAGTCTTCAAATACTTGCTTTATTCAGCATTGTTAAGATATGTAACTTTGGGTCAAATAAACTGTTTGGTAAAAAAAATCAGGGATAGATTTTTAATTTACAAACTTTAAAATTGCACTATAATGTCATTATTATATGATATCTTGCTGGAGCCTCTAGACATTAAGAGGTAGATTTGTTCAGGAAAGATATGTTATATATATTTCATATATATGATATGAAATGTAATATATAATATTATATAATATTTCCACTGTAAGCCTACATTTGTAAGCTTCCATTACTTCCATTATCAGCCTCATATCTTCAGTTCAAAATTAAAAAAAAAATAAAAAAAATAAATAAAAAATCTAACATTAGATATCAGACATGCCCTGGTTAATTGACTCCAATAGATTTAAGGTTAACATTGTGCAAATTAAATTTTTCACCAAATCATTCCTTTAAAATGTTCCTAAATAACAGGTAAATATTGATGGCTGATACACAAACTATTATCTTCTGGAATTATAGTACAAAATATACAGCACCTGGAGAAAGAGGACACTTAGGGCAAACAATGAAATACTGACTATATATCCATGTATGTTTAGTGTAAATCTCATTGATAAGGTCTTGAGAGAAGCCTAACCAGATTCTATTTAATGCTCTCAGAGTGGCATGACAAATTCAAAGCAAACAAATATACAGGTATGTATTAATCATAAATTAATCAGGGTTTTAACTTAGCTATTAACTAGCATCAAGACTCTATGTGTTGACTTCCAGGTAGTAATGAACGTCTCTTGACTGTCCAGAAAGGGGGCTCGGTTAAAAAAAATAAAGGCTCAAAACCTAGCTCTTCAATAAACACTTAAAAGAGGACGTAAATCTACAGCTTTTTTTATGATTATTTATTTATTTATTTTTAAACGTACTGACTTCTTTGCTGTAATAACTGCCACACGAACTCTTATGTAGGATATCTTTCAGTATGGTTTTTGACTTCAGTGCTCTTCTGTAAGTCTCTCTGGACAAGAGCATCTGCTAAATGCTGTAAATGTAAACATCACTAACCCAGAGCTTGGCAGCTGTAACTGTGTGAAAGTGAACAAATATGGCAATGTTGTGTCTACATCAAAGCGTACCAGTGTGCTCCAAGCACCTGGGGTGAATTAAAGACCGAATAATTTAACCGATTTTGCCCTCAAGAATGGTGCGATATGTGCATTTAACTGAAATGAAGAATTAATCAAACACACATACAGATGTGTGTGTAAGACTGGGCATGTGCGAGGTAATGGGAAGAGAGGATGGTGGGCAGGTCCAAGGCTTTGTCACTCAGCACAGAGAGTTGATTCTCTTCCAGTTTTATCAAGCCTGTGTTTGAGAGGTCTACAAATCAGCGTTTTTACTGGCACCAATAAACTTGGCCATCCAATTCACTTCCAAGTGTTCTCCAATTTATAGCTTATTTTTAATGCTGTCATAATTTTCTTCACCCGGCCGGTTAAATGTCGAAGATTTAAAGCTGTATTTAATTATAATATATGATCATAATGAAATATTTAATAAGGGTACAATAAACACAGTGAATGTAAATAAATACTTCACCCCAAATTACATTTTCACACCTGTTTAGCCAAAAGGGCTCAACATTTGTCAAAGTTTCTCTTTTAGTAAATATCATAATTCCAGCATGGTTTAAAACACATTTGGTGAAGAACATGAAAGTGTTTGCTGTTAGTCAGTCTAACAGAATAGGCATTATCATAAAAACAATGAATGCTCCACAAAACAGCCCAAGCCCATATTCATGCACCAGACTGGTCACCTAATTTAATAAATTAAGTTTTGAAAAATATGCAGACTGAAATTTTAGGAGGTGGAATAATTTGGCAAGCTTGTGTAAACAACAGCATGGCATGGCAGGGAGCTGGAGAGCAAGTAATGACAGGAGAGAATGGAATAGAGAGAGAGAAACAGAGAGGGAAATGAGAAATAAACAAAAAAATGTTGACGAGAGCAGAAGAGGAGGGGACAGGGCGGTCGGGTGGGTCGCGCCACGTGTTTTGGGGCTTGGCTTTGTGTGCCAGGATCCTTAGCCCTGAACTGTGCCAGTGTGCCACGGCCGGGCTCTGATTTATCAGGAGGGCAGCACCAGATGCCACCCCACCCTCCCCGGTGCCCACTGCCTTTATGGCAGGCCTCCCGGATGGCGCTGATAGTGCAATCAGGGCCGTGGCAGAGCCCAGGCAATTTCTCCTTCACTCTCTGATAACCTGCTGAAAGGCAGTAGTGATGGCAGCCCTCTGCAACAACAACAGCTCAATTGGAATGAGTGTGTGGGGTTTTTGAAGCGAAAATAGGGTTACGACCTGTTACAATGAGGAAGGAGGAGTAAGGTGGCAGTCTTCTGTTTTTTTTCCCTCTCCATAGCTCTCTGTCATTCTCTGTTTTGCTTTCACTGTGAGAAGAACCTGGTGCATGTGAAGGTCTTTTCTGATACTGAGCGAGTAAAATCTGTCCTCATTGTCTAATTCAGAACGTACACCCAGCTTGTGCAGTACTTTGCAATTAATAGGTATAAAGGCGACCAAAAAAAACGAGAGAACATGCTGGACTTTTTCCTTTAACTTTCTTTTAACTCTGTATTTTTTATTAGTTAGGCTAACAAAGAAAACATTCCATTTTTTCTGAGACAGCCTTCTGTCTTGTTTTCTATTGGTTCAGGCTTACAAGGTTAAAGTTGAGTTTTATGGTTTTCAACTTGCTGTACTATTCAAGCACATTTAAAACGCTTAAAGTAAAAGCTTTTTAGCCAGGCAATTCTTATTCACTTCAATAGTAACCACCCTTTAAGGCATTTCTCGACTCATCTGATAATCCTTATCAGTTCTAAATAAGTGTCAAAACACCATAGAAAAGTTCGGACTCCCTAGATAATCTAGCATTAATCACCAAGTTGTAGGAAGCATGTGCCTGCTGAACTAGACTGATTTTGAACTCTTTTTACCAGAGGCCAAAAAATATCCACCTGTTTGGGGGGTGCCCATGTTCAGCATTGAATTTATTTGTGATGTCATACTCCACAGTACTGGTTAAGGGCTCGTATGAAAGCAGACAATTCAGGGCTTTAAGAATTTGCTGTTTTTCATAAGCATTTCATTTCATTTTTTTTTTTTAACCTAGCCTACTAGGTTTTGCTTCAGTTGTGCTGTCCTTTTTATCTCTGTACTAATGTTATTGTGGAGAAATGGGAATTGTTTGCACGAGGGGGAGCTTACACCCTTCCCCTTTCCCTTTCCCATGCTCACCAGCAGCTGAACCCAGAGTCACGATACTCTACACACAGAAACCCAACAGTGTCCTGACTAATCTTATAACAGACTTGTGGTGATAAAATAATTCATTTTTTTATACTGATTGAAAATGTCTGATAAGACGATTTCCATTCCACCGGCAGAATGGAATGCCAGTGTACTGTGAGAAAGGGTTCAACTGAAAGTATCATTTTTCCCATGTAGCATTTGTTCCTGAGAATTTAAATGAAAACCTAAATGCTGAATTAAAACTTGATATGTCCCTCTCAATCTTCCATCAAATGCAGCCACTGTACGGTCAAAGATACAGGATGTTTTAGGAAATAAGAAACCCATGAAAATGTTGTATTTACACAGGGAAACAAGGGACACACTGACAAGAGACATCTTAACCAGGGTCGTCTAGGTAGATTGTTTGAAAATTCTACTCTCTGGTTGTTTCCACTAAAAGATCAACTATGGATTCCAGTCACAACATATGAAAACTCACAAACATGTAAAATACCACAGTAATACCACAATAACACAATAAACGTAAGATGTACAGTGTTAATGTCAATGTGGTGTTAATGTGTCCACCTTTCTAGGTCTTACTCAAGTTTTTAGATACTTCTGCAAATGTGTCCTTTTCCTTGACGTCAATATGTTTGGTTTGTGATCTGTTTTGAGGTCTGACACAGTGTGACCGTGATTATGATACGATCTTTCCCCACACCAAGTGGGAGGGAAGATGGCTCTATGTCTCCACCAGGCTCCCTGCTCTTCTGGAATTGAATTTTTTTACTAGGCTGCTGCATCTCTTATCGGCCCATCAGGCTCTCCTATTGTGCAGCCAGGCTCTGGAAGAAAAGGCTCCCAGCCGATCAGACTTTGTGACTTATTTTTCATTTATTTCACCCTTTAAGACCCTGGGACTCTCACAGCTCTTAATATCGCCCCCTAAAGGCCAAAGAAAGGCAATTGTCTGTTCACAGCCTGGATCAGAAGTCAGGAAGGGTCCTGTAATAAACTGCACGTCTGACATGACGGAGGCTTAATGGCTGAATGAAAAAACACACCAAAATCCCAAAAGTGGTCTCACATCTGAAGTATTATGGGTCAGAGACTTAGTCTTGAAGTATTTCCCAATTCATGTCAGCGTTCATAGCTATAACAATGGCTATGGGGGTTCCGTGCTTAAAGTACCCTTGAAGCAAAATTGGTATTTCAGAGCTTTTTGTACCTGCCGCTTAGTGTTATCAACACCAATATGATAGTTAGTCAAAAAAAATTACAAAATGTACAAGTTCACGGTTATTTGACAGACACTTGGTGCTGTTCAGTGCCAGATCATCTTACTATCTCAGACTGAAGAACACAATTCCATCTTCGTATGCTGTTGAAGCTTCAATATGAGTAAGTAATATCATTTTATAGTAAGGTCATATTTAACTAAAACTTACCCTTTAGCTACAAGTCTACCACTCAGATAACTCAGATGCCTCCCGGTGATGATCCTGTGGCTCTCTGTTAAACATATAAGGCATAACTGCAAAAACATGGAGCATTGAGTCATATGGGATATCATCCTTGGTAAAGTTGGCAGATGTGGTGAGAAACTTTTCTGTTTGGATTTGGCAGGAGTGTGGCATATCTCGAATGCTATTGGCTGTGTAATTCAGTCAAGCACACACCATCACTCTGCCTTTCTGTTTCAAAAGAAAATATGTAAACATACAGAATCATATAATAGCTAGGAGTACTACAGTCACATTGGGCTTTTAACCAGCTATCAAGTGCTCAGCTCTGTACTTGGTCTGAATTCTGATTCATTTGTAAGTCCCTCTAAATAATCCGTCTGCCCTGCGAGTGTATATAAACCTGTGGCTCAGTACAAATTAAATCTAAACCTGTCCTTTCTAAGCAACTGAGTCAAGTAAATTTTATTAATTCCCAAGGGAACAATTTGTACAGACTCAAGTGGCAGCCTTTCATGCCAGACAAATGATTAGTTTCTGTGTCTACTGAGGTTATTTCAGCTTCAACCAAAATAATTATTATGAAATATTTATTTATTAATCCACATCTGAGATATGTGGTGACGCTGTTCTAAAGATGAGTAATAAATGTCTATGACTACAACTTACTGGTCAATCTGTAGCACTTGTGTTTTTTTCTTCACACTAACTTCCGGATGCATGCTTGTTAGCATAAATAATTCAAGTCCTACTGGCTTCAATGAGACTCTTTTCATAGCCGTACATTAGCCTGTTGTTCAATTACTAAAAGTCTCGACTTCTAATAGGTTGTGTATATAATAATGATTGCCACTGGAAAAGAACCTTATTCACTGAGTTTTTCTGACAGCTGTCGTGCTAGAAAGGACCAGCTGGTGCATCCAAGGTCTGACCTTCAGGGGCAACAAGGTCACAACGTAAAGCGGCTTTCTCATCGGAAAGCCCTGTTCTTATCAGTGTGACCTTCGGGCTGCCTGATGCTTCTGATTCCACACAGAGAGCTGTGTTTGGCCCTCAGCCTGAGCCAAGCTCTTTAATGCAGACCCACTTAAGGCCACTTCTGCACTTTTATATCCTGTGAACAACAATACCATGCCCTTGTTCAGTCAACCTCTTGCACTTTCCAAAAAGTTTATTCACCCCAGCTGGCTTTGGTGGTGAATACAGTGGACGGGGGAACACAGCAGATAAAACAATATCTGTGAATATAGAAAAGGAATGTCTAGAGGATGTGCCTGCTTTAACTGAGACAAATGTAATGTTCTGAGCTCAGTACAGAAAGTAGTATCACATTTGTTGACTTTAGAAGCCATCCATCAATCATAATTTCAGTTACTCAAACCATATATGTCTTTGTTGGCAGATATTTCTTCACTCACAATGCATGCCCGGCTACTATGCAAGATCAATTTATTCATCACATTATGCACTTGATAAATTCATAATTTGTACTGAGGCAGTGGTGCCCAATCAATCTTACCTGCAAAGGGCCGGTGTGGGTGCAGGTTTTCATTGCTACCAAACAGAAGCCACACCTGATAGTCTCTTGAAAGCCAATGTCAATTAATTAAACAGGTGACATCAGGTGTGGCTTCTGTTTGGCTGGAATGAAAACCTGCGCCAGCACCCTTTCTGGATAAGGCTGCACACTCCTGTACTAAGGCTACCATACTTTATGATTCCCAGATCCTAGATGTAGTCCCTAATCTTCTGTTTTTGGTCATTTCTAGTTTTGACTCCAACTTATCCATTTCGAGTACAACTATGGATTTGTCTTCTCTTTTTTTTTTTTTTTTTTTTACACAATATGTACTGTTAATCAGAGCCCAGTCTAGATTAAGACCATGAATCTTGAATAATTCCCAATAACATTTCCTCTTCACGGTCATACAGACTCTTGTATGTTGCAGGGTCCAGATATGAACAACTCACCTCCAACAGGATGCAATAATTCTCTGACATACACATGCTGTTCTATTCAACAGACTACCAGCCCTGACCTACTATATTGTCACAGGCCTCTTTTGTTATATACTTCTTAACATATGATGTATAGAGAAATAGTAAACGATTAGGTCAAATTCTGCTCCTCACTGTGTGCGGCCTTCATGTAATCATGAACATAGCTTGGGGCATTAGCGCATAAACACACTCTCTCTCTCTCTCTCTCTCTCTTTTAGCCACTGTTTTGCTTTGTATCATTAGCAGAGCAAGGGAGTCGTGAATCACTCCTTTCTCTATCCCCCACCCAGCCATTCCACCCCTCGCTCCCTCCCTCCTTCCTCTAGCGTGCTAAACGGCTTGACAGAAGGGTGCCCAGGCCGTTGGCAGCAGCGATCGACTGCGAGGCTGAAGCTGCCAGGAGCCCATGATGGATAGACTCATTTTCCAGCCAGCAGCAAGTCTCGGCGAAGCATCCGTGTCATTTGTAATGTCAGCCAACAAAATGTAATCAAACATTCCAGCGGTTTAATCACAGAGGGCTGCTCGAGAGATGATTGTAGTGTCAATATAATGCTATTTCATTATCTGTTTGTATTTTATATTGACAGTGTCAGATAAACAGTGTGGAAAATTAAGATTAAAAATATGGTAATTTCATTTCAATCACCCAGGCTACAGTTGCTGGCCCATTATGCGATTGATTACTTCTGAATTAAATTTGGGCCTGAATGTAAAGTTTAATCTTCTTTCTTCTCGGCAATTCAGGCCCCCGAAGGCCTCTTAGGAAGTAAGTACCCATTTCATTTGATCTTTAATGAAAAGTAATGGCCCAAATGAATTGTATAAATCAGCCGGCGTGTATACCGAGCTGACACGCCATTTTTTTCATAGCTATTTATTCTCTCTTGTGCTTACACATAGCAAAATGCAGCACTCTTATCCCCACCTTTTTCTTTTCCATACTCTCTTTTCTTTTTCTTAAATGTTATGTAATGTAATCAGCATGCCAATAACACCTGTTTTTGATGCTATATTTCTACCCCCAAACCCCCCACCACACATATACCCCCTCTTCCCCTTCCAGCTTTTTTTTTCCCCCTAACAGGAAAGCAGAAGAGTATTTATACTGCATAAACAGAAAGGAGGCTGGGATTGAAGTACTTTGCAAGGTGCTTAGCAGTCAAATTAAATGGAGTGTTTTATAGCCTAGAGTGCCATTTGGAAAAGACATGTGCACAGCCTCTAAACCAGGAATCCATGATAGACATTTTAATTACGTGCTAAATTTTGATATTTTTTCACTCTTTCTTGCAGTTCCCTGAAACAAACTGTTACAACACCAGGCCTCTGACTCGTCAAGCATCCAATTTCTTCACTGGTTCTTTTTTTACACAAAGTGACACAATTGTTCACAAGAACCATGCAAAAAAGAAAGAGAAGAAGAAAGGAGCTGCTCTTTGTGAGACCCATTCACAGCAATTTGTCCCCCTTTGTAGTCCTAATTATGTGCCAAAGTAGGATAACAGAAGTTCTCAACTCGACCATTATGCCAGCACAAAGAAGGAAACACGTACGTGAAGCTGATCACTTCGGAATTAGCAAACATGATACTATACGAGGAAAAAAAATCATTAATACTGTCAGGGATTAGAGGTTCTGATTAAAGGGTAGCTTTTACCGTATGCAAATTAGTGATATGCATTTATCAGTGGCTGGCCAAGCTGTCTTAGCTGCAAAGCCACATATGTTTTCTAGCTGATTAAAAATTGCTTGAAGTTGCAGGCTTTTTTTTTTTTTTTTTTTTTTTCAAATGGGGGAAAGGAATTGAGGGAGAGAGAAGGAGGAACCGAGAGCCAAAGAAAGATAGAGGGAGTGAAAATGAGATGGGAGGGAGAGAAACAGAGTGAGTGCACATGGCGATCAACTCATTTCCTTTTGGCCGAATTCCTGCAATCGCTCAGAGCGTTTTCCTTAATTCCCTCTTTTATTAAGCACTTTCTTTTGTGCATAATTAAAACATTTCTCAAGTGAGCATGTGCATGCATGCATTGTTTCCACATGCTCTAGTGTGTGTATACCCCCTTCTCTGTCTTTTCTTAGCCACAAAATATATACATGGATCTGTTTCTACTGAAAGAGCCACCATGGCCACGCTTGTTGTTCCTCCCTTATGTGAGCAGAAAACACAAGTTGGAAATAATTTATAGATGGCCGAACAGAATTGAGGGTTTATCAGTGGTCTGCCATTGTGGGAGGGCCCCCAGTTTATTATACTCACTTTCCTGGAAGTGACCTGCTTTGTATTTAACAAAGAAAAGAGGATTGAAACTGAGCTCGAGCCTCTCGCTGGCTGCTGATAATGCCTCTGTTAACCAGAAGCCTCTCTTCTCCTTGAGGGACCACATTAATTTATGCTTCTTCATCTCCCAGGGGCTCGCGGATGAGTTAACCTACTCAGTCCACTAACCGATTCAGAAAAAAACTGCTGTGTCAAGATGCGCCCACCACCAGCACCATGGCGAGACTAATAAAGTTATCTTTGGGCACACAGCATGAAATTTAATTAAGATATAATTACAAACATAAGGTGGTGATCACAAGCTATAAATCAATTTCAGAGTCAGTTGCTCACTATCACTATATCACTAACATTAGATCTATTTTGGTCAAAAAGCCCCCAAACCCATCAACTCCATCACAACTTCAGCATGTCAGAACTAATGATGAATTATGCATTGCTTTGATGTAAATGTTTTGAAGAAGAGGGGGTGGTTAAGACTGTAAGCACATAGTAAGTGCATACAAAGAGAAGTGTTAGTTTTGAACACCAATGATCATTTAATATACTCAGTAGAAATACCAAAATACTCAGTAAAATCCCTAGTGTTGAATTAACACCTAGAGTGTTTATATGAGTCCAGTGGGCTTATATAAACACTGTAGGGTGTGAATTCAACACTGTGGGCGTTAAAGCAACACCGTTGATTTCGCCGTGTAAGAACATTTGAAATATTCTGTTATAACATTATGCTATATCAAAAAAAAATAAATCTCATCATACTAAAAATTTTAAAAAGGTCACAGATTTTAAAGAGAAGGTGAAAGGATTTTAAAATAATAGACCAACTCTAACTAAATTAGTATATATGATCTATTTGATATTGATATTAAAATAAACAATACATTTTACATGTTTTAATAAACTAATGACAGCTATGAGCAATCTTAATGATTTTAAAAAATGTATGCAATATATATATATATATATATGAAATACTAGTCAAATATTTATTCGACACTTTTCCATGTTGGCTTTTTTAAATTTTAACGCTGATGCCTGCGTCCACTGTTTCTGTCTCACATTATTTCATTATTATTAATAATTAATAGTCTGCAGTAATTAAAAAGGTTGTGGCCAGTGTAGGTCACATGGTTACATAGTGTCGCTATGCAGACTAAAAAGCAATGAGGTCACAATACAGAGCAACACAAAAAGATAGAGGATGAATCATTTAATAACTCTAAATTGAGCTTAATAGATTCAATTTCAAAAGAGTACATGTTCCCAAGAGCTTTGTACATTATATATATATATATATATATATGATACATATTTATTTTATGACCTCTACATTATCGAATATTTTAGATTTCCAAACATTAGTTTTCCAGCACAAAATTATATGTTACAGAAGAGTGTTTGTATGTCAGTAAATAAAGCAGCATGTTACGTAAGAGACACTTTTCAGATAAGAAACACAATGAAGGCTGCTGGGTTTTTCTGCAAAAATAAGAAGCAAGTGCGACAGTCAAAGTCTCCAGAAGAACCGTGTCTGGTTCTGCAAGATGCTCAATAAAACTTATAACTCATTTCCTTATAAAAAAAAATACACCAATTGTACCTGGGACTACTATTTAAGAAAAGAAAAAAAAAAAGAAGAAGAAAACAAAGGGTCATCAAACCAAATATTGAGTTTGTTTAGTTTATTACTGTTTACCGCATGTTGTAGTAATTTTCCTTTTAAGTAGAAAAATTTAATTTAATTTTTTTTAAAAGTCATCTTTACAGCATTTCTTTGCGTGCGCCTAGGACTTTTGCACAGTACTGTATATAGCTTGTAATTGTTGTGATTTTGGTTGCAAAAATGTTTCAAAGTCACTTAAAGATTAAAAGAAAAATATCAGACAGTAAAATGCTCAGGGTACAATATAATACAAGATAAAGTAGTACGGTGGGTACATTATATGCAGTACCATCACAGTAATGTTTTACATTAAGGTTCCCTTGACTACCGTTAATATTTACTGCATTATTTATTATTAAGAGTATGTTATATGTTATTGGTGTTGTAATGTATTGTTCACTTCAGCATTAACATTCCATAAGTAATGTTAATCAGATGAGCTATCATCTCTATTAATTGACATTTGTTTAAATGTATTGTAAGTAATACATTGTATTGTAGTAATGTATATACATTGTTTAATGTCTATTCAATCCATGACTAATAATAACGCAAAAAATAAAAAATAGCAGTCATTAAATTGCAGCATATTTCTTAATGGCAATTTACTAAACTTTGGTCTCCAGGTATAAATACTGGAACAGATCTATTCAATACATCAAGTACATTAAACATTATTTGAGCATTTGTAGCATATATAGATCATTGTACAGTTGTTATACCATGATTTTTCCCAAACAGTTCAAATGTTAGACTTGTGACTGTCTACAAAAAATCCTAGAACTAATTATTTCATTATAGATTTGCACATCTGGCTGATCACTTTCATCTAGTAGATTAAGAGGAGTACAAATTCAATATAAATGCTTGTGGAGAAGCAGTACGGAATACATAAATCTCACAAACTATCACACTGTGTTAGGTGTAAAATAGCAGTGAAGATGCTTTTCTTGCTTTCAGAATCATAAAATGGAGGTACTGTTTTCTTTCTGTTCGGCAGACTGACTTCCAGGCAGGTGGGAGACTAGATTAAGAAATGAAAGATATTGAACTTGCTGTAGAAATGGGGTTACCGTGTGATTCGACGCAAATAAGAGCTTATTTTAAGGAGGTCTTGAACTGTCCAAAAGGCAAGATAAGATTTCAAATAAACAGAGAAATAAAGCAAGTATTTGCACAAGCCAGATAAACATTTGACTTTTCCCCCCTCTGCTCTTTCTATAGCATGGAAATTCAAGGGAATGGAAGGAATGAGAGATTCTGAGGCCTTAAAGCCTTTTTAAATTCCTATTTGTGCTTAGATTGCTGTTTCTTGGCATAAATATGTGTATAGAAGGTATGGAGATAGGTCTTGTGCAAGGGCAGAATGGAGAGGTGAGAGTTGCCCCCCTCGAACCTTCTACATCAAATAGAAGTTGCTGATCAACCATTTTCTTCATCTATCTGCCCCTCAGCATCTTTTAGACCATATTTACCTATATACAGAAATGTGAAAAGTTTGCACGGTGCCTAAAATGTGTCTTATTTTTAAGGCAAAACTGCTGAAATATATTTTAATAGTCAAGACGGATATGAAGAAATTGTATTGAGGACGTCATTACAGATTTCAGTACACTCTTATTTATCTTGTGCTACATTAAAAACCAACCTGACCTCACAAAAAAAACGGTAGGAATTTTAACAAGTAAGCTATTTAAGTCAATTTACAACGAAATAAAAGCAAGTAAATAAGCAATCAAACAAAAATGCGAGAAAAGCTACGCCCAAAAATCCTGCTCTCAATGCTAACATTTACAGCTCCTAAGTTTTCACACACGCTGGCTCATGTTTATTTTCATGATGTTGCAATAATGAGAAAATAAGACATTATACCAACAAAAGGTAACATGTACTAAAGAATGGGTGTGTTTGTACCTGTGAAACTAAACTAATAAAAGATCAGTTTGATTTTACCGCAAGGCCATGAAACATTTGTGTAAAATTTCTCAGATGATTATGTTATTAAACAGTCTGAGATAATTAAACAGGTTGGTGCATGTGGAGGTTACATGGTTTAATATTTTGCTCGCAGAAGCAGACCAAATATGGAATAAAAAAGGAAGAGGACATAATAAAGTAAATAGAGGGCAACACAAAAATATAGAGGATGCACCCTATAAGAACCCTACATTGATCTTAGCATGATCCTGAGAGCTTTCTACATTAAACATGATCTTGACAGTTCTGATGATTTCATCATTTATTACTGCATCAGAGCTGTGCATATTATATATATATATATATATATATATATATATATATATATATATATATATATATATATATATATATATATATATATATATATATATATATATATATATATGAGGCAGGGTTTTTACAAGGTATATGTTTGGTTTTATGATGCTGTTAAAAAGTATTTACCTCCTATCTGATTTCTTCTTTTTTGTGTACATCTCATAATAAATAGTTTTAGATCATCCAACAAACAAAAGTAACACACAATACAGTTTTTTATTTTATTTTTTATATTAAAGTAACAAAAAAAAAAAAAAACATTGCCCCCTTAAATATAAACTCTGGTTTTGCCACCTTTAGCAGCAATAACTGCAACCAAACACTTCCGGTGACTGGAGATCAGTCTTTCACTTACTTCCAGGACTAGGACTTACTCATCTTCCAAACAGTTCCACTTTCGACTCATCAGTCCACAGAACATTCTCCCAAAAGGTTTGAGGATAATCAAGGTGTGTTTTGGCAAAATTCAGATGAACCTTAATGTCCTTCTGGGTTAGCAGTGGTTTTCACCTTGCTACTCCTCCATCAATGCCATGTTTGCCCAGTGTCTTTCTGATAGTGGAGTCATGAACAGTGACCTTTATTGATGAAAGAGAGGCCTGTAGGTCCTTTGATGTTGTCCTTGGCTCTTTTGTAACTTTTGTGACTTCCTGGATGACTAGTTGCTGTGCTCTTGGAGGAATTTTGGAAGGTCGGCCACTTCTGGGAAGGTTCACTACTGTGCTGAGTTTTTCCATTTGGAGATAACGGCTCTCACTGTGGTTCTTTGGAGTCCCAGAGCCTTTGAAATAACTTTGTAACCCTTCCCAGACTGATGTATTTCAATCACCTTCTTCCTCATCATTTCTGGAATTTCTTTAAACTTTGGCGTAGTGTGTTACTGGGTAAGACCTTTTACCCAACTTCATGCTGTTGAGAAAGATCTATTTAAGTGTAGATGTGATTGAACAGGGTTTGCAGTAATCAGGCCTGGTTGTGTCCGGTCCAGCTGAACCCCATTATGAATGCAGTTTCATAGATTTGGGGAATTAGGAACTATGGGGGCAAATACATTTTCACACAGGCCCAGTTGGTATCAGATAACTTTTTTTTGCTTCAATAAATAACATTATCATTTAAAAACTGTATTTTGTGTTTACTCAGGTTACCTTAATTATCTTAGATTTTGTTTTAATTTCTGAAGCAATTTAGTATGAGATCTACACAAAAACACAAGAAATCAGATAATACTTATTCACAGCTCTGTATCTCTGAAAACCAAACATTTTATAACAAATAAATTTTTGATTACTACTCATGAAACAGCAAACAAAACAACAAAAAATAACAACAAAATTTAATAGGATCAAAAAGTGAGGGATGCGCTAAATCAACATGCATGAAAGGTATCTCTCTTTTTTATTACAGGTCAAGGTTAAATTTGACCTTTTATCTCTGTTTAACTAATGAGCACAGAGAATGCACTAAAAGGATAAGATCATAACAGCGCCACACTAATAACACCAGAGTGTAAAGGTTCCGTTTTTTTTTTTTTTTTTTTAACCGATGTTTGTGTCATGGCGAAAGAGTTAGGATTTTGGGAAGTGCATAATGAAGCTTCTCTTCACTTTGCAAGACCCTTTCAGTCAAGGCAAAAAAGCTTTCATGGCCATAAACATTTGAAAAGCTGACGCAATGTTAACAACACTTGAGTGTAAAAAGATGTTTTCTTTCACAAACCTGTTTCTTAATTAACACTTAAGGTATCCGCTGTGTCAGGATGATGCGCCTCTATTGATTACTCCATATACACTAGTGCTGCTGCCAGTAATCGAAACATCAATAGTGCTGAAATTACTGAACTCCACCCAGAATACGAGCTTCATTAACATTCTTAACCCCAGCACAAATAAAACATGCTTTTTATTCCAGGATCCAGTGAAATAAATTGTACCTAGCTTTTTAGTGAATGCTCAGCACAGTACGAAGCCGAGTTGAGCTTATAAAGAAGTGAATTTGTGCTTTGTTAAACTACAGATAACCATTTCATTTCCAGATGGGCCCTCTAATAGAGGAGACTGCAAGAAAGTAAATGAGTTCTAGTAATATCTAGGTATGTCCTGCTTTTAAATCTATATAGCACAATAGGTTAATAATTGTTTCTTTAAATAACAATGACGATATCACTATACTTCATCAATGCAAGTGTTTTGTCTTTTCAGAGATCTCTCATCTGTTAAAGAGAATTATAAGACAGCATGTAAGAATGTAATACTGGACAGATAAATATACTATCATGGAGCATTTTATTAGAAACACTTGTACACCTGCTCATTCATGCATTTATCTAAATCAGCCAATCGTGTGGCAACAGTGCAGTGCATAAAATCATGCAGATACGGGCCAGCAGCTTTTGGTAATGCTCACATCAACCATCAGATCAGTATGGAGGGAAAATGTGATCTCGGTGATTTTGACCATGCCATGATTGTTGGTGCCAGAAGGGCTGGTCTGAGTATTTCTATAAGTGCTGATCTCCTGGGATGTTCACACGCAACAGTCTCTAGAGTTTACTCCGAATGGTGCAATTAAAAAAATATCCAGTGAGCGGAAGTTCTGCGGACATAAACGCTTCGTTGATGAGAAAGGTCAGTGGAGAACGGCCAGATAGAAAGGCTACAGTAACTCGGATAACCACTCTGTACAGTTGTGGTGAGCAGAAAAGCAACTCAAAATGCGCCACACATCGAATCTTGAGACAACAGCAGACGACCACGTCAAGCTCTGTCAAGCAAGAACAGAAAGCTGAGGCTGCAGGGGGAATAGGCTCACCAAAACTGGACGGTTGAAGACTGGAAAAGCGTAGCCTGGTCTGTTGAAACTCAATTTCTGCTGAGGCACACAGATGGTAGGGTCAGAATTTGGAAGTGACAGGATGAATCCATGATCCCAACATGCCTTGTGTCAACAGTCCGGGCTGGTGGAGGTGGTGTAATGGTGTGGGGAATGTTTTCT
This sequence comes from Ictalurus furcatus, assembly GCF_023375685.1. NCBI lineage: Eukaryota > Metazoa > Chordata > Actinopteri > Siluriformes > Ictaluridae > Ictalurus > Ictalurus furcatus. The sequence continues at coordinate 26,833,138 of NC_071265.1, read as the reverse complement.
TGGCACACTTTGGGCCCGTTAATACCGATCAATCATCATCCTGAATGCCACAGCCTATTTGAGTATTGTTGCTGACCATGTGACCATTTACTAATCTTCTAATGGCTACTTCCAGCATTATAATGCACCACGTCACAAAAAAAAAGTCGTCTCAAACTGGTTTCATGAACACGACAAGGAGTTCAGTGTTCTTCAGTGGCCTTCCCAGTCGCCGGATCTGAATCCAATAAAACCCCTTTGGGATGAGATTTGCAGCATGAAAGTGGCCATAAATATTTGAAAAGCTGACGGAATCTGCAGGAACTGTGATGTGATCATGTCAACATGGAACTCTGCAGGAAATCTGCAGGAACTGTGATGTGATCATGTCAACATGGACCTGAATCTTAAAGGAATGTGTCCAACATCTTGTGGAAAGCAAAGGGAGGCTCTACCCAGTAAAGTGTTCCTAATAAAGTGCTTAGTGAACGTATATTGATTCATTAAATCAGTTTAAGATGCGTGTTTATTAGATTAATGCTTTTATAAGTGACACTTTGTATTTACTGTATTAGTTAACATAATATATTATGAACTATTATCAGCATTCATAAATCATAATTTTGTCATTTTAACAAAGCAAGTTCACACATGTATTAAAATATGTTTGTTTAAATGTTAACTAAACACACCTGTAATGAATAAAGATAAGTCCGGTAATCCACATAAATGAGTAATAATTAAATTACAGCATGTTCAGAAATAATTACTAACCGCACAGTGGTGTCCGGGTGTCAATATTAGAATTTTCTCCTCAGCCTCACTTCTAAATTTTGTCAGTTAGCAAACACAAATAACATACAAGTTTTTTTTTCATTATTTAGTTTGTTAATTTAAAAAGTAATAAATATTATAAAAATAATACCAGATTTCTTAATGCTACTCATGATGTATTAATGCTGATTTCCATGGTTTGTTCATGGTTATTAAGGAGTTCAATAATGGAACCTAAATGTAAGTGATACCCATTCATTTTCAGTAACTGGCTAAATGTTCACAAATGACCCACGTGTACCCATGTCACAAATTACCCTCACAATTTACAGAGGCTAAAAAGTCTCCGCTGAACATATGTACAACATAGGGTTAACATCACAGTGAGAAAGAACAGCTGAATTGAAAATGCCAAATATCCTATAGTCTAAAAAGACACCATTGGTTGCGTTGAATAGTCTGACAGAGAAGGCCTAAATAGCAAGGCCACAGAAATCCATTGAAAGGGCCCATTGTAGGCAAGAAAAAAAAAAAAAACTACTCTCGTTCTCCCAAGGACGTCTAATTAGCAGACAACAGCTGAGACCATTTCAAATGGTAATATTTTTCCTTTAAATGTTTCATAGAAATGTCCTTCCATACACAATTGTGCGTTCTTAGTGGATCTTTTGTTCACCAAGTCCCTTTTCACTGGCATACATGTGGGCATTTTTGAGTCAATGTACTAAATGGAAATCTCATCACACAATGGTTAAGTGGAGGGACAGTAATATTAAAAAAAAAAATTAAAATAAAAATGCATTCCGAACTAACCTCCTACACGCCAAAGAGCATAACAGCTTTGTCCACAATGACATGGCTCCTGATTTTCGGTTTACAAAAGAAACACAGAATACTTCTTTAAAAGTTCAAGAACAACCACCATTAGCACCAAAGAAGCCCCATCAATTGTCATGTTAAATAACATTATACAAAATGCATGCATACTGAATCATTTTGCTTGGGAAAACTTTTTTTCCCCCAGATTGATTCAAGCACTACCAGGTGAGTAGGTGCACAAAACCAGGATCACAACTATTAAATAGTTAGAACCAAGGATAAAAAAAGCTGGTTATTGTGGGTGCAGCTTTTCAGATTGTCCTGATAAAATCAAATCGGTATGTAACAGATCGTGGCTCAGGGTGGTGGACCCAGTCACCAGTCAAAGCAGCACTGTGAGCTTCACTAAGATAACCTTTGGGGTCAGTGTAAAATGGTCAGTGTGTGTGGATAGACAGATTTAAGAGTGACACATGGTGTAGTGTTGCAACATCGATTAAGCTGCTCTTCATTATTTTTGTAAAAATGAGCACAAATAACTCAGTATAAAAAGGTATATATATACACACACATACTGGGTATATGATTAGACTGTACTGTAACACAATTGCTCTACCTGACTAGAACTATTATGAATTTGCTATGCAACAGTGAAAAACCTTTCTTAACTCGGCGACAACATCTAAACCCAGCACTACACTCATGATAACTTCTTATAGAGCTAAAAAAAAAAAAACATGGCCATCGATCTAGACATCTATACACACACGCAAAGAAACACAAAACTAGTTGCTGTAAGATATTCTTGAAAAAAGGGAAGAAAGAAACCAAAATGAGAGGCACTTGTGGAGCTGTGCAATAAAGCCGAGGATGTGGGCTTGCTCCCGATGGGCTCATTAACACGTCCACAAGATGGCCAGGTTCTCTCAGATGTAATTAAGGCCACAAACGACTTTGTCAGGCAGTTTTTTTTTAACAGCATTCAAGGGAATATAACCACACATAGACTTAGACTCATACGGAGACATTTGACAGAAACAACTTTTGCCTAGCTGCCCCCATTTGTTCATTCCCCTCGAGGAAGCTGAAAAATCAATAGCAGCACCATTTACGATGAGCATGGCCATATGACCTGTCCACCCCTTGTCTTCATCATGAGCCTCATCGCTTAGTCTGGCTGCAGTGTTTTAGCCTCACACACACATACACACACTGCCCTTTTCACACTCATCGGGTCTTTAGCATTGGATTTTCACTGATGGGAATCTGATTGAATGATTGAAGCTATGTGGATGAGAAAAAGAAAAGTGGTTGGTTCTAGATTTTGAGAACTTCCTGTGTGTTTTGATTTTGCAATCACATAGATGGATGGATAGATGGATGGGGCAGACAGAGGGCTTTCAGGGCAGAAAATGGCATTTAGCTCTAATGACCCTTGGGGTTCCCAGTGGGGTTCTTCATACTGAAGCAGATATTGGGCTGTTGACAGTATGTGTACACTGACTGACTATTAAAACACTCAAGCTTAGAGATGGGAAACAAGTGGTGCTCAATTCAAGTAACACTTTATCCTAGTCAGAATCGCTTAGGATCCAAAGCCTATCTGGGGAACACTGTGAGTAAGGAAGTCTGGATACCAGTTCATCATAGGGCACCATACGTGCACACACACACACGCTATGAGGTGGCAATGCTACCCACTGCACCACCATGTCGCCCATGTATAGTTGGCGTATATATAGTGTTTATATCATCCAAACTAACATCCACTTGTTTGGTCCAAACAAGCCATCCAAAAATTAATTTAGATGCTGTATGCGCCAATTCCGTATGTGTTCTAGCAATCCACTGGATCATATTTGCTGCACAGACAGTGATGTCAGAACCTCTCTGGCTCAGAATAGGGACTTTAAGCAGCAGCTGCGAATGGAACGGCTACGGCTACCAGAAGTAAGCTGTTACACCGCCATAGCCAAGAACGTATAAAATCACTAAGCAACCGTAAACAAGACGGCACAACCCAACATTGTCATTTACTGAAATACAAAAAAAACGTCATTTAAAAAGCAATAGAAGGATTGCTTTTGGCATTAAATAATAATCTATTGTCAGAAGAGATTTTACTCTTGTATGATGCCAATAAGTCTAAAAAAGCAATACAGTACTTGCCTTTTAATCTTGATTACATGGAGGAAGACGAATGCCTAAATGAATTTCGTGTCAGAAACTTAAAATGAACTTAAGTTTAAAAAATATCAACACAGATTGAATAAAAGACTAATGGTACAATCATATACTGGTGCAATTACAATGTCATATACCATAAAACATAACATTTTGTTGCCTGATCTGTCAGGTTGTAACGACTACGGCAAAGCAGCTATTCTCCCACGGTATAGACGGTACGGAGTAGCAGTTAAAATCGCGCATGCGCAATACAACGTCAGAATGCCGTTGCCGTTCCATTCGCAGTTGTTTCTTAAAGTATCTAATATTTACTGCTGCCCTTTCCTTTTTTGTCTTTATAACTACTACAACGTTTGACCGTTTTAGAGTTTTAGAGATTTTTAGTTCAGGGAAGCAGAGTGGTGAGGCAGGACGCATTTCACCTCACAGCTAAAAGATGACTGGTTCAGTCCTAAGCACAGGTAACTGTCAAAGTTTCGCATGTTCTCCCAGTGTCCACTTGAGCTTCCTCAGGTTTCTCCAGTTTCCAACCACCTCCTAAAAACATGCTAGTACATGGACTGACAATGCTAAATTGCCCCTAGGTGTAAATGAGTGTGTGAATATGTGTGCGCGCATGGTGATCTGTGATGGACTGATGTCCCATCCGGATTGTGTCCTTGCTTCCAAGCTGGTGTTCCTAGGATAAGCTACAGCACATCTGCCAGCCTGACCAGGATAATGCAGTTGTTAAATATGAATGAACGTATAAATGAATGACTGCCGTTCTTTATAGTACTTGTTACTTAGTTAACTGATATCCATTTGGTTTTCAGTGTAATTGGTTTTATACTATTTTACAGTTGCTAGCAATCAATATTTACTTTTGCAACACCTCACACACCACTCAGCACATATACACAGCTAAGCTATATAGTGTTTGTTACTTAGCTTACTGTTTGGCAACCATCATTTTGGCACCCATCCTCCTATCCATTTCATTCAGAACTTGAGTGTAATCATTTTTCAAGCAAGTATGAAAACATTTGCAAACTGGGCCTTAGAGATGAATAGTTTTGCTGGTGGTAAAAAAAAAAAAAAAAAAAAGTTTGATTGTGATCAAGGAATGAATTTTATGTCAAAGTATGAAGAAAAAGCAACTCTGTGAAGAAAAAAACTCAAATATAAATCAATATAATATTGAATGTAAACCCTGTTCATTTTGTAAATAAAGACTTATCCTGATCCTGAATTTCTAATGTTAGAATGCACATTTTATTCATTCTTTCTTTAGACATGTCACAAAACTAAAAGTAACACTAACACCCTAGATCTCCCCATCAACACAGGCAAACAGACTGAACAACAAAGGCATCCGACCTGAAGACGAAATCTTTCAATGAGCTTGACTTTGTCTGCTAAAAGAGTCAATGATTCAGTCCATCCTTTTAAGAGCTTAAGCCTATCAAAATGCCATTAGTATGCTCGAAGGACGCTAGATGCCCCTGACTGGACGAGCAGTGACATTACCCCATATTTAGCACTGGGACCCTCAGTGAGGTGACAGAGGAGCAAGGCCAATTCCCAAATGACTAGTTGCCTAACAGATTAAAATGGTTTTCAAAACACACTGCCACGAGAAAAAAAAAAATGCCAGCATAGCCTTTCCTTTATGGCAGCAACAAAACAGGCCCCTGAGACCAATGTTTCCATCATTGCCAAAAGAATGACAAATAAAGCAGTAAGGTGTCTTAGACAAAGATCAGATTTAAGCCTAAACTATACCGTCATAAAAAAAAAAATGTATATATTCAAGAAAAGTCAGTAAAACTCCACAACAGAGTCCAAGAATAAACATATATTTATACTTAAATAATGCCTTCATACTGATGAATTAATATATGCATCAAAATTTGACACTAACATTCATCTCATATGCATATATACAGTATGAATAGCCATTAATAATGGTAACAGTTATTCCTTAACATCTTGATAACTCATTCTGTTGATTAATATCACAACTGGCGGTGTTAATAAAGATCATTTTACAGCAATTTACTTGCAATTAAGGTAAATTACGGTACAATCTACTGGAATTTTTTTTTTTTTTTTACAGTGTACAGCAAGCTCTGTTTTCTAGAAGAAATTAGAATGTACCAAAACTCTATTACTAACTTTGTCAACAGAAAAAAAAAAATCAAGGTTTGAGTATTTATTTTATTTATTTACTTTAAAAGGTGTTGGATTTAACTGTACTTCAGGTAAGGACTTAGCTGAAGTACTTTATCCACCTTTTAACACTTTCATTCAGTGTTTCTGCTTTTGAGGGATATGTTAAATACAATACACATTTCTCTGGCTCTTTTTTAAAACAGACTACCACTACACATTTAAATAAGAGTACTCACAAAGGCCTTTCGACAGGAATGAATTATAAACCTGCGTCTAATGGCCCTCAACACTACGGCCCAGCGTCATCAGTCACTTTTCAAATCTGTCACATTCAGTCCTTTAGTAATAGAACATTCCTCGTATAATTACATTCCTTAGTGAAGTTCTTTTACAGAGGCTGAAATATTGAGATCCCACACAGTGACATAAGTGAAAGTGTGAGACAGCGAGCGTAATGCTTTGGTACATTGATCAACATCTACATTATCAAAAACCAACAAAACTATGGAGTTTATGAACAAACATGTTATATAATGTGGATGGACATGTGCAGATTCTCGCAGATGGCATTTGCATTTTTGTACCATTTGTGGAATTTGTACATATGTTATTACAACCACAATTCCATAAAATGCGGTGTAAAATAAAAACAGAATGCAGTGATTTGCAAATCTCGTAAACCCATATATTATTCACCATAGAACATAGAAAACATATCAAATGCTTAAACAGAGGAAATGTCCCATTTTAAGAAAAAAAAAAATAAGGTAATTATGTATTCGATGGCCGCAACACGTCTCAGAAAAGTTTGGATAGGGCAACAAAAGGCGGGAAAAGGAACATTTTGCAACTAATTAGGTTAATTGGCAACAGGTCAGTAAAATGATTGGGTATAAAAAGAGTGTCTTAGTGAAGCAGAGTCTCTCAGAAGTACAGATGGGATGGAATCTGGATGGAATCATATACTGCTATAAAACCTGTATATACCTTTCAGCATTGATGTTGCCTTTCCAGATGTGCAAGCTGCCCATTCCATAGGCACTAATGCACTCTTACCATCAGAGATGCAGGATTTTGAACTGAGCGCTGATAAAAAGCCAGATGGTTCCTCTACTCTTTATTCCTCCTTAGTTTAGAGGACGCGGCATCCATGGTTTCCAAAAAGAATTTAAAATTTCTATTCGTCTGACCACAGAACAGTTTTCCGCTTTGTCTCAGTCCACTGTAAATGAGCTTTGGCCCAGAGAAGACGGCAGCGTTTCTGGATCATGTTCGTATATGGCTTCTTCTTGATTGAGCATGAGAGAGCTTTAACCAGCATTTGTGGATGGCACGGTGAACTGTGCTCACAGACAATGAGTTCTGGAGGTGTTTCTGAGTCCATGCAGCGATTTCCATTACAGAATCAGGCCTGTTTTTAATGCAGTGTCACCTGAGGGCCTGAAGATCACAGGCATGCGATACTGATGTTCACCCTTGTCCCTTGCGCATAGAGAGTTCTCCAGATTCTCTGACTCTTTTGATAATATTATGTAGTGTAGCTGATGAGATATTCAAAGTCTCCACAATTTTACGTTGAGGAACATTATTCTGAAATTCGTCCACAAATTGTAGATGCAGTTTTTCACAGATTGGTGAACCTCTGCCCATCTTCACTTCTGAGAGACTCTGCCTCTTTAAGATACTCTTTTTATACCCAATCATGTTACTGGCCTGTTGCCAATTAAGCTCCAGCTGTTTCTTTTTAGTATCACTCACTTTTCCAGCCTTTCCTTGCCCCCGTCTCAACTTTTTTGAGATGTGTTGCGGCCATCAAATTCAAAATTACCTTTTTTTTTCTTCTTAAATGGGTACATTTCCTCAGTTTAAACATTTGATATGTTTTCTGTGTTTTATTGTGAATAACATCTGGGTTTATGAGATTTGCAAATCAATGCATTCTGACTATTAAATATATAAACAGTAGGATACAGTATCATATCTGCTATCAAACCATTTCTTTTGTTTTGTGATTTTTTTTTTTTATGTCTTGTGTTCCTTCATTTAAGCCTTTTGCATTCTTTTACAACAAAGAAAGCTCAAAATTTCAGCCTCAAATCCAAAGTTACATGCTAAAAGATTAACTTTGTCAACTATAATGAAGCATGAGAACTGACAGTGGCTTTGCATGGCCAACCTGGTAGCTCAACGCTTAATTGCAACAAGGTGCATTATGGCAAAGCATGCTTTGTGGCAACATTAACTAGATTTTACATCATCTTTTGGCAATGCCAGAATATTTGCATTCCCTTAAATGCTCCTTTTTGGAAAAAGAAAACCAAACCAGATTTGGAAAACCACATCTTTTCTTCTCCCTCTCTCCTTTGAATCCATCCCAGCAAAGAAGCTAACGGCTGACAGTTCCAGGCCTTCACTTCTCATCATCCAGCCATCAAACAAAAGACCCAGCTGAGCTCACTTAAGAGCATTCACAACATGTTCTCTCCACATTCAGCCAGTGTAAAGCAGTAAAATCATGGCATTGTAAGTTGTGAACAATGAAGGAAGTGGTGCAATCATACCGGTTGGCACCATCAAGCTTAAAGAGATCAGTCCAACAGAACAATGCACAAGAGTCTCTATGAGATAAAAAGACTTTTATTTTATACATTTTATTTGTGTTCAGGTACTAATCAGAGGTTTGTGTGTACTGATAATATACTCTTATCCAAATAATGTTATGTTTACAACAAATTCTGTGAGTAAAGAATCTTATGAGGAACCTTGAGCCCCATCTCAGAACCTGAAAGTCCCTTTGAAGTGCCTTGAAACACGTAGCATTATTCAACTTGTTGACGTAATTTCCACTGAAATAGGATGTCAGGGTGGGACATATCCTCCCAAATTTTATATAGCCATTGGTGTTTCGCTTACCCCACAGCATGGGCTAAGCTGATATGTTGCCTCTCGCTTAACAACGGGCAACTTCCAGAAGGTGATTTTTTGGCGGAGGCACGCTTCAGATTCTAGAGAGCTTTTGATTGGACAGAAATTCTGATGACAAGCTTAAGTGCAGAACAAGGTCGTAAAAATTGTTGATCTGTATTGGTGATAGAGAGAGACTGTAAAATCTTCTTATATCTTCTAAATGCAAATTTTGCCATTGTTTTGGACCAAACTAGCTTATAGGTAACCTTAAGGCTAACATATTCATACTAAAAGCCACAAAACTTCAATTTTGATTTCATGGGGACCTTAACGTTGAAATGTCTGTGTGTTTCACTAACCTTCATACACACCTCTGGTTATTAGCACCTGGGAATTTAGGCCAATTCCTAACACAAACTAATGTACAACCTGCTATGCTGGTGCTTTGTTGTGTTTTATTTAGATATTTTGTCACACAATAGTGTAAACAGAAATATGAATTTAAGTGAGTAGGACAACAAAATTTTTCCAAGCCCAAACTTAGTACTAGACTATATTAACATTGATGCAATAACATGCAATAAGCATGTTGTGCTCTGTTGTTCATTCCCTGGTGTCATGTTCATCCCCTTCTTCCAAGTGTGCACAACAAAATCAAAGAAGGAGTCACTTCTTTTAATTCTCTATGCTCTAGTAATTTAGTTACAAAAGTAATGCACTTAATACTGCATAATATTGGCGAAATCAACTCAATTTTGATTCGTCCAGGTCATATATTTGGATTTTAGCAAATCCAACAGTAACACTGTATTGATTAATATAAACAATGCTGATGGAAATTGAGCTCTTCATATGTTTAAGGAATCTCCCAGATGGCACGTCTGTGCAGGCTGAAGTGTAAATAAGAGATAGCGGGACGTCCCATTTCTTTTGTATAGAGTTACAAATGGCAGCATTTTAAATGCTTTTTTCCACCTTGATACTCCTAGATTTTATATATATATATATATATATATATATATATATATATATATAATTATACATTTCAGAAACAAAGCCAAACAAATAAATGTTGGGCAAATATATTTACATTTTTCTAGTAAAAGCAGAAAGGTTAAGCAAATTATTGATACTTGTGCCCTGCACTTTACATGTCAGCAGGTATGATGGGAGTTGATAAATTATTAAATTAAGACCGTGCTTTAACCAATAGTCGTTATTTACACTGTTTGTGCTTAAATATTATGTTAAGCACATGCATTGCTAATATTTATTTCTGCTTATACAGGAAATACATATTATATTGAATGTATAGGTGTATGAATCGCCTGCAAGTCCATCTCTGCAAGCTTTGCTATGCAACTCAATTCCTCTTTATAGACAACTAAGCTGGAGTTGCCAAACTGGGCAGAATAAGCCGTTTTGGCTGAAGAAATCCATTCTGCAACAACTCTCTCATTACCACCGCTGGCACTGAGATGGTGAAGGGAATTAACCATCCATGACACACACACACACACACACGTATGTATGCATGCACACACACACACACGTTGTGGAATTTTGGCTAAACCACTTGAATCTTCCGTCAGCAATTTGGAAACTGGCTTTTCACTGAAAAGTAACCTACTAGTCATTTACTCATTCCTTTTCTGGGAAAGCTGATCTGAATTATATTCTAAATAACACAAATATGCAACACAAATTCTAAAGCATGATGGTCATTACAGTCATGTTCGAGAGCATTAGTATATAATTAAGGCGGGTGAATAAGACGTCACTGACATAGCGTCTAAACAGTGCTTGTAGAAGAATGAGTCTTTTCTTAGGATTTAGTGAGTTTAAAAGCAGCTAAGAGCCAACAGCTTACAGCAGCAGCACAAGAGAAAGGAACATCAGTGAGCCCTGATGGAGAGGCACAACTGCAAGAGCACTAAGCAGTTTTTTGAATATTACTGACCCAGCATTTAGAAAATACGAAGCACGTCAAAGAAAAAAAATGAGTGCTTTTTTAGTCTGAAAATCCTTTCACCCTCTCATATTCAGCCGATCAGATTAAGAGAGAGGTTTAAGAAGATTTGGACCCAAAAAAATAAAAAACCTGCAAGCTGCAAGAACAGTTTGTGATTCATTGGCCTCGGGCAATTCATCATAGAAATTGAGTTTCTAATGCAGCATCTTGTGAATCCCTTTTTGCCCCGTCAACGTTTTAATACATTACATTGAGAATGTAAATCGTGTTTTAAAAAAAGATGGCAAAACGTAGCACTAACTGCCCCCCTCAGTCTTTCGTCTCTCTCCCCCAAACCCCACCTCTCTCTCCCTCACTCTCTCTCTCTCTCTCTCTCTCTCTCTCTCTGTATGCTAAGTCACTGACAAACTCACTCACTCCCACCCTCACTGCCCAGTGTACTTTGGGCAGATCTGAGGAAGAAACTGCTTCAGGCCCAGTAATTCTTTGCGGCTGAAAAGGAAGGCTAAATCTTATTATGCCACTTAACTTGTTATTTCTAGCCTGCTGTGGGCTTTAACATAAATTCAGTAGGATAAATAAGTTTGTTTCTTTTCTTCTCTAGTCTCCTCCCACTTGTCCTAAAAAAAAAAGAGAAAAGAAAAAGAGAGAGATAACAGGGAGCACAAAGGGCCGTGGATACACTGAACTTCCTAATGTGCAATAACGGACTCCTTGGCCAAATCTCAATACTTCAGTCAATCTCTCTATGTACACAAGAAGTATTTAATTCAATTCATTCTTATCCCTGAGCTAACCAAGGTCTTCTAGTAATATATTATCCTCAGCAATATCTGCATTCAAAACAAGTTTTGATTCACAATAGGTACTGTATGGCTACAAGTGATGCAGTTGTAATGAAGGGATATTTTCATATCCCTGTACTGTGTATACAGTAGCCTACTATAATCTTCAGGACATGCAAACCAGAGACTTAAAAATAATGAAATTAAATTTTTCAAAAAACAAAATATTACTCTAAAGAGCAGTACACTGTGTTATAACTAAAGTCTGTATTCTATAACTAAAGGTAATACCGATATAGAATGACATTTCTATATCTGTAATACCAGTACCTACATTACCACTGCCATTGCCCAAAACAATATTGATATTAGTGAATCTCTAACAGACACACATAGCCCATCCTCTTTTAAGATGCTTTTTGGTGCATCTTCGTGCCATACCAAAAAAAACAACAAAAAAAAACATTAATTTCTGTTCATTATTTCAATATAACACAGTCAAGTGCACAGTAATGCATGCTGAAAATCCCTACCTGAAGGGAAAAATGGAAAATAATTGACAGCCTTGCAGCAGTCATAACCCCATTCAGCCGCAGCGTGCCCGCATATGGCGCCAGAAATCTGTGAGTAAATCTGCTATTAATATGTATAAGTGTTATAATCTCTGCCTGAATGAGCTGGCGAATATGAGGGGAAGATTTAGGAAATCCGACATGAGTTTTTTAGACAGGAAAATGGCCACCCCTCTTAATCACATTTGAAATGATGCATTTCATATCAATCAGCGGACCATGCGCCTGGCAGGTTTCAATATATCGCTCTTTGGCATAGTGTCCCTCCATTATGAAACCAATTCAGCTGATTGCACTGCTCACAGCCCATATAATCTTTAATAATCTCGGTCTTAATTGCCACACATCAACTCTTCTGGCTATTAAGGGTAATATAATATACTTGTGCACATGTGTGTGTGTGTGTGTGTGTGTGTCTATATTAAGGTGTGAGAGTGTGTGCGAGTGTATATCTGTACATGTTTGCATTTGTGAACAAATGTATAAATGCACTTCAGTTTGTGATTTTGTACATGCATATGTGAGTGCTGTGCATTCCTTTCAATATAGGGTCAGGTCCATAAATATTTGGACATTTACAAAGTTAGTGTTATTTTATCTGTCTACCAGCACATTGAGTTAAAAATTAACAGTGCTTTTATTTGAAGGTATTTACATCTAAACTGGGTGAACGGTGTAGGAATTACACACTTACAGTACTTTTTTATATGGGTTTCTCTTGCTGGAGTCAAAACTGAAGTAAAAACACCCTAAGAACAAGCAGGAACTGAAGACAGCTGCAGTAAAGGCCTGGTAGAGCGTCACCGGGGGGGCGGGGAATTAAAAATGGCAATTTAATTTATGATTAGAATTGATTGTTTTTCCAATAGCATTTGGTCCCTTAAAAAAGAGGGGGACAATAACTTTGTCGGTGTCCAAATATTTATGGACCAGTTGTGACTTTGTGGGGACATTAGGTTGGTCCCCATGAGGAAAACTGCTTTTTTGTACAAAACTATTTCTTTAAAAACTAAAAGAGGCTAAAGGTTTCTGAGGTTAGAGTTAGATTTAGGTGTTGCATAGCATGAAATAGCTGTAAAGTCCTCCCAAAGATAGTAAGACAAGCGTGTGTGTGTAGTTACTTGTGAAAGTGTTATTGTTCATCTCCATTAAGGAACGTATATGTTTGCTGTAACTCATTCAACAGGTGTTGTCTATCAGTACTTTTAAATGGACAACAATAATCCAATATTAACCTGATTAAGACAATACTCTGATTAAGAAACTAGCATGTAAACAGCGATTATTGATGACCTTAATCCGACTAAAGTCATACTCGAAGTAAACACAAATCGAATGGAGACAGGTGGAGTATTCCTGTTTTAGTCGCATTATGGAAGTGCATTACAGACATGTAAACACCTTAATCACACTATTAACGTCGTGTGGGAATTTTCACCGCATTTTGTGACAGGACACGTACACACACGGCAGCGCTCAACCGTTTGACGGCAAACAAGAGAACATGGCTGCGTCCCAAACCGCATGCTTACCTACTGTATAGTAGATTATATACACACGTTACTATACACTATATAGTAGATAAGTACGCGGTTTGGGACGCAGCCCAAGGTTTCAAGCAGTCGTCTATTTGCACGTACAGCATGACAAATAATTAACTGCACTTGAAGTGTTCCTAAAATGAAAACTGAAACATCCAAAACTGTATACGGTTCCATAACGAAGACCAACTGTATGTCGATACGTGAAATTCTGTAGGGAACGTCGGATGGCGTGGTGTAGGGACGTAATGACGTGTGCCGTTAATCGATCTATGTTCTATAACATGTAAAACTCGTATATGAAAGGAGCATTCTAAAAGCGACTCATGTAAACACCTTAATCAGAATATTGTCTTATTAAGATCAATAATTAGATTACTGCTGTCCATGTAAGCGTAGACTATGACTAAGTACACAGACAACCCTCCACACAATTAACTTATGTAAAACACCAGCAACACACCTTTATACTTTGCACATTGTCTGCCTGCTTTAGATTGCCTACATTTATCCTTGTTCTGTTTTTATTATATTTATTAACTTACTGTCACTTTGTGACCTGGATGCTTTTTTTCACTTGACATTTTATTCCACAACACTGTACTGTATGCATCTACCCTATTTACTGACTTACAGATAACCGTGTCTTGTTAGTATTAGGTGTCTAATGTCTGTAATTGTCTGTTGTTGTGATAAATCTATTTCCCTCAGGGATCAGTAAAGTACTCTATCTATCATAACTGTGTGCTGTGTGCTTCCTTAGGCCTATGTTAGACTGTAAACTCAAGGGTTTTGTAAAAGTTTTGGGCAAAGCACCCAAAATGAGCATTATGTATTTTCTGTGACCCCAGGCCTTGACCACCCGACATTTTTCTAAATTCCAGATTTATAATTTAGGAATACTGTAACATTGGAATATTTTATCATGTGTCAGTAACATACAGTCAGCTCTGAAAGTATTGACAAAAGGTCAGAATTTCAGCATTCACTTCAACAACTGTTGCATTCTTCTGTTATGATGTGTTTCCAGGTTTGTACCACAGCTTCTTTTAGACATTTGTTCAGGAGGTGAAATGCATGCTCTTCAGGAGGTGAAATGCATGCTCAGCTGGGTTACGGTCTGGTGATTGACTTGGCCAGTCTACAATCTTCCACTTTTCCCTGATGGCAGTGTGTTTTGGTTCACTGCCTTGTTGCTTGATGAAGTTCCTCCCAATTAAATTTGATGAATGTCTCTGTAAATTGGCAGATAGAATGATTCTGTAGACTTCTGAATTCATCCTGCTGCAACCATCATGAGTTACATTATCAATAAAGATTAGAGAGCTTGTTGCAAAAGCAGCCATGCAAACCCAAGCCATGACACTTCCTCCACCATGCTTGACTAATGAGCACGTACTGTAGTTTTGGATCATGAGCAGATCTTTCTTTCTCCACACTTTGACCTTTCCATCACTTTGATGGAGGTTAATCTTGGTTCCATTTTGTGGTTCATCTCTGCATTTCTTTGCTAATTCCAATTTGGCCTTACGATGCTGATGAGTGGTTTGCATCTTATAGTATGGCCTTTATATTTCTGCTCTTGATGTCTTCTTCCAACGGTGGATTGTGATACCTTCAGTCCTACTCTGTGGAGGTTGTTGGTGAGGTCGATGAATGTTAATTTTGGGGGGTTTTTTCAAAGCTGCTGTTGCTTTCCTTTACCTTTTCCATGTCTAGTTGGTAGTACACCAATGCTTTCTTTCTTTTTCAGGATATTCCAAATTATTGTACTAGCTATGTCTAATGCTATTGCAATGGCTCTGATTGATTTTCCCTCTTTTCTTAGCTCTGGTCTTCATGGTGGTTTATCCTTTGGTTTCCAAGTGGAACTACAAAATGTTTAGCAATTTCACGCACAGAGATGTTAAACACACTGACAAACTCTGCTAAAACTTTGCGTGGTCTTTGTGATTGTTATGCGCTGTATCTCAAATCAAAAACTCTGCCCTTAAAGTATTTGCTAATGTAAAAAAATCCAGAAAGGCTGGTTCGCAACCTTCTGCTGGTTCTGGTAGGTTTGAAGGCAGCATTGAAGGTTTTTAAAATTCAAACCGTAACTGTAATAGGAAAACCAGTAAGTGTTAGTACTCAGTAATGGTCTAGAATAGCACATAAGAATGCAATTTGAGACACAATGCTAGTTTGTTTAGCAGAGGTAGATGGATGTGAAAATTTGTCTGTTTCTATTACTGAACATCAGGTGTAGCGTGTCAGGATAGTGAAAAGACTAAAACAGCATATATGCTCTTCATTTAAAATAGCAGCACACAAAATCAGTCTTCATACAGTGCTATGGCTAATAAAAAATTTAAAAGAAATAAATAAACCAAAAGAGAAGATTGTGAGTTTCTCTCATGACCCCAATTGTAAATCAAGCGACACAACCTGGGGTCACGACTCCTGGTTTGGGAACCCCGGCTGTCACTGTTTTTTCTCTTTTATGGTACAAGTGTGTTTAACTGTATTATTGTAAAGGCACGTAGGACTGCCTGTGTTTGTTTGAGTGTGCGTGCATATGTGTGTGTGTGTGTGTGTGTGTATATATATATATATATATATATATATATATATATATATA
Source organism: Ictalurus furcatus (assembly GCF_023375685.1). Taxonomy (NCBI): domain Eukaryota; kingdom Metazoa; phylum Chordata; class Actinopteri; order Siluriformes; family Ictaluridae; genus Ictalurus; species Ictalurus furcatus. Next base: position 26,816,828 of record NC_071265.1, on the reverse strand, counting down.
TATATATATATATATATATATATATATATATATATAAATAAATAAGTGTGTGTGTGTGTGTGTTTAAGCCCTCTCTCCCAGTGACCTGACAGGGACTGAATGCGGGTCTCCTCACCGCGTCTCTCCTCAGCAGTCATTAGCTGGCTGACTGGCGCGCTGTAGTGAGTAGGCTTGACTTTATTTAATGCTTCAGAAGGCTGTTTCACTACGAGCCTCATGTGTAACGAAAAAGTAATCTCAAAGTGAAGAGAGTAGAGCTGGGGGGGGGGGGGGGGTGAAAAACTCCTTCATCTCCATCCCTGCAGCTTCCCTGAAGCACCTGATGGTCTAAAGTTGCAGATTGTGAAAGGCCATTGGACAGCCTGTGCATATGTCCTACATGTTAGTGTTGGAGTTCTTTTGGAAACTCATGACTGTTGAGGACAGTCTACACAGATAATGTGTCACAAAGACAAGACAAACAAGCTCAATAACGTTATATAACAGAGTATTTAGTAGTGGATTCATACACTGCTTGCTAATCGGCTAATTAGCGATTCCTACAAGCTTGGCACAGAACACACAGGGATGCTAAACAATTAGTTATATACACAAACAGCTAAAAGTACTTACTTTTATTGCACAATTAGGCTACATCTACAGTATAATACTGAGGTGCTGTTTGTAGGCATTTCTCACTGTTAAAACTATCGTTCACAGTGCATTATGGGAATCCTACAGCCACAGACAGTACTCTGTATGAAAATGCAAATATATAAACTATTAAGACAGCTTCTCAGAGTCTGTGATTTTAGCATGTGGAATTTTTCTTAAAGCTTGAGGCTCTAGTAAGAACACCAGTAGACTGATCTAGCTGGATTGGATCACCCTGGTCTTAATATCTAGCTTAAAAGGACTGCACTGTTCTCTATACACAATGCAGAACACAATATTGGACTGCATATATTTTTTCGCAAAATATCAAATTTTATTTGGACATAATTTCATGGAAAACTCAAACTCACACAAACTTGGACTGTAACAAGAAATTGGTAGTTCATCAAATATGAACAGGTATAGCCAACCTCACCACACTTCACCTTAACTGGAATCATACAAAACGTTGGGTTTTTTTTTGTTGTTGTTGTTGTTTTATAAAATGTCCTTGCTCAATTTTATGCTTACCCATGCTGTTGTACTTTGTTCATTTGCAGGATTCGCATCTTTTTTTTTTTCTGTCCACAAAAGAGGTGAGCCAGTACCAGTACATAAACATTAAATATCCATCATCCATTTTTTGTCTTTTCTGTTTGTTTTTTTTTTTTCTGTTATATGAAAAGGATGTTTCATGTAGTACCTGGCAAGTGGAAAGGAGTCACTGAGCTCTGCTCCCAATTTACTGCAGCGTTCACAAAGTGTGAATCATACAAGGATTTAATCTCACTTAAGTCCACTTAAACCCTTCTCGGCTGCAGAACGGCGCACTTGAACTGTCACAGGTAGGCCTATTTCACTGGGCCATCTCTACACCCACAGTGGCACTACAGCAGCAGTGTTTATGAACCTGACACCTACTACAAATCCATCCAAACTCAATTTGGTAGGAGATAGAGTATTAAACAGATGTAAGACACCATTAATAAAGCTCAGTCTGCCAGTAACTTGGCTACTGTTCAAGGTAAAGTGCCTACTCATCCTTGTGATATCACCAGAATCATCACTGTATAATTAGAAAAGCAGAATCTGGTTCATTTACAGCTGAATTTACTTGTACAATTTGATCTCAGTACGTGAACATGAGAGCAAGACTGATTGTAGGGTTTTTGAGTTACTGTGTGTGGAGTTTCACAGGTTTTCACTACTGTATGTACTTGTGGGTTTCCTCTGGGTTCTCCAGTTTCCTCCCACCTAACAAATCATGCCAGGAGGTAGCTACTCTAAATTGCCCCTAGGTGTGAATGAGTGTATTCAAGGTGCTCTGTGATGAACTGCCATCTCATTTATGTTGTGTCCACACTTCAAGGGATCCATTGCAAACCTGACCAGAACAAAGTGGTTCTAAAAAAAGGGAGAGAAGGAGAGCAGAAGAAAGGAAAGAAGGAAGGAAGTAATACTAAGGTTTCACAATTGCCATGATCAAAATTTCAGAAGACAGTCATTCTTTTAACCATTAATGCCATCAACTATGAAACTATCCATCCATCCATCCATCTATCCATTTTCTGTACCGCTTATCTTACCCAGGGTTGTGGTGGAGCCACAGGGAACTGTGAAAGGAGGGGGATACCCTGGATGGGGTACCAACCAATCGCATGGCACAATCACACACACATTCACACACCCATTCCCACACTACAGACAATTTGGAAATGCCCATCAGACTACAACAGGTCTTTGGACCGGGAGAGGAAACCGGAGTACCCGGAGGAAACCCCTGAAGTACAGGGAGAACATGCAAACTCCGTGCACACGGGGGGAGGTGCGATTTGAACCCCCAGCCCTGGAAGTGCGAGGCCAATGTTTTATCCACTAAGCCACTGTGATGAAACTACCCATCATGAAACTAATATTTTTATAATAAAATAATTTTCAGCAAGCAAAATACACACTTAAATCATGTTCTATTATTCCCTGGTAATAGAGAAAATTAGAATGTAACATTCAAATCTGTATTTAACCTTTCAAAGCAGGAGGATTATAGAATAAAGGCTCTATTCCAAACTACTTCCTCACTCCCTCCAACCGGCAGCAATAATAACGATCATTATCACCATTGTATGAAAAACGGATTATCATATCACTGTACAAATGCAGGAACACCCCTACTATTATAAAGTCATTTCATTCTCATCAGGATAGCCGTTTGAAAATGGTGGGAGTGCTCAGTGTGTGACAAGGCCATCGCAGGTGACCGTTCTCTCTCTCTGTGCTATTTTCTGATCTACGATGTGTCTGTGTTTGAGGAATTCAGGCCACTTAAGGTGCAGATTCTTTCAACACTGGACTTGCATATTTGTGATGAGAAAAAAATATAAAGGAAAAAAGTGAAATAGTCCTTTAATGTTCCTTTTTCTGGGATGGGGGTGCGGGGGGGGGGGGCGGCTATTGAAACACTGACTGTAGTAGAATATCATATTGTTTAACATGCATAAACTTTATTCAACCACAATGAACTAATATATGAAGGTTTCACATCCCATCAATTACATTTTATACTAACAGACTTTGAAACACACCCTTTATTTAAATAAAAGAATGAGATAGTAATTAAGGTTAAAGCTTTAATTTTTTAATTAAAAAAAAAGGCATTGGGGTCAAATAAAAACCTTCAGAGTTTTTACTTACAGTACACTTAGATTCATCTCAATTATTAAATCTGATTGAAGCTGTGAAACTGAAACCTAGTGTGGTGAAGGGACACTAGCACCCTATGGTGGATGAAACAAGCACTACTTTTGTAAAACATGAACTATGAAAATGAGAGCTGTAATTCCCT